>NC_133650.1:179290641-179890641 GCF_009905375.1 Apium graveolens | reverse complement strand
AAGTTGGGAACGTCGGTTGTG
Organism: Apium graveolens; assembly: GCF_009905375.1. NCBI lineage: Eukaryota > Viridiplantae > Streptophyta > Magnoliopsida > Apiales > Apiaceae > Apium > Apium graveolens. Next base: position 179,890,620 of record NC_133650.1, on the reverse strand, counting down.
CCAGAATTATCAGGAGAATGAGGTGAAACGCCAATAGTTAGAGATAGGAATTCATTCCAAAAATGCGTGTAAACAGGGATGATTAAACAAATGTATTGATGGCGAACTGCTAGAGAAGAACGTTGCAATGAATCTCATGTCGGAATTCTATAAAATTAAAGTGAAGTCCCGAAGGTTCGAGCGAATAATTTGCCAAGGTTACCTCGGGGAATGAGGTAAGAATTTCTCGTCAATTACTGCACAGAGTCAAGCTGGTGTCAAAAGCCCTATATTGTATAACTCAATAGGGATGAAATAATAAGTGAAGGAAAACTTCAGAAATGTGGAATGAAAGAATAATGAAATAAGGAGTATTTTGCGCTGTGCACAAAAGCGGTCATGGAAAAAGAGAATGGAGATATGAGGTTACGCGTCGAGTATCAGAAACTGTAAGTTTGAAGATTAAGTGAACATAATGTACCAGGAGTATTGGGATAGTGTGATTGTATTTATTGATAACATCCTCGCTAATTTAAGGACTAAGGAAGACCAAGTTGAATGCCTGAAGAGATGCTTGCGAAGAGTTGAAAAATAGCAGCTGCATTCTCAGCTTCAAAGATATAAATTCTGGTTATAATTGATTATGAGTTCCAGTGTGTGGTTAACTACCAACCAGGAAAGGTCCATTTAGGAATAGATGTTTCAAATAGAAAGAAAAGAGTGAATACCATTAAGATTGTGGGAAAATGGTTAAAAGAATTGAAAAAGTTGGAAACTGAAGAATAGGTTTGGATCCGTCTTTTGGGTTATGCTGATACTTACTTTGTTGTTAGATATCAAAGGTGGTATTAAAGCAGATGATTGATGTTGACTTCAGTATGGGACGTTGTGAGCATCAAAGTTCGTATTGATATCTAATTTGATATGACAACAAAATGAGTATTAGTACCAAGAGACCGGGTTTTTAATAAAGTTATGATTCATTCATTTCCAAATTAATATTTTCTTTCAGATAGTAACAGATTCTCGCTCAATGAATATACTTGATGGTGATTAAAAAGAAATTGGAGTATACCACAAAGTGGTAAATTAAATGCAATTATCGGGATTTTCCTTTACTTTTTAGTTTTTGAATAAATGTAGAACATTCCGAAGCATCAGGCGTCATGAGCTCAGGATATCGGGCGCAGACGGATAGAAAATGTAAGAAATCGATTAAGGATTCTCGAATACGATTGGAAACGATCATAGGTCAAGCTAACTGAACAGAAGGAGACATGGAAAGTAGAATAGAATAATCAGTGAAAATAGAAAGTTCATGAACACGAACTATTAGAATTAGAAAGAAAAGAAGGATTTGTGTAAATTAAGTTAGTCCTTCGAAACAATGAAGTAGATAGAATGATTGTGAATGAGTTGATCTCGTTGTCACAAGCATAACGAGTTCATAAGATGTTCATAGGTATATGACCAGGAAGAATTATTTAGCTTCATATGTATGAAATGGAGATGTGATTCGGGTTACGTGAGTAACTGATAGATTTGATGCCATAAGATATAGTGAGTTGTGATTAAAGTGATGAAACCTGAGAAATTATAAGAAAGATACATGGAACTTATCATGGTCTGTTCCTTAGCATGATTCTGAGGACAGAATCCTTTTAAGGGGGAAGGATGTAATGCCTGAGAAATATTATGTAATTATTTTTATCAGTAAATAATTATTATGTGATTTTATGTGAATTTTGGTGAATTATTTGATGATTGATATTAATATTTGGATGTGTATTTCTGATAAAAAGTTAAATATTTTAATTTTTAATTATCCAGAATTAAATCTAGATAATTTTGCTATTTTTCTGGTAATTTTTGGAATATTATATGATTTTATAAGGATTATAGAATTAATAATGATTATTTTTACATAATTATAAAATTACTTTTTAGAACCAGAAATCGTCTCACTTCAATTGTTTTTGCGTTTTTACAACCCGAAACTCTTCCGAAAACTCCTTCCAAACCTAATCTGATAATTCTGAACATTTTCCGTGTTTTGACTTTTTCGATCCGGGGTACGGTTTGACCTGTACGGGTCCTGACGTGAAATTTCCAATACGCAAATCCTTTTATAGATCGATAACAATCTGTATTCCCAAAAGGCGAGATATTATTACCTTATTTTCGTATAAAGTATTTAATAAGAGTCTCTGTTTTGATAATTATCCAATTCTGGTATTAAAATCGTATCATCATTTTAATTACTTAGCGGCTAAGTAACCTATTTTCGGATCCAATATGTAAATGTAACTATCGAATTATTAAGTAAATAAAATGTGTGATGGTTTTGTCAGCTATGTGTTGTTGTGGTATTAAGTGTTTGTGATTGTTGGATGTGGAGGTTAATTTTGTAATTAATTATCGAGCTTTATGAACTGAATTCATTTTTAAAGTAATTTTATTGAATAATTATTCTTACAAATGCTAAAATTGTTTCTAAAATTATTTTTATTGCTTTATAATTTTATTTATTATTTTTAGGGATTTATAAAATTTAGAAATCAATATTTTATCAATTATTTAATTTTAAATGATTTTCTGATTTCATTAAATCATAAAATCAGTATTTAATTCCAAAATATTTCAAAAATAATGAAAATTTGATTTTATTAACTTTTGAATGTTTCAAGAATTTTAAAATTGTTGTGGAAATTTTAGGCATTAATTTCAACCGCGCTTATATTCGTTTAATTGTTAAAAACGGGCATAAATTGCGTTTCAAAAATTGTCCTAAAATTTCAAAATTTATATTTTATTAACATCGGGTTAATTACAACATTTTAAGACTATTTCCGTGCTTTAAAAATTTTAAGAATTTTATAGTATCAATTTTAAATTATTCCCGAGGATTTAAGGTTGTCCTCATAAATTTCCAGGCTATTTTACCCACATAATTGTTCGTTTAATCGCGAAATATGGAATAAATTCGGGTTCGAGAAAACAAAAGATACGAATAAAAATCGGATAAACACGACTGTGTTTATCCTCTTTTTCCCCAAATTCATGCTCCAGTTTTTATCCCATCTCTCTACATCAATCTCTCTTCCTTCTCTATTTTTTTTTCCTCCGCCCCGTTCTCTATTTCCGGCGAGTTTACCGCCATTTTCCTTTCTCTTTCGGCCATCGTGTTTTCAGCTATGTTCTTCCCGGTAATTAGTCCGGCCATCCTCTTTCTTTTGTTCTGCTTGTTGGTTGATTCAACTGTGCATATATATATGTATATGTATTAATCTTTGTGTGTGTGTATGGTGATATGTGTGTGGGTATCGTGTTGTGTGTGTGTTCAGACCGGGTTCTGTGTTGTCGGTTCTATTCCATCCTAGTACCGCCGGCCTGAGTCCGGTCAGGCGACCTCCCTGTTCCCAGCGCATATGCGCGTGATGCCTGTTTTTCCATTTGCGCGTATAGGCGCGTGATTGTTCTGGGTTTGATGGTGTTGTTCGAATGTTCTGTTGAAAAGTTGCATTTTAATAATTTATTTTATTAGTTTTCTGCAAAAATAAATCGATTGTAATTCGTGAAATAAAAAGATTTCGTGCAGAAAATTTCTAATATTTAATTGGGAGAATTCACGTAGGACGTCCTTTATTAACGGAAACCCGTGAATTTTACCGCCATCGGCGATGAGCCTCGGCGAGCCAACGGTGGACGGTGATGATTTTATCCGAGTCCTACATTTATTAATTAAATAAATTGGTTCATGTTATTAATTATGGAACAAATACGAAAAATAATTAATAAATTGAATTCGTATTGATGTTTGGGAATTGTGAACTGTAGTTGTGGATTGGATGTGATTGTTGATTGTGATTGACGTCGAATTGCTCGACGGGTAGGCCGATAAACAAAGAAGACGCTGCTCGATTTTTGGGAAATTAATTCCAAAAATATGGGAACGTAACTTATAATTATCGGAGACGTCGAATAATTATATATGTTTATGTTATATGAATTTAATTGCGATTGAGACAAAATAATTTATAAATAATTGATTGTCCTGTTTTTCAAAACGACGAGTATACGTATTTTCCAAAAATATATACCGAACCGAGTTTTGAAGATGTAATCCATAACTGCTATGTGTATTTCAATAATACATATAAATATGAGTTGGGTTATGAAATCGTATGGATAGAATAGGATAGTGGTGTTATGTTAAGTGAGACGATTATCTGAATTAGGGTATTTCAACCCTGTAGGTCCTACTCGGAAGACCCGAGACGTGACGTTGGACTAGGAATGATCTAGTGATTAATTATCAGACTCAACAAGATTCCAATCAAGGACATGAAGGATAGGATTGTATCCAGAATAGGATAGTGGTTTGAAAATAAATCCAAACATTCAAGGCAATTCAAAAGTCAACCGATAATAATGGTTAAAGCTTCTCGAGGCAAGTATTCCCGAACTTTCTTTTAAATACTGCAAGTATTCCTGATTTTTCTTTTAAATTACTGCAAATATTTCTTCGTTCCTATTCTAAGTTCAGAATAGTTAATTGTTTTATATTTCACTGCAATTACTCTGATTATGCATGTCACACCCCCAACTTAAACAGCAAAATAAATATAGCTATTACATCATTTTAATGAAGAATACACAACCAAATCTAAGATCTTACAGTTTAGGGTTTGGAACAGCCCAACACTACCAACTATTACATCTGATTACAAATACCGAGTCCTCACACAGCTATTATTACTTATTCTACCTGAGCTCGAACATAAGCATCAGCATCACAGGTCTTACGGGCAGTCTGCTTGAATCTAACCATAGCTGCTAGCTATAATATCAGGGTAAAGCAAGGAGTGAGCCAAATGCTCAACAAGTGCTAACAGTAGACACAAAACATAAATTGAGATATACTTTTAAGAATGACAATGGAAAGACATAACTAATGATAATGAGAGATAAAACTTTGTGGGATGGCATCATTTTGCTTGCATCAAAACAATTTTAAAATCATGTCTTAATCAAAATCATTTTATGACGCTACGGATTACAGCCGGTGATCAGCCGCGAAGTAATCCTGAACCTCGCTGGGTTCTAAAACATTAACGGGAATCCCTAGGCAACTTTTAAGCCTAATATAAGTGTGGAAAGGACTCGCGTCTCAGTCCAGATCCACTATTCAAGAAAATGTTTATCCCCCTTTGGGACTGAAAACCCACATTTTATTTATTTCAAAAGCTGATGCCGAATTGTAACAAAATCTCTTTTAACAATAAATATTTTTATTAAGGGATTATAGATTAACTCGAAACATGGGAAATATGGTACTAAATCTCAGGGCCATGATTCACAAAACTTTACTCTATTAGGGTAACCAAAAGGTTTTCATATGTCAGAACCTGGACAGGAAAATATGGTGAGACTAATGGATAATATGAAGGGGTAATGCCAAACTGGGCTCAAAGCAATGGTTTCTCGTCAAGGTACAGGTGTTGGATCATTAAGAAGATAAGCTTCACGAATACTATGGGTGTTAAGGTAATGATCTCTAGCTCAGGATGTATATATATATATATCAGAATTGTCAAGCTTTAGGATAGGAAAGAGGGTATCAATCAATGAGGAATCATGTTGGTAAGTGTCTGACTATCAGAGTTCAAGGTAAGGTTCTATAGGGGTTCAAGTATCAGGATGAGATATCAATACTTAGGAATCATCAGCATGTTAATCAAGAGGATCAATCAAGTAATATAACAACTCTTTATTTTATCATGGCATTTAACTATCATGAAAAGACTTTTGAACTACTTGCAATACATACTCGAGGGTTCATGGCATTTCTATATAATTCAAAGATAAGCGAGAGATACGCTTGATTTAAATATATCAAAAGACTCAGGATAATTGCATCGATATATGTGAACTGTTTATAGTAAATATGAAGGTCAAGTTGAATCACTTGCCTTGAGATAGGTTGGTCTGGTTTGACTGGTAGGAGCAACTGGAGCTTCACTCGACTTTTATGGCAAGTTTTCCCCTCGTCTCGAGATCCTACATAAATAATAATAATCCTCATTATAATATATTCTTACCATCTTAACCTATTTACAACCCAAATTAAACATGGATGGCACTTAGGCCTATACGCACCTAATTTATATCCACCTTTATATTTCAAATGTACACACGTAGCCACATAATCACATATCATATATTAATACCAAATAACACCATATATACCATAATGCAACACTAGGCTTGGATGATCTCGACTCACCACTTAAGTCACTTGGTCGCTAAACTAGACAAAGTCTTCAAATTTTGGCTCCCTAACTCGATGTGCCTTTCCTAAATTATCCAAAACCTATTGACCCTCACTTGTGCCTTTTTCTCTACTGACCTTATACCATCTTACAACTATGGTGGTCGACCTAATACTCACTTCTAAGTGTTCTAAAATTACGTGATAAGTGATAGTGCTCACTGGTGCAAATTTTAGAATGACAACTATAGTTTCTTGAGTGCATTAGGCACTCTTAAACTACAAGTTTTCCTTCAAAACTTTTACACAAGACTCTCCTGACCTAAGGCATCTCACAAGCTTGATGTGGCTCAAGGGCCTGGCTTGGGCCTTCTTGGGCCTAAGCTAAAAGTCCAAGGTTCCCCTGCTTTTCTGGGCAGAAAACGCCCTGACTTGAATTAACTTGTGACTCATGGTTCTAACTCATATCCTATGAACTATGGTTGGAAAAACTTCTATGACACTCCCTCTAACTAAGGCCCAATTGGGCCTAATGAGGGCCTACCCATGACATGGTCAAATCTCCCTATTTCTAAGTTACAACAAAACTGTCCCCTGCTGGACAGATTTTGTGATTCTACTTGTGCACCTAACCAAAAGACATGCAAACCTCCAACCAACTCCTAAAACCTTTTATATACTCCCAATACTAACTTCTGGTGGCTTGGGCCTCAAAGTGCACATCAATGACATGGTCAAAACTCACTCTAAACCTCAGGGTACTAAACTGATTTTCTGCAGAAACTATAACTCTCATTTCTCCAAGGTTTTGACTTGACAAACTCAACTACCAACAACTCAATACTTAAACCAAGACTTATATATGGTAATCTACTGAACTAACTCCCTTATTCTAAAAATAACCTTGGGTGAGATCATCCATGCCCAAAAACAACAACATGCAGCTAAATATATAACATGCAACTCATGGAAAGCACATAACAAGATTTCGGCTAGGCATAAAGTTTTAAATGCTTGCAAAATCGACTTGCACCTAATACTCATCCTTAATAATCATGAAATATAACTTCTTTTAAGTATTAATAAGAAATTTATCATGGAAACAATCTATTTTAAGCACACCTATTTCGCATTTATAGATTTTTAAACATAACAACATGATTTCGAAAAGAATAGCATGCAAAACATGGTTGATCATCATTTTAATGTCTTAAAACTAGCATGCATGGCTAAACATAAATATATAATGAAATTTCAGTAGCATGCAAAGGATTTTAAAGCATGATATCTCCATAAAATACTTAGTTAGCACATATACATAATATATCTCATAGAGAGCTCTTGAATTCACAAGAATCAAGAGTTTCTCTTTGGAGATCACATAAGAACTACACATGCATCCATGGAACTTCAATTTCCAAGTCTCAAAACACTTGGAAAGGATATAAGATGAATGTAGGTAAAAGATTTACACTTGGGAAGATGAAGAATGAATTGAAAAATAGAAGGGGGTGGGGAATTTGGCCTTCGGCCGAGAGCAAGGTGGGAGGGGGAAAAGAGAAAAAATTTGTGATGTGTTGGAGTGTGGAATGGGTGGAATGATTTCTCCCACTTTGATTTTTTTGTTTTATGCTTTTTGGTTGACAAATAATGAGTGGAAGTGAGAACTTACAAAAATGTCCTTTAGCTAAAGTTAGGCCATTTTGCATGCAAGGCTAATGTAGTAATTTGGTAATAATCAAATGAGTTAGTGGGGTTGGAAAAGTCTTATTTGCCCTTTGAGAGAATAGAAGGGTGATTTGCATGCATGGTCTCTTATGTAATTTGATAAATATGACAACTAAAATTTATAATGATTTATTTTTATAAAATAAAATACAAGTTCAAAAATTATAAAATTTATACCATAAAATAACTTGGATTTTTAGAGACGTTATAAAATCATTTTCAAAATTTGTGAATAAAATACCTTTTAAAAGAAAATTTTTCCAAAGCTTAGAATATTCCTTATAAATCAAAAATAAAGAAATTAAATAAACTCTTGCTTTGAAAAATCATATACTACACAAAGCAAATTTATAATGCAGAAATTTTCACTCACACTAGTGTACAATCATTGAATATATTTTCATTTGACTTTAATATTATACCAAATCCACAAATAATATTACATAAAATGCCGGTCGTAACAATGCATGTTCTTTTATTCTTGTTCCTATAATTCGATTGCTCTCTTGAGCAAATACCCATTATTTCGGGTTATTTGTGAAACCAGAATTGGGATGTTTTGAATTTAAAATGATTTGACATCAAAATACTCCATGGGATGGATAATGATGTTTTGGGGATTAAGTGTGTCTTAATCCTGAGGACCGGGATATGACTGGTGCCTCGAAATGGGCCGTAAGGCCTAGGTACCTGAATGGACCTATACAGTTGGGTATAGATCCGCACTGTATCCTGACTGATCAGCAGGGTATAGTGCATATGTTGGTTTTAGTGTCCAGTCTAATTTATTGCTGATCGCCATTAAAGGCATTCTCTCTCGAATGGTTTTATGATTCCAAAATAGGACAAAACCCTGATTTAGGAGATGAATCGGGGAATCGCTTGTCATTTTTGGATCTTAGTTAAAGGCTGGTGACAGCCAACGTTTATTCGCTCAACTCACTCAAATAAATAGAATTGTTTAAAATTGTTTTAAGATTTTGTCCGGAAGTTTTTCCTTTGATATTAATGCCTAAAACTCAAATTATATACTTGCTGGGCATTTTTGGCTCACTCTTGCTTTATAAATTCTTATTTCTGCCAGAAACAGATAAGGATAAAAGTGAATAGCTTTGATAGACAGCAGAAGTTAGAGGAATTTCCGTTGCGAGAGATTGAAGGTGTTAGAAGAATGTGACAAGAGCATTAGTTCAAGGTATTTACACTTGTATTTTAGTTATTGTGAGTTGTAAAGGGTTAGATTCTTATTTCATACCATAACCTGTAACGATCCGGATTCAAGGGGTTAATTAAATATTCTTTTGTTTTATGTAATGATTGTTTTCGTGACACCAAATCTTGACCCCGGATTTGGGTTGTTACAACCATAGCATATTTCTTCTTTATAATGGACATGACATTGACTGGACCAAATAGATCAACATGCAGTAAGTGATAAGGCTCAAGAATTGAGGATTCAGTTTTGCTCTTGAATGAAGATTTTCTTTGTTTTGCCATTTGACATGAATCACAAAGGCCATCAGGAGCAAATACTGATTTTGGAAGTCCTCTCACAAGATCTTTCTTTACTAGCTCATTTATGTTGTTTAAATTTAAATGAGAGAGTCTCTTGTGCCAATTCCAGCTTTCTTCAATTGATGCTCTGCTTAACAGACAGATTGCAGAACCATCAGAATTTGTTGAAAGTCTGGCTTCATATATGTTACCATGTCTGTAACCTTTCAGAACCACTTTGCCTGTAGAATTACTTATAACTTCACAGTGTTCTTCAAAAAAATCCACATGATAACCTCTGTCACAGATTTGACTCACACTTAGCAGATTGTGTTTAAGTCCTGAGACAAGAGCTACTGATTCAATTATGACATTCCCAAGATTGATATTGCCATATCCCAGAGTCTTTTCCATGTTGCCATCTCCATAAGAAACTTCTGGGCCAGCTTTCTCCACAAAGTCTGATAGCAGGGCTTTATTTCCAATCATATGTCCTGAACATCCACTATCCAGAACTAGGATGTTTTTCATGTTGCCCTGCAATCACAAAGACCACTATTGATTAGTTTTAAGGACCCAGACTTGCTTGGATCCTTTGGCCTTTTTAAGTTTGTTAGCATTTGCAGTGGATTTAATTTCAGAGTTTATGCTAACATGCTTCTTATCAGACTTTATATCAGATTTTGCATCAGAATTTACACTAGAAGGAATTACACTAACTTTCTTCAAAGAAGGTTTTATTTGATAATAATCATAGTACAAACTATGATATTCCTTACAAGTATAAACAGAATGCCATAAAAAACCACAATGAAAATAAGGATTTTGTGGTTTAAACATAACAGACTGACTCTTAACTCCTGATCTAGGAAGTAAAGAGTTTATATCTTTATTTTTCCTGCAAAAAGAAGCAAGATGGTTAGAGTTTCCATAATTATTACATTTCTTTCTAAGAGGATTAGGAACAGGCATATAATTATTGCTTTTATTCACACCTTCCTTTCCATTCCTATTTTTCCTAGCTTCTTTTACCTTGTTCACATTTCTAATCTCTTTCAGCTTATGCTTAAGCTGCTTCTTAGTCATTAAACCTATGTTTACTGAAGCTGGTTTGTCCTGTTTTAATTTATCAGAAGTTGAATTTTCCTTGACTTCTTTCTTAGAGTCTTTCATCTTTTCAGAATTAGATACATCAATTTTTGCTACAAATTTAACAGGATTAACTTTAGGCTTTTCAGCTTTCTTGGTAAAGTTTGGTTTAGATGACACAGTTTCCTTTTCTTCTTTATCATCTAGGTAACCTAGACCTTCTTTCCAATTTCCATTTTTTAAGATTTTCTGAGTTGTTCTTCCAGAGTTAGTCCAAGTTTTGATTAACTCCTTTTCCTTTTCCAGTTCAGATTTAAGAGATTTATTCAATTTTAGCACTTCATCTCTAACATACAAAGCCTCATCTCTTTCTTTCGGAGTTTGATGGAACATAACTAACTCTTTTTCTAAGTAGTCATTTCTGTTTCTAAGAGCAAGACTTTCAGAAGTTAATCTTACATTTGTTAAAGTCTGATCTCTAAAACTAATAAACATGGTTTTCAGATATAATTTTAGCTCAGAAATATCATCAGTATGAAAAGCAAGAGTTGATTGAGGTACTTTTAATTCAGCAGCATCAGAATTGCTATCAGCATTTACCATTAAGGCATAGTTCAACTCATCTGAAGTGTCTGCCCAGTTTTTCTTCTTTGTGATAAGTGTCTGGCCTTTATCACTTTTTCCTTTCTTGAAGTCAGGAGAGATGTGGCCTCTTTCACCACAATTGTAGCATTTGACATTTGAGTTGTCTCCTCTGTCATACTTTCCTCCTTTGCCTTCAGACTTTCTGAACCCTTTCTTTTCAGAACTTTCACCTTTCCTTGAAAACTTCTTGCCCTTTCTGAATTTCTTGTAGCCTATCTTTGTGATACCCTTCACCATAAGAGCACACAGTTGCATCATCTTTGTATCAACATCAACTTCAAATAAATTTTTAGATTCTAAATCATCATCATCAGAATATGATGACTCTGAATCAGACTGTATGATGAGAGCCTTTCCTTTGCCTCTCTTTGAGACAACCACTTTAGGAGATTCCTCCTCAGCTTTAAGAGCAACTTTCTTTGACTTTCTTCCATGCCTTTTGCTCCTTTGATCCATCTCAAGTTCATGAGTCTTGAGCATACCATAAATTTCATCAAGAGTAGTTTCAGGAAGGTCATAGTTGTCTCTTATGGTAGTAGACTTCAAATCCCAATTTTCAGGAAGAGCTAAAAGGAATTTTAGATTTTAATCTTCAAAATCATATTCCTTGTCCACCAGTGACTAGTAATTCAACAGTTTGGCAAACCTGTCATATAAATTAGTTAATGACTCATTAGCTTTTGAGTCAAAGTGCTCATACTCGTGTGTGAGTATAGTCTTCCTGTTCTTTTTAATTGCATCAGTTCCGTGGCATCTTGTCTCCAAAGCATTCCATATCTCCTTTGCAGTCTTGCATCCAATTACCCTGTTTGACATGACATTGTCAATTGCACTATGAAGCAGATGCCTTACCCTTGCATCATTGGAAATAGATGAGATGTCTTCAGGTGTGTACTCACTTTTCTCCTTTGGTATCATCTTTACTGGTTGATCAGCAACTGCAACAGAAAACTTGGTAGGCTTATATGGTCCATCATTAATTCTATCATGATATTCTGGATCTGTGGCTTCCAAAAACATAGCCATCTTTACCTTCCATATAGGATACTCAGATGCTCTCAGTATGGGAACCCTAATAATCTCATATCGACTGTGAGTTTGATTATTTTGAGTATCTTGGGTTTTGGTGGGCTTAGGTGGGGGTTTTTGTTTCTTCAGACATGATTGTAAACTGGATCTCACTATTTGTAAATCAACAGAGAGGCTCTGATACCACTTGTTAGGTCACACAACACTACAGAAGGGGGTTGAATATAGTGTTTATACAATCAAATCGATTTTGAACACAAGTATATAACAGTAATCAAGTTTATTCAATATAATAAGCTCTATTAGAAAGTAGGTTAAACTACTCTCTCAGTGATGAACAATATCACTAAGAGCTGCTAGGTTACAATGTATAATCTTCTCGTGAATGATTACACATATAGTGTAAACCCTAAGTTGTGTTTATATAGTACACAGTTACAAGATATCTTCTAATTGATATGGAATATAATTTTGTCTCCTAAAATATATAAATCAGATATTATCTTCTACAAGTCTTCTAGCTGTCCAACTCTTCATGCATATCTTCTATTGTTTTAGTCATGATCATTTCCTATAAATCAGCTGTTTTTCTTATCTGAAGTATCCGCACTTAAGTCCTGATATAAATCCTGATGACCTTAAGTTCTGATATAAGTCCTGACTTCAGTAAGTTCTAATTTCCGGTCAGTCCTGATATTAAGTTCTGAAACTAAACACAACAGATTAGACATGACATCACAAATTTATCTAACAAACCTGCTTTAAGTGTGGTCGAGAGGGTAACTATTCAACTAAGTGCCCTTCGTCAACCCCTCCGTCATTCCAACCATCACTTGTCGTCAGCGTGGACGCCCGGGTCATTGGAAGAGGGAATGCCTAATGAACAAACCAGCAGCTTCAGGAGCAAGCATGACTGCCTCCAATAAGCCACCCACTGCGAGGACTTTCAACATGATAGTTCAAGATGCTATGAAAGACTCAGATGTGATAGCAGGTACCCTTTCTCTAAATTTAGTCAGTGTAAATGTTTTATTTGATTCGGGAGCAACTAAATCTTTTATATCGGGGGACTTTGCACATAAATTAAGATTTAAGGCCGAACCCTTGTTAGAACCCTTACAAGTAGAAATAGGCAACCATGAAGTTATCCCTGTTAACCAGATTCACCCCGCCTGTGAGTTAGGCATAGGGGAACAATCTTTTAGTGTTGATCTAATTCCTTTTAAATTAGGGTAATTTGATGTAATTTTGGGAATGGATTGGCTATCTAGCAATGATGCTCAGATAGACTGTAAGGGGAAGAAAGTTAAGTTGAATATCCCAAGGAAGAAAGGAGTCATATTTAGAGGGAAGAGGCAGACACAGAAATTTTTGACCATGGCCCAGGCCAATAAGATGCTACGAAAAGGAAATGAGGCTTAACTGGCCTATGTGGTGGACACGTAGAAGGAGGTGTCCAACTTGCAAGACATTCCGGTAGTCAACGAATTTGAAGATGTATTCCCACAAGACCTTCCGGGACTACCACCCGATAGAGTGATTGAATTTGCTATTGAGTTGGCCCCAGGGATGGCACCAGTTTCAAAGGCACCATACCTATTAGCCCCATTAGAAATGAAGGAATTGGCTACCCAATTACAGGTACTTTTGGATAAGGGTATGATAAGACCCAGTGTGTCTCCGTGGGGAGCACCAGTATTATTTGTTAAGAAGAAAGATGGGAGCATGAGGCTGTGCATCGACTACCGGGAGTTGAATAAGCTAACCATAAAAAAACAGGTACCCGTTACCTAGAATAGACGATCTGTTCGACCAGCTAAAGGATGCTGTCTACTTTTCCAAGATTGACCTGAGAACTGGATATCACCAATTAAAGATTAAACCTGAAGACATTTCAAAGACTGTGTTCTGTACCAGGTATGGGCACTATGAGTTCTTGGTAATGTCCTTTGGATTAACCAACGCCCCAACAGCTTTCATGGATTTAATGAATAAAGTATTCAAGAAGTACCTGGACAAGTGTGTGATAGTTTTTATCGATGATATTTTAATCTACTCAAGGACCGAGGCAGAAAATGCAGAGAATTTGAGGATAGCTCTAAGAATACTCAGAGAAGAACAGTTGTATGCAAAATTCTCAAAGTGTGAATTCTGGCGGAATGTAGTACAGTTTTTAGGACATGTGATAAATAAGGAAGGAGTATTGGTCGACCCCTCCAAGATAGAGGCGGTCTCAAATTGGGAAAGGCCAACCACACCCACAGAGGTAAGGAGTTTCATAGGATTGGCCAGCTACTATCGTAGATTTGTACAGGATTTTGCGAAGATCGCAGCCCCTTTAACACGACTCACACGTAAGACATAGAAGTTTGAATGGACAGAGAAATGCGAGAACACTTTTCAAGAATTGAAGAAAAGATTGGTAACGACCCCGGTGTTGGCATTGCCAGACGGAAAGGAGATTTTGTGATATATAGTGATGCGTCACACAAAGAATTAGGATGCGTGCTTATGCAGCACGGCAAAGTGATCGCATATGCGTCGAGACAACTGAAAGAATACGAGATTAAATATCCTACTCATGACCTTGAGCTCGCGGCAATAGTTTTTGCCTTAAAGATTTGGAGGCACTACTTGTATGGAGAGAAGTGCGAGATTTTCACAGACCATAAGAGCCTCAAGTACCTATTCATGCAGAAAGCGTTCAACATGCGCCAGAGGAGATGGTTAAAGCTAATCAAGGACTATGATTGTGAGATTCTCTATCATCCAGGGAAAGCCAATGTGGTGGTTGACGCCCTTAGTAGGAAGTAAAGACTCAAAATGATAATATCTTCAGAGGAATTGATAAGGGATTTCGAGAAAATGGAAATAGAAGTAAAGGTAACCGAAGCCGGAACCGAAAAGCTGTTTGAGATCGCGATGTAATCGGAGATATTGGAAAAGATCAGATTATGCCAAGAAAAAGTAATGAATGACGGCAGAGAGTCAATGACTGGAGAAGAGATCCATACCGAGAGAGATGATAAGGGGATAATGAGGTATTCCTATAGGATTTGGGTTTCGAATGTTCAAGAGCTTAAATACGAGATTTTGAATGAAAGCCATAGTTCAAGGTATTCCATTCACCCGGGGAGCACCAAGATGTATAGGGATTTAAAGGAATATTACTTGTGGCCCAACATGAAGAGGGACGTAGCAGAATGGTAAGCAAGTGTTTGACTTGCCAAAGAGTAAAAGCGGAGCACCAGAGACCCAGTGGACTTTTACGACCCCTGGAGATTCCCGAATGGAAATGGGAGCAGATAGCTATGGATTTTGTTGTAGGCTTACCAAGGACGAAAGCCAATCATGATGCCATATGGGTAATTATAGACCGACTAACAAAGTCAGCTCACTTCATTCCAATCAATGAGAGATACAAAATCGACAGACTGGTGGACATTTACCTTAAGGAAATAGTGACGCGACATGGAGTCCCAGCGTCCATTGTCTCAGACCGAGACCCCAGATTCAACTCCAGATTTTGGAGGAGCTTTTAAAAATGTGCGGGAACCAAATTAAACATGAGTACCGCTTACCATCCACAAACGAACGGGCAAAGTGAAAGGACCATCCAGGCACTAGAGGATATGTTGAGATTCTGTGTAATAGACTTTAAAGGAAGTTGGGATGATCACTTGTCGTTGATCGAGTTTTCTTAAAATAATAGCTTTCATGCCAGCATCGGGATGCCGCCTTACGAGGCCCTGTACGGAAGAAGGTGCCGATCTCTCTTATACTGGGATGAAGTGGGAGAGCGCAAGATGCTCGGACCCGAAGTGGTCCAAAGGACCAAAGACATAGTGGATTTAATCAGAGGACGACTTGTAGCAGCCCAAGACTAATAGAAGAGGTATGCAGACTTAGCCTGTAAGGACAAAGAGTATAAAGTAGGGGACCTAGTATTGCTAAAGGTATCCCCTTGAAAAGGATTGATGAGGTTTGGAAAAAAAGGGAAACTAAGCCCAAGATATATTGGACCTTTTGAGATACTAAGACGGATTGTGTAATAACCCCAAATTTTGGAATTTTTGAGACACTGATGAATAGTAACTTTTGCTGATTATGCTGATTAAGGAAATTTTTCATGCCACACTATGTAGGCGTTCTTTTATTGATATTCTGAGATCTTATTAGTACTCTATAAAGTATATGAGTGTATGTAAAGATCGTCAGAATCCAAATACGAACACTTTGATTTTTCCCGAAAATCCACCAGATACCGAAAGGATTGAGTATAAGGTAACATGATTAAAAGGATTTTAATTCAAGGATTTTAAGCAAGGATCATTAAAGGACTATAAAATATGAATAGAGGGTTATGGAAGCCCAAGTAATAAGTTCCCGGATATGATCCCTCAAACGATCACTGAGAACGAGAGTTAAGCGAACCGTAAAACAAATAAGCGACCAAGGATCAAGCTTATACAAGTAACCAAAGGATTAACCAAATAATTAAGCACTAATCAAAGATATTAGAGGAGGATGACATCATCAAACCATAAGGGAAGGACATGTGGCAAAGGAATGATGTAAGCAATGACATGAGCAAGTGATGTCATCACTTTATCAATATATTTGTTCAAAAATCTCCTCCACCAAGCATTTCTTTCTCATTTCCCAAGGAAAACCAAGCAAGGAAAAGCTCTCCCCCATTTTCTTCTTCTTCCATTCGGCCTTTTCATAAAAATGGTGAAATAGATTTTCAAAACTCAAGCTCTAGGCCATAGAAAATTGCAAGGTTTATTTCTTTGGATCCTATATTTCATAACTTAGTTATGCTATAAGTTTGAAGCCAAGATTCCAAGGATTCCTTAGTTAAACAATTTCTCAAAGTTCTTGATGAATAGTGTTTTCAAGAACTAACATTTTGTTTTCTTATTTTTCTTTAAGAGCCAAGCTTGGTAGAGATAGTTTGAAGTTCCTAGAGGCTTGTTAGTAATTCTCCGCTCTCCAAGGAAGGTATAAACTCTTGAACCCTTAGTTTTAAGTTTGGTTTGTTTGGATTATAATGGTGCTTAGATGAATGGGTTTATTTTGATGTTTGTTCTTGAATTGATGATGATTTGGTGTAGTTTAAACTTTGGAAATCGTTAGGTTATAGCCGTCGTAATGCCCGATTTTCTTTAAACTGTTTTGTGCTTAACTTTTGGACCCGAACACCCGCTTTCATGAACTAACCATTAGAAAGCTTATAATTCAAGCTTCGTTTTAATATGTCGTTCACTTAGATCCGATTTACGGTTTAGGAGAAACGACCATTTTAAGTTACAGCGTTTCGCAAACGAACCTTTACCCCTCACTTTACTTTGAGACCTTGTTTAAGGCCCTTAAAAGACTAATTGGAATATGAAACAATTATGTAAGGTGGTTTAGGCAGTTGGTAGAGTATTCGCTAAAGAGTCGCCTTAAAATTCATAACGGTTAATTTATTAAAATTGGTGGAGCCGAGGGTACGCGAGCGATTAATGCAAATCGTTAAGCGTGTAAGCGACCGTTAGGGTATGAGTGAGTTTTGACTAGTTTCTTAAGCGACCGTGGTCTAATTCCATATTATGTTGTTGTTCATAGGTTACCGGACCCACTCTAAGCTTAAGTCTATCCCGGAACACTCAGGCAAGTTTTCTACCCGTTATACTGGTGTTGTGATGTAAATATATATATGCATTATCTTGTGTTAAGTGTATGATTGTTATTAGAAAATCTTGCAATATATTGGAGCATGTTGATATGGTATATATATGCATGTTGTGAAATCTTGATATTTTATTATCAATTCAAATGCTTATGAACTGCATAATACCTATGCTGGAGATAAGCAGTAGTGGCGAATACCCTTAGTATAGGGGACCCGAAGGTGAACATTTTTCTAAACCGGGAGTCGATGTTCCCGTGTATAATATAGGTAACTATATATATATATATGTATAATTTTCTATAACTATTAATCAAATAAGGTGTATTCGATAGTTTTGAATAATAATCAAACATTATTTTTGATTATTCAAATAAAGATTTTACTTTCGTATAAGTATATCTTTCGATAATTATTATTTGTTTCAAGTATTATTTCCAAAAACTTTTACTGTATTTATTTTGATAAAATCTATTCTTTATTAGAATATTATTTAAAGAACAATATTCAGATATTATTCGATTATTTTGTAACTGATTTATTCTATTAAATTATCCTTTTTCAAACATTTTCAAAAATAATTTCGAGTCTTCAAAATGATTTTAAAAGTTAGAGCGGATCACAAAACTCATTTTCAGATGTAAGATCTTCCTTTCGAAGGGGACTTGAATACTCGCTCAAAAATCTGAGGGATCCGGCTCTGGGGTGTATTCTAAATTCGCAACGAGGTTGCTGTTTTGAGAAAACATTTTGATTACTTGCCCCACGTTCGGGAAGTAAATCCATCTAATTGAGTCGGCATAAGCAACATGGGCTCAGTGGGCGTCCATGAAAGTGTATGTGGCTCAGTGGGAGTCCATCAATGCGTAAGTGGCTGAGTGGCAGTCCAACATAAGGCCCTAATGCTTCCAGGGTGATGACCAGTGGGGAATTCATCCATCTACTAGTATAAAAGGTTACTTAATTGGTATCTTTGCCTGATCATCAAGATACCAGGTTTATGCCAAGGTTTTCTTCTTTCCAAATTCATTGGATATTATAGCTCTGTTTATACTTTCATAACAAAGGTTTCCAAGAAAATTATGAGATATATATATAGGTGTATATATATATCGGGAGTTAATGAAGTATCTCATAACTTCATTTCTTTTGAATGATATTTCAAAGATTGAATCTATTCAAGTCTTATCTTGTAGTCTCATCAATATGATGAACTTTTGAAACTGATTATAGCTTGAACAGTGGTAGTTCAGGTAGTTTTCTAAATTAATATAAGTATATTGGAGTATTTTTTAACTTCATCTTTTAAACTTATATCTAGTTAATGATTATATTATGCATGACAAAGATTTTCAGAAAAATGTTGAGACAAGGTTAGATATATGAGATCACCTTGCAACGATATTTTTATAGAGTTATAAACTGGAACTCTATGTATATTATGCATAGAAGAGGATTTCCAAGATTTTGAAAAGTATATATTTATATATACTTAATATTTTGTGACTTGGTTGCGTTAAGATATCAAACTTGGTTCATTTCTTTTTGACCAAGACTTCCATGTGTACTATGAGAATGCTTATATATTGTTAATTATTATACATATTATTTCGGTGGTCTTGTTGCTCACCCTTGCTTTCTTCTTTCATCACACAACAACAGATATACAAGATGAACAGGACCAAACTCCCAATTCATGAGCGGATAGGAAATGTTCCGCAGTTTCCTGTAGGTGTTGATGTCGTTGTAGCTGAGGTAGGAACTACCAATAGGCTAGGCGTTCAACTTTTGATGTACCATACTTATGTATATTTATGAATTGTAATAATGGCAAAAAATCTGTAAATTTGTTCAGAAACCCCTTTCGAGGTGTAATGACTTATAATTGTGGAATAAAATGACTTGTGTTATTTTTGGTATTCAACTATGAGATTATAACTTGTGGTGTGTGTGTGTATATTGTGGGGTCGCAGTACGCAGTAGTTGGTTGTTTATTAAGTTTAAGTGTTACTAAGGGAAATCGAACTTGTGATAACCCGGATCCCCGACCCCGGATTTGGGGGTGTTACATAAATGGTGTCAGAGCAAGCGTTATAAACCTCAGAGATGATGTGTCGTTAAAATAATAAGTTCACTAAGATAATAAGAACTCTTGCCAAGTTCATAGTCGGACTACCTAACGTAGTACTGACAGTTTAAACCCTTATGGGAACCCTTATAAATATCATGATAGAAGCGTAGTTCGTTATCGTATATGGTAGTGGGACTCTGAACCCTGAAGTTAAAGAGCAATAACATGATGATATTTTACTACATATTGGGGATCAGATTGTGGATCCAATGGAGCACCCTAATGAGGGACCAAATGATGTTCATATTAAGGATGTAGCGGTTGAGGATGTTATCCCAGAAGGGATTGTTGCTGAAGAGGATTTTATGGAGGATCCTGACAAGAACGAAGAAAGGACCAATGAGGAATGGATGACCTTGGTTAGGACGACTACCAGAGGTAGGATTGGCCGATAACTACCGTAGGTTCATCCAAGTTTGCAAAGATAGTAGCCCCTTTAACGCGGCATACTTGTAAGACTGAGAAGTTCAAATGGACAGAGAAATGTGAGAACAGCTTTCAAAAACTGAAGCAAACATTGGTGACGGCCCCTATGTTGGCGTTGTCGGATGGTAAAGGAGATTTTGTGAATTGTAGTGAGGCTTCGCACAAGGGCTTAGGGTGCGTGCTTATGCAACACGGTAAGGTAATCGTGTACACGTCAAGATAATTAAGGGAATATGAAATTCGAAATTCCACCCATGATCTTGGGCTCACGGCAATAGTTTTTCCCTAAATATTGGAGGCACTACTTTTATGGAGAGAAGTGCGAGGTTTACACAAACCCAAAGAGCTCAAGTATATTTTCACACAAAAAGAGCTCAACATGCACTGGAAGAGGTGGTTAGAGCTAATCAAGGATTACGATTATGAGGTTCTTTATCATCCAGGGAAAGCTAATGTGGTGGCTGACGCCCTTAGTAGAAAGGAGAGACTCAAGATGATAATGTCTTCGGAAGAGTTGATAAGAGATTTCGAGAAAATGGAAATAGAAGTGAAGGTAACCGAAGCCAGTACTAAAAAACTGTTTGAGAATGCAATGCAGCCTGAATTATTGGAAAAGATCATATTGTGCCAAGAAAAAGTGATGAATGAAGGCGGAAAGACAATGATTGCAGAAGAGATTAATACTGAGAAAGATGATAAGGGAATAATGAGGTATTCCTACAGAATTTGGGTTCCAAACGTTTAAGAGCTTAAGGACAGGATCTTAGATGAAAGCCATAGCTCGAGGAATAAGATTTAGGGCAAACCATGAATGTGATAATCAGGGAGGTCGCCATCAAGAAAGAAGGAACCCATAACATAATGAAGTGGAAAACAAGGAATTTAACACATAAGATAACCCCGATTATGGGAGAAGGATGAAACATTTCATACTGAGAAAACAGAAGTCGAGCAAGATAGGGAGAACCAGGACGGTACTCCTATGGCGCAATTCATGGACCTGCCTAAACAAAACTTATACTTTTACCCCCAACCACCACCTTGAGGAAATAATGCAGTGGGAAATTCTTTCATGACCTTTAAGTCGCTAAGCTCTCAGAGTTCCAAGGAACCGGTTGACCCAGTCGAGGCAAGAGCCTGGCTAAAGGAAATATAGGAATCATTTGAGATTCTAAATGATTGCCAAAGCGCAAAAGACTATTTTTGTCACTTACCTTCCTAAGAGAGAGGCCACCCGTTGGTGAAAGGCCAAGAAAGACATGGAGCCAGAGGTTATAATAAACTGATTAAAGTTCAGTCAATTGTTTCCGGGAAAGTACTTCCCAAGGTTATAGAGATAGTGTAAAAGCTTTAGAGCTAAAACAAGGGTGGACGAGTATGATGAATTATGAATCTAAGTTGTAAAAGTTGGCAAGATTCATCCTGAGGACACGAATCCCAGAATGACGTGATGTTTGAAGTCAATGATTAGTGGGTTCATGAAATGACTGTAGTAGGAGGGAAAAATAAAAAGAAACTGAAGTGGAAAGAAATATAAAGGCAATAGAGTTTGAGGAACGATAAGGGAGTTGGGTATGAGGAAACCCTAAAGACTCGTAGTAACAGGAATAGAAAAGAGTGTCATCATCAGGATGTTGGTGACTGATCATGAGATAATATCAAGGTCTGAAGGCATAAGCGATACGTACAAGTAATACCCTTTATATTGAGAGGATTCGATGAAACTTTGAGATAAATAGATGGATTCAATAATGAGACACGGATGGAATGAGGAGTCAGGAAAGCAAGAAATTAGGAAATTCGATGAAGGAAATGACCTTCAAGAATGTGAAGTGTATGTAACACATATGACTTGATACCCAAAAAGGGAGACACCAGGTATAGAAGATATCCCAACATTGAGATGACTGTTAAGATAAACAACAAAGGTAAATGAGGATTTAGTAAGAAGAAGTTCACATTGAACACGACCAATATCTTCCAGAACATCCCTGTTATCATTACCAAATCCGGAAAGAAAAGTGGATAATCGTTGTTATCATTTGGAGGCCATATGGATTGACCTCAGTTTAAATAAGGATGCTATTGTGAAATTAGGTATAGACTATCAGGGTGGGAATAATTGGATAAGATACCCTTATCAGGAATATATGACTTGATTTATCCATGTAAGGATGCAAGTACCTTTTTAAAGGTGGAATTAAGGATAGAACCTCGATAACTTGGGATGAACCTAGGGGAATGGATAAGGTTGGCATTTCACCATTAATAAGGATAGTATGAGTGTCGAAGTATGAATTGGGAAGAATTAAAGTAACAACAATCTTTAAAGATTAGTGGAGAAAGTTTTTCAGAACTATATAGACAATGGTTCTAGTATTAGTAAATAATTTCTTGATATGCCCTGTATTTAGGGAGTACAGGAGGAATGCTTTAAGAATAACCTTGGAGAAGTTACAAAAAGAGTGGTGATATTTAATTTTTTACAAATAAAACTTTGGTAAAGGAAATATGACGTAATAATAATAATGCCAAGTAGGGCACGTGTTAAACCATGAGAAAGTATGGATCGAACCAGTAAAGGTCGAAATTGTTTAAGGCAATTAGGACCTAAGATAAAAGACGTCCTGAAGTATGATCGAGAGTCGGTCTTTTTTTTCTCACCAAAGCGTAAGGAAGAGCATTTTCACATAAGCAGTAATTAGAAATGAGGTAGAAAATTTAGTTGAAGGTGGTTCAAAAGACATTGATTATAAGGAACTATTACTATCAGGAAAGGCCAATGAGGTGGCCGACACTCTAAGTGTAAGAGAGCAATTATAGGCGCGTGTGCCAGAAGAATACAGTGATGATGGTTAAAGCCATGAATGTTGTATTATGGTGTGAAAGATTGACATTCCTTCTGATGATGGTGCGATACTTGTTACGACCGGCATTTAATATAATATTATTTGTGGATTTGGTATAATATTAAAGTCAAATGAAAATATATTCAATGATTGTACGCTAGTATGAGTGAAAATTTCTGCATTATAAATTTACTTTGTGTAGTATATGATTTTTCAAAGTAAGAGTTTATTTAATTTTTTAATTTTTTTTTATTTATAAGGAATATTCTAAGCTTTGGAAAAAAATTCTTTTAAAAGGTATTTTGTTCACAAATTTTGAAAATGATTTTATAAAGTCTCTAAAAATCCAAGTTAATTTATGGTATAAATTTTATAATTTTTGAACTTGTATTTTATTTTATAAAAATAAATCATTATAAATTTTAGTTGTCATATTTATCAAATTACATGAATATTCTTGCATGCAAACTCTCTTCTATTCAACTAAAGGGCTAAAAAGGACAATTACAACCCCACTAACTCTCATCTTGCTAACCAAATTACTCCTTTGTCCTTGCATGCAAATTGGTCCTAGTATGTGGGAAGGGTAATCTTGTCAATTCTCATTTCCACTCACTTATTTTAATCAATCAAAATCATAAAAACCCAAAGTATAAAGTGTTGTGATCATTCACCCCACTCCACACTCCACCCTCACTCTCTCCTCCTTCCCTCCTCCCTCACCTCTCGGTTTTTCCTCCCTCTCGGCAATCACCATAGCCAAAGCCCCCATCCCCTTTCTTTTCTCCATTCTTTCACTCAAACATCCATCTTATATTCAAATAATCTTTCTCCCTACATGTTGTCTATATATATTTCAAAGAGTTTTGTGTAGAAAGTTTAAGTTTAAGGGTTGCATGTAAAGGTTTTAGTGAAACTCAAAATACAATCTTGATTCTTATGGATTTAAGGTTGTTTTTGAGAGGACTACAAGGAATGGATAAATGCCAAGTCTTGAGAAGGAAACTCTTGATGATTTAATGTCCATTTCCATCCATTTCATTCGGCCATGACCATATGGGAGCCGAATGAATGGTCCTTGAAATCATTCTTGTTGTTTTGATCAATTCTTGCATGTTTATGTGATAATGACTTGAATTTTGTGGTGAAAATTTGATAAAACTCCTTGCATGCTAAGTGATCACCTAGGTATACCTTATGCTAGGCTTGCATGTCAATTTTAAGATGGAATATATGTAGAAAATGTGTTGTTTTGGTTTGAAAAACCCGAAGGCATGCATGCATGAGGATTTCTCTTAGAATGTTGTAAGATTTTGATCATTTGAAAAGATTTTCTTAGTAAGCCTTAATTTCAGTAGGTATAATGTGTTAATATTGATTTATGCTTCTTGTTACATGGTAATAATTCGTGATTATCTTTTATAAAAATGCATATCTTGTTGTTTCAAAAGCATGAAGATTTGTGATTTGTGAAGTGTAGATTCTCTTGTTTTGTCATAATTGTACTTAAGGTAAGGATGATCTCACCAAGGTTATTTTGAGAATAAGGGAGTTAGTTCAGTAGAATACCATGTTTAAGTCTTGGTTTGAGTATTGGGTTGTTGGTAGTTGAGTTTGTCAAGTCAAAACCTTGGAGAAATGAGAGTTATAGTTTCTGCAGAAAATCAGTTTAGTGCACTGAGGTTTAGAGTGAGTTTTGACCATGTCATTCGTGTGCACTTTGAGGTCCAAGCTACCAGAAGTTAGTATTGAGAGTATATAAAAGGTTTTAGGAGTTGGTTGGAGGTTTGCATGTCATTTGGTTAGGTGCACAAGTAGAATAACAAAATTTGTCAGCAGGGGACAGTTTTGATGCAACTTAGAAATAGGGAGATTTGACCATGTCATGGGTAGGCCCTCATTAGGCCCAATTGGGCCTTAGTTAGAGGGAGTGTCAGAGAAGTTTTTCCAACCATGGTTCGTAGGATATGAATTAGAACCATGTGTCACAAGTTAATTCAAGTCAGAGCATTTTCTGCCCAGAAAAACAGGGGAACCTTGGACTTTTAGCTTAGGCCCAAGAAGACCCAAGCCAGGCCCTTGAGCCACATCAAGTTTTTGAGATGCCCTTAGGTCAGGAGAGTCTTGTGTAAAAGTTTTGAAGGAAAACTTGTAGTTTAACAGTGTCTAATGTACTCAAGAAACCATAGTTGTCATTCTGAAATTTGCACCAGTGAGCACTTTCACTTATCACATAGTTTTAGAACACTTAGAAGTGAGTATTAGGTCGACCACCATAGTTGTAAGATAGTATAAGGTCATTAGAGCAAAAGGCACAAGTCAGGGTCAATAGGTTTTGGATAATTTAGGAAAGGCACATCGAGTTAGGAAGCCAAAATTTGAAGACCTTGTCTAGTTTAGCGACCAAGTGACTTAAGTGGTGAGTCGAGATCATCCAAGCCTAGTGTTGCATTATGGTATATATGGTGATATTTGGTATTAATATACGATATGTGATTATGTGGCTACGTGTGTACATTTAAAATATAAAGGTGGATATAAATTAAGTGCATATAGGCCTAAGTGCCATCCGTGTTTAATTTCGGGTTGTAAATAGGTTGAGATGGTAAGAATATATTATAATAAGGATTATTATTTATGTAGGATCTCGAGACGAGGGAAAACTTGCCATAAAGGTCGAGTGAAGCTCCAGTTGCTCCTACCAGTCAGACCAGACCAGCCTATCTCAAGGCAAGTGATTCAACTTGACCTTCATATTTACTATAAACAGTTCATATATATCGATGCAATTATCCTGAGTCATTTTGATATGTTTAAATCAAGCATTTCTCTCGCTTATCTTTGAATTACATAGAGATGCCATGAACCCTCAAGTATTTATTGCAAGTAGTTTAAAAGTCTTTTCATAATAGTTAAATGCCATGATAAAATAAAGAGTTGTTATATTACTTGATTGATCCTCTTGATTAACATGCTGATGATTCCTAAGTATTGATATCTCATCCTGATACTTGAACCCCTATAGAACCTTACCTTGAACTCTGATAGTCAGAAACTTACCAACATGATTCCTCATTGATTGATACCCTCTTTCCTATCCTAAAGCTTGAAAATTCTGATATATACATACATCCTGAGCTAGAGATCATTACCTTAACACCCATAGTATTCGTGAAGCTTATCTTCTTAATGATCCAACACCTGTACCTTGATGAGAAACCATTGCTTTAAGCCCAGTTTGGCATTACCCCTTCATATTATCCATTAGTCTCACCATATTTTCCTATCCAAGTTCTGACATATGAAAACCTTTTGGTTACCCTAATAGAGTAAAGTTTTGTGAATCATGGCCCTGAGATTTAGTACCATACTTCCCGTGTTTCGAGTTGATCTATATTCCCTTAATAAAAATGTTTACTGTTAAAAGAGATTTTGTTACAATTCGGCATCAATTTTTGAAATAAATTAAATATGGGTTTTCAGTCCCAAAGGGGGATAAATGTTTTCTTGAATAGTGGATCTGGATTGAGACGCGAGTCCTTTCCACACTTATATTAGGCTTAAAAGTTTCCTAGGGATTCCCGTTAATGTTTTAGAACCCAGCGAGGTTCGGGATTACTTCGCGGCTGATCACCGGCTGTAATCCGTAGCGTCATAAAACGATTTTGATTAAGACATGATTTTAAAATTGTTTTGATACAAGCAAAATGATGCCATCTCTCATAGTTTTATCTCTCGTTATCATTAGTTATGTCTTTCCATTGACATTCTTAAAAGTATATCTCGATTTATGCTTTGTGTCGTACTGTTAGCACTTGTTGAGCATTTGGCTCACTTCTTGCTTTACCCTGATATTACAACTAGCAGCTATGGTTAGATTCAAGCAGACTGCCCATAAGTCCTGTGATGCTGATGCTTATGTTCGAGCTCAGGTAGAATAAGTAATAATAGTTGTGTGAGGACTCGGTATTTGTAATCAGATGTAATAGTTGGTAGTGTTGGGCTGTTCCAAATCCTAAACTATAAGATCTTGGATTTGGTTGTATATTCTTCTTTTAAAATATTGTAATAGCTATATTTATTTTGCTATTTAAGTTGGGGGTGTGACAGGTTTTGGTATTAGAGCTACGGTTTAGAGTCCCTGGACAGCCCAAATAGGTTATAGGATTTGTGTGTAGGTTATAGATATTATGCGAGAGAGTAGGTTAAGTAAATTATTATTAATACTCCTCTTATTGGTTGTCAGCAAAGGGCGCGTTCCTCGTCATCCTCTGGGTCGGACGACACTATTGCTTTCTCCGTATATGCTGAGTTGAGGCGCGAGTTCGACATGCTTCAGGGCAAGTACGACCGACTGATAGACCGACTGAAGAACGTGTATCCGGACAGCCGAAACTACGAAGGGAAGCCCAAGGAGCAGATGACAGCGAGACTTGAGATGGTTCAGTACGTCAACACTAAGCTTGAGGAGATGCCAGCGCACCGGGACCGTACCAGCCAGTATGTCATTCAGATGGTGGCGGATGAGCTCCAAAGCATTGTGAAGATGCTTTGAGAGGAAAAGACTACCAAGCCCCGTTCAGATGGAGTGGAGCCTTAGTTCTTTCCATTTACCTTTCATGTTGTTGTACTGTCAGACTCTGTGGAATCCCCGTTGTTTCCGTTGTTTCCTTTAAATAAGCCTGTTATTCCTAGAATCAGACTATGTCCCAATCCTATGTATTGTGACCTTTAAAATTTCAATAATTATGTGTTATTGTTCCATTTGCTCTCAACTGTTATTTTATGTTTTTTTATCATCATATCTGCTTAATTTGGAAACTTGACCCCATATGTAAATGAGAATGACATGCGATACCCTCGAATCATTTTATCATTCATATCTGTTTTGACACAACTCTTATTTCAGGATCATGCCTCCCAAAAAGAAGAACCCAACAACCACCTCCACCACAGACCCAAATATTCTTCGACTACTGGAAACCTTGCAACAACAAACCAATGTTATAGCTCAACAACAACTAACTCTTCAACAACGAATTGAAAACTAAGATAACCGTGAGCCACACCAACCACCTGAACCACCAGTACCACCTAGACAAATTGTCACCTTCAAGGCTTTTCAGAATGTGAATCCACCTGCATTTCATGATACCACTGATCCAGTGATAGCTAACACATGGATCAAGGAGATGGAAAGGGCTTTTGAGTTGGTACAGTTAGGAGACGATCAGAAGACGCCGTATGCTACTTACTTCTTGAAGGGAGAAGTCATCTATTGGTGGGAATCAGTAAAGGCTATGAAAGTCACTCAGCAGGTTTCTTGGGAGAGATTTAAGAAGTTATTTCTGGACAAGTATTACCCTAAGTACATGCAGAATCAGATGGAGCTTAAATTTCTTGAGGTGAAGCAAGGAAACATGACTGTATTGGAGTATGAGAAGAAGTTCACTGAGTTGTCAAGGTTTGTGACAAAGTATACCAGCACTGAGGAGGAAAAAGCAAAGAAATTCCAGCAAGAATTGGAGCCTTGGATCAGAGATAGGGTGGCTATGTTTGAGCTTGAAACTTATGCGAGAGTAGTACAGAAAGCTGCTCTGATCGAGAATAATGGGATGCAGTCAAGGAAAGAGAGGGATAACAAGAAGAGGAAGGTTCCATTTTATGGAGAAAAGTCTGAAGCTGGAAGTTCGCAAGATCAGAATATAAAGAGGATTGGTTTCCAGAAGGGCAGAAATTTTCAAAAGAAGGGAAATTTGGGAAAAAGGCAAGAATCAAAAGGGAATAACCAGGCAAGCCAAGGGCAAGTTGGAGAAAACAGGTTCCAAAGACCGGAATGCAAGCACTGTGGAAGAAGGCACCCCGGAGTATGCAATAAGCTGAGCATGACCTGTTATAGGTGCAATCAGAAGGGACATTTGGTGAATGAGTGCAAGATGCCAAAGCCAGGAGTTACGTGCTACAAGTGTAGGAAGACTGGACACATGGCTAGGGAGTGTAAGGCAACCGGACCAGTCAAAGCTTTGATAAACGTGGCAAGTACCAGTGGAAGCGTGCCAGCTGAGGTATTGGCATTACCTCCACCACCTACACCAACCCCACAAGCAACAGCAAGGACATTTGATTTGAAGATGAAGGATGTTGTTCAGAATTCTGAGGTGATAGCAGGTACACTTTTACTCAATAATGTCAAAGCTAAAGTATTGATTGATTCGGGAGCAACAAGATCTTTCATATCAGAATCTTTTGTTGATAAGCTCCAATGTGATAAAATAGTTATGAGTGAGGTAGTAAATGTGGTAATTGCGAACCAAGAGAAGATTCATGTGAATCAATTTTGTCCAAAGTGTGAGATTGATATTTCGGGGTATAAGTTCTCAGCCGACTTGATACTCTTCAAGTTGGGAGAGTTTGATATAATTTTAGGAATGGATTGGTTAGGAGAGAATAGCGCTCAGATAAATTTTAAGACCAAGAGAGTGTATTTAAAGACGAAGAGTGGAGAGAAGGTAGTATTTAAGGGGCAGAGGCAAGAGCAACTATTTCTTACAATTGTTCAGGCTAAGAAGTTACTTAGAAAAGGTTGTGAGTCGTTCCTAGCATATGTAGTGGATTCAGAGAGAGGCAGCCTCAGAATGGAAGATATTCCTGTAGTTAACGAGTTCCCCGATGTGTTTCCCGACGAACTACCAGGCTTACCACCAGATCGACAAATTGAGTTCGAGATCAACCTTGCTCCAGGCACGGAACCAGTTTCAAAGGCCCCATATAGGATGGCACCAGCAGAAATGAAAGAGTTGGCGAGCCAGCTACAAGAATTATTGGATAAAGGAGTGATACGACCAAGTACGTCGCCATGGGGAGCACCTGTTCTGTTTGTAAAGAAGAAAGATGGGAGTATGCGTCTATGCATAGATTACCGGGAGTTGAATAAGGTGACGATCAAGAACCGCTACCCGCTATCAAGGATAGATGACCTTTTTGATCAGTTGAAGGGAGCAAAATGCTTTTCGAAGATTGATTTAAGATCGGGATACCATCAATTAAAGATCAAAGAAGAAGATAATCCTAAGACCGCATTCAGGACCAGATATGGGCATTATGAATTCCTAGTAATGCCGTTTGGATTGACCAATGCTCCGGCCGCATTTATGGATCTGATGAATCGGGTATTTAAGAAGTATTTGGACAAATTTGCCGTGGTATTCATTGATGACATCCTTATTTATTCTAAGTCGGAAGAAGAACATAAGCAGCACCTCTGGATAGCATTGGAGATACTCCGACAAGAGAAGTTGTATGCCAAGTTTACCAAATGTGAGTTTTGGTTAAAGGAAGTTCAATTTTTGGGGCATGTTATTGGAAATGAGGGAGTTAAAGTGGATCCGGCAAAGATTGAGGCAGTTATGAGTTGGGAGAGGCCAAAGACTCCTACGGAAGTGCGAAGTTTTCTAGGATTGGCCGGATACTATAGAAGATTCGTCAAGGATTTCTCGAAGATCGCCACACCATTGACCAAGTTAACCAGAAAGAATCAAAAGTTTGAATGGAGTGCAGAATGTGAAGATAGCTTTCAAGATTTAAAGCAGAAGTTGGTAACAGCTCCGGTGTTGGTACTTTCAGATGATCAAGGGAATTTTGTAATATTCAGCGACGCTTCACATAAGGGTTTGGGTTGTATGTT
The DNA here is from genome assembly GCF_009905375.1 of Apium graveolens. Lineage (NCBI taxonomy): Eukaryota > Viridiplantae > Streptophyta > Magnoliopsida > Apiales > Apiaceae > Apium > Apium graveolens. The sequence continues at coordinate 179,859,618 of NC_133650.1, read as the reverse complement.
GATGCAACACAGTAAAGTGATCGCATATGCGTCAAGACAGTTGAAGCCGCATGAGTTAAAGTACCCGACGCATGACTTGGAACTAGCCGCCATAGTGTTCGCACTCAAGATCTGGAGACATTACCTCTATGGAGAGAAGTGTGAAATCTACACGGATCACAAGAGTTTAAAGTACATTTTTACTCAGAAAGAGCTCAATATGAGGCAGAGGAGATGGCTGGAATTGATCAAGGACTATGACTGTTTGATAAATTACCATCCTGGAAAGGCGAACGTAGTGGCCGATGCTCTGAGTAGGAAGGAGAGAGTGAATATGATGATAACATCAAAAGAGTTATCTGAAGAAATCGAAAGATTGGAATTGGAACTTTGTGGCAGGAAAAGTCGAGGAAGTTTGTCGTGCAATGACCTTTCAGCCAACACTAGTGGAAAAGATAAAGAAGTGTCAAAAGGAAGTAATGGAAAAAGAGAAGAATCAGTTATCTGGACAGAAGATTAATACTCAAAGGGATGAGCAAGGGATACTAAGGTTTTTATCCAGAATATGGATTCCCCATGTACCTGAATTAAAGAATGAGATCCTCCATTAAGCCCACAATTCGAAATTTTCAATCCACCCGGGAAGCACCAAGATGTATCGAGACTTAAAGAAGAACTTTTGGTGGCCAAATATGAAGCGAGACGTGGCAGAATGGGTTGCGAAGTGTTATACTTGTCAAAAAGTGAAGGCAGAACATCAACGACCAAGCGGATTAATTCAGCCCCTGAAGATTCCAGAATGGAAATGGGAAAATATCGCTATGGACTTTATAGTAGGACTACCGCGGACGAAATCCGGACATGACGCAATATGGGTTATAATTGATCGTCTTACGAAGTCGGCGCATTTCCTTCCAATAAATGAGAAGTCGTCACTGGACAAGTTGGTTCATCTGTATGTGCGCGAAATCGTACTAAGGCATGGAGTACCCGTATCAATAGTTTCAGACAGAGATCCCCGATTTAACTCGAGATTCTGGAAGCAATTTCAGGAATGTCTTGGCACAAAGTTGAATATGAGCACGGCGTACCACCCGCAGACTGATGGCCAGAGTGAAAGGACAATTCAAATGATTGAAGACATATTGCGCAGTTGTGCAATCGATTTTGCAAGAAGTTGGGACGACCATTTGCCGATGATTGAATTCTCTTACAACAACAACTATCATTCCAGTATCGGCATGCCACCATACGAAGCTTTGTACGGGCGAAAATGTAGATCACCAACAAGTTGGGATGAAGTAGGAGAAGGAAGAATTCTCGGCTCGGAATTGGTACAACAGTTGCATGACTCGGTCAAGTTAATTCAGAAAAGGTTGCTTGCTGCTCAAGATAGACAGAGGAAGTATGCGGATCCAGCGCGTAAGGACGTTCAATTCCAAATTGGCGAAGCTGTGTTGCTGAAGGTGTCACCTAGAAAAGGATTGATGAGATTTGGCAAGAAAGGGAAGTTAGCACCTAGATACATAGGTCCTTTTGAGATTTTGAGTCAAGTAGGAAAGGTGGCCTACGAGTTGGCCTTACCACCTCAGTATCAGCATGTGCATAATGTGTTCCATGTGTCGTTGCTTAAGAAGTACAATCCTGACGCTAGCCATGTGATAGAATATGAACCTGTAGAAATTCAGGCAGACCTGTCATTTGTGGAGCAACCGGTTAAAATACTCGACTGGCAAGTAAAGAGTCTTAGAAATAAGTCAGTAAAGTTAGTAAAAGTACTTTGGAGGAACCCTAAGGTCGAACAGTCGACTTGGGAGTTAGAGTCTGATATGCGTTCCCGGCATCCTCATCTTTTCTCTTAGATTCTGGGGACAGAATCCCTTAAGGGGTAGAGGATGTTACGACCGGCATTTTATATAATATTATTTGTGGATTTGGTATAATATTAAAGTCAAATAAAAATATATTCAATGATTGTACGCTAGTATGAGTGAAAATTTCTGCATTATAAATTTGCATTGTGTAGTATATGATTTTTCAAAACAAGAGTTTATTTAATTTCTTTATTTTTTTTGATTTATAAGGAATATTCTAAGCTTTGGAAAAATTTTCTTTTAAAAGGTATTTTGTTCACAAATTTTGAAAATGATTTTATAAAGTCTCTAAAAATCCAAGTTAATTTATGGTATAAATTTTATAATTTTTGAACTTGTATTTTATTTTATAAAAATAAATCATTATAAATTTTAGTTGTCATATTTATCAAATTACATGAATATCCTTGCATGCAAACTCTCTTCTATTCAACTAAAGGGCTAAAAAGGACAATTACAACCCCACTAACTCTCATCTTGCTAACCAAATTACTCCTTTGTTCTTGCATGCAAAATGGTCCTAGTATGTGGGAAGGGTAATCTTGTCAATTCTCATTTCCACTCACTTATTTTAATCAATCAAAATCATAAAAACCCAAATTACAAAGTGTTGTGATCATTCACCCCACTCCACACTCCACCCTCACTCTCTCCTCCCTCTCTCCTCCCTCACCTCTCGGTTTTTCCTCCCTCTCGACAATCACCATAGCCGAAGCCCCCATCCCCTTTCTTTTCTCCATTCTTTCACTCAAACATCCATCTTATATTCAAGTAATCTTGCTCCCTACATGTTATCTATATAAATTTCAAAGAGTTTTGAGTAGAAAGTTTAAGTTTAAGGGTTGCATGTAAAGGTTTTAGTGAAACTCAAAATACAATCTTGATTCTTATGGATTTAAGGTTGTTTTTTAGAGGACTACAAGGAATGGATAAATGCCAAGTCTTGAGAAGAAAACTCTTGATGATTTAATAGCCATTTCCATCCATTTCAATCGGCCATGACCATATGGGAGCCGAATGAATGGTCCTTGAAATCATTCTTGTTGTTTTGATCAATTCTTGCATGTTTATGTGATAATGACTTGAATTTTGTGGTGAAAATTTGATAAAACTCCTTGCATGCTAAGTGATCACCTAGGTATACCTTATGCTAGGCTTGCATGTCAATTTTAAGATAGAATATATGTAGAAAATGTGTTGTTTTGGTTTGAAAAACCCGAAGGCATGCATGCATGAGGATTTCTCTTAGAATGTTGTAAGATTTTGATCATTTGGAAAGATTTTGTTAGTAAGCCTTAATTTCAGTAGGTATAATGTGTTAATATTGATTTATGCTTCTTGTTGCATGGTAATAATTCGTGATTATCTTTTATAAAAATGCATACCTTGTTGTTTCAAAAGCATGAAGATTTGTGATTTGTGAAGTGTAGATTCTCTTGTTTTGCCATAATTGTACTTAAGGTAAGGATGATCTCACCAAGGTTATTTTGAGAATAAGGGAGTTAGTTCAGTAGAATACCATGTTTAAGTCTTGGTTTGAGTATTGGGTTGTTGGTAGTTGAGTTTGTCAAGTCAAAACCTTGGAGAAATGAGAGTTATAGTTTCTGCAGAAAATCAGTTTAGTACACTGAGGTTTAGAGTGAGTTTTGACCATGTCATTGGTGTGCACTTTGAGGCCCAAGCTACCAGAAGTTAGTATTGGGAGTATATAAAAGGTTTTAGGAGTTGGTTGGAGGTTTGCATGTCATTTGGTTAGGTGCACAAGTAGAATAACAAAATCTGTCCAGCAGGGGACAGTTTTGATGCAACTTAGAAATAGGGAGATTTGACCATGTCATGGGTAGGCCCTCATTAGGCCCAATTGCGCCTTAGTTAGAGGGAGTGTCAGAGAAGTTTTTCCAACCATAGTTCATAGGATATGAGTTAGAACCATGTGTCACAAGTTAATTCAAGTCAGGGCACTTTCTGCCCAGAAAAACAGGGGAACCTTGGACTTTTAGCTTAGGCCCAAGAAGGCCCAAGCCAGGCCCTTGAGCCACATCAAGTTTGTGAGATGCCCTTAGGTCAGGAGAGTCTTGTGTAAAAGTTTTGAAGGAAAACTTGTAGTTTAAGAGTGTCTAATGTACTCAAGAAACCATAGTTGTCATTCTGAAATTTACACCATGGAGCACTTTCACTTATCACATAGTTTTAGAACACTTAGAAGTGAGTATTAGGTCGACCACCATAGTTGTAAGATAGTATAAGGTCATTAGAGCAAAAGGCACAAGTGAGGGTCAATAGGTTTTGGATAATTTAGGAAAGGCACATCGAGTTAGGAAGCCAAAATTTGAAGACCTTGTCTAGTTTAGCGACCAAGTGACTTAAGTGGTGAGTCGAGATCATCCAAGCCTAGTGTTGCATTATGGTATATATGGTGATATTTGGTATTAATATACGATATGTGATTATGTGCCTACGTGTGTACATTTAAAATATAAAGGTGGATATAAATTAAGTGCATATAGGCCTAAGTGCCATCCGTGTTTAATTTCGGGTTGTAAATAGGTTGAGATGGTAAGAATATATTATAATAAGGATTATTATTATTTATGTAGGATCTCGAGACGTGGGGAAAACTTGCCATAAAAGTCGAGTGAAGCTCCAGTTGCTCCTACCAGTCAGACCAGACCAGCCTATCTCAAGGCAAGTGATTCAACTTGACCTTCATATTTACTATAAACAGTTCATATATATCGATGCAATTATCCTGAGTCATTTTGATATGTTTAAATCAAGCGTATCTCTCGCTTATCTTTGAATTACATAGAGATGCCATGAACCCTCAAGTATGTATTGCAAGTAGTTCAAAAGTCTTTTCATGATAGTTAAATGCCATGATAAAATAAAGAGTTGTTATATTACTTGATTGATCCTCTTGATTAACATGCTGATGATTCCTAAGTATTGATATCTCATCCTGATACTTGAACCCCTATAGAACCTTACCTTGAACTCTGATAGTCAGAAACTTACCAACATGATTCCTCATTGATTGATACCCTCTTTCCTATCCTAAAGCTTGAAAATTCTGATATATACATACATCCTAAGCTAGAGATCATTACCTTAACACCCATAGTATTCGTGAAGCTTATCTTCTTAATGATCCAACACCTGTACCTTGATGAGAAACCATTGCTTTAAGCCCAGTTTGGCATTACCCCTTCATATTATCCATTAGTCTCACCATATTTTCCTGTCCAAGTTCTGACATATGAAAACCTTTTGGTTACCCTAATAGAGTAAAGTTTTGTGAATCATGGCCCTGAGATTAGTACCATACTTCTCGTGTTTCGAGTTGATTTATATTCCCTTAATAAAAATGTTTACTGTTAAAAGAGATTTTGTTACTATTCGGCATCAGTTTTTGAAATAAATAAAATATGGGTTTTCAGTCCCAAAGGGGGATAAATGTTTTCTTGAATAGTGGATCTGGACTGAGACGCGAGTCCTTTCCACACTTATATTAGGCTTAAAAGTTGCCTAGGGATTCCCGTTAATGTTTTAGAACCAAGCGAGGTTCGGGATACTTCGCGGCTGATTACCAGCTGTAATCCGTAGCATCATAAAATGATTTTGATTAAGACATGATTTTAAAATTGTTTTGATACTAGCAAAATGATGCCATCTCTCATAGTTTTATCTCTCGTTATCATTAGTTATGTCTTTCCATTGACATTCTTAAAAGTATATCTCGATTTATGCTTTGTGTCGTACTGTTAGCACTTGTTGAGCATTTGGCTCACTTCTTGCTTTACCCTGATATTACAGCTAGCAGCTATGGTTAGATTCAAGCAGACTGCCCGTAAGACCTGTGATGCTGATGCTTATGTTCGAGCTCAGGTAGAATAAGTAATAATAGTTGTGTGAGGACTCGGTATTTATAATCAGATGTAATAGTTGGTAGTGTTGGGCTGTTCCAAACCCTAAACTATAAGATCTTGGATTTGGTTGTGTATTCTTCTTTTAAAATATTGTAATAGCTATATTTATTTTGCTATTTAAGTTGGGGGTGTGACAATACTCAATCGTAATAATAGTTTGGTAAAGATTTAATTCTTGTAGCACTGTGAGCGGGCTACCTATCTTAGAAGGTCCTATCTTGAGATAAGCCGGGATCATATTACGAAAGGACTAAATGATCTTTGGAGCTTCATGTATCCTAATAAAGACATATGGTTAATAATGGTATTAGCCTGCTATCGTTGCTTTCATTGAAACTCTTCTGCAATATTATCTGCTTCATGTCATGTATGTACGTCAAGATCAGGAGTGTTCTTCATGAATCATGAATGGTGATTATGTTATCTCCTTAGAAGAATTTGATACGACAGGTATGGACTCTGTATGGTTAGATATTAAGATTTCAAGGAAAACGAATGACTACCGTAGGTCCACGGTGGACTATAGTAATGCAGCAATGATTCTGCGAATAATGCGATGATAACAACCGGGAGAGTTGTATTATAATGGATGTTGAGATTGAGTACCACTAATTGGGTCGTGGTGATGTATAAGTTATCATTGATAGACTAAATAGTGGATTATCTACCTATTGAATATTTATTCTTTCTTATCGACAGAGAGTCATATTACTATACGAGGAAGGTTGTGGGGAAAGCGTAGAATTCTAGTATCGATGATGTCTAGAATGAAATCCCAGATTTGATTTTCGTTGTCGAGGGAGTTTCAACGGTGATCGTTTATAAGCTCGAGCAAGAGCATGGGTCCGTAGAATGATGAGCGGAATAGCAAAAATATTTAGGCATGTGGAATGCGATGCTATAATATTTAATGTTGATATATATACATTTATGTTTTGTTATCCTATGACAAACCTCTATAGTTCAGAGGTAGATTTCAAGCCAGATATTTTGTGGCAGTATTTTTTTATACAATTCTCTTCAATTCATTCTTTTCTCTCCTTTTCATTTCATGTAAGCTGAGAAGAACAACCCTTCCAAAAGGGGAGGTATTGCCGAATGACTATCTATTTGTGTGATAAAAGCCTAGTAGGATACCACATGTTGTTTAATTGTTTATCAAGTACTAAAGGCTGGCCACCTTTTGTACTAACTATGCGATGTAACAAGTGTTCATGATCATAGTGATCTCTCAATAAATTCTTTTACTTCTATATAATGGATCAAGCTTTCGAAGATAGAAGCAGCTAGAAAGGAAGTAGTATCAGTACGGTGGTATTCCGAATCTAACGCGTTCGTGATACTAAGGTTGACGCGGTTATTAAAAGGTTATACAATGCTAACGAGCAAAAGTGTAACCAGTATAATATTAGGTACGGAAGATAGTATCGATTACGAACTAGAAAAGAGTGGGTATTGAGAAGCAAAAGCTATAACGCTAGAAGCTATGATGAGAGTCGGTGCAATAGACTTGAAAGAATTTGGAATGATCACTTAACAAGGATTGAGTTTTCTTACGATAATGGATCGTATGCCAGTATCGAGATGTCACCTTATGAGACCCTTGAGGGAAGACAATGTCAATATCCCTTATGTTAGGATGAAGTTATAGAGCGGAAGATGCTCAGACCAGCAGTGGTCCAAAGGACCAAGGATATAATAGATCTAATCAGAGGACGGCTGGTAGTAGCTCAAGATGGACATAAGAAGTAAGCTGATTTGACAATGAAAGGACAAAGAGTATGAAGTAGGGAACCTATTATTGTTAAAGGTATTCCCTTAGAGAGAATTGATGAGGTTCGGAAAGGAAGGAAAGCTAAGTCCACGATTTGTTGGACCCTTGGCTATATTAAGATGTATTGGGAAGCTGTCAAATAAACTGGCCCTTCCCCGGAACCTGCAGCAAGTCCGTAACATGTTTCACATATCAATATTAAGGAAGGATAATATGAATGTCAAACATATAAGGGAATACGAGAACATAGGCATGTAACCAAACTAGACCTATATGGAGCAACCAGTAAGGGTTATGGATTGAAAGGAGCAAGTGCTTAGCAACAGGGTTATCAGACTAGTTAGGGTTTTGTGGTAAAACCACAATGTGGGAAGAATTGACTTGAGCTAGAAAGTGCAATTCTAGAAAAGTATCCCTATTCATTTTCTATCTGATTCTAGGACGGAATCCTTTTAAGGAGGGAAGACTGTAATAACCCCAAATTTTGGAATTTTTGAGACACTGATGAATAGTAACTTTTGATGATTATGCTGATTAAGGAAATTTTTCATGCCACACTATGTAGGAGTTCTTTTATTGATATTCTGAGATCTTATTAGTACTCTATAAAGTATATGAGTATATGTAAAGATCTTCAGAATCCAAATACGAACACTTTGATTTTTCCCGAAAATCCACCAGATACCGAAAGGATTGAGTATAAGGTAACATGATTAAAAGAATTTTAATTCAAGGATTTTAAGCAAGGATCATTAAAGGACTATAAAATATGAAGAGAGGGTTATGGAAGCCCAAGTAATAAGTTCCCGGATATGATCCCTCAAATGATCACCGAGAACGAGAGTTAAGTGAACCGTAAAATAAAAAAGCGACCAAGGATCAAGCTTATACAAGTAACCAAATAATTAAGAACTAATCAAAGAGATTAGAGGAGGATGATATCATCAAACCATAAGGGAAGGACATGTGGCAAAGGAATGATGCAAGCAATGACATGAGCAAGTGATGTCATCACTTTATCAAGATATTTGTTCAAAAATCTCCTCCACCAAGCATTTCTTTCTCATTTCACAAGGAAAACCAAACAAGGAAAAGCTCTCCCCCATTTTCTTCTTCTTCCATTAGGCCATGGAAAATCGCAAGGTTTGTTTCTTTGGATCCTATATTTCATAACTTAGTTATGCTATAAGTTTGAAGCTAAGATTCAAAGTATTCCTTAGTTAAACAATTTCTCAAATTTCTTGATGAATAGTGTTTTCAAGAACTAACATTTTGTTTTTTTATGTTTTCTTTAAGATCCAAGCTTGGTAGAGATAGTTAGAGGTTCCTAGAGGCTTGTTAGTAATTCTCCGCTCTCCAAGGAAGGTATAAACTCTTGAATCCTTAGTTTTAAGTTTGGTTTTTTGGATGATAATGGTGCTTGGATGAATGGGTTTAGTTTGATGTTGATGGATGTTGGATTGTTCTTGAATTGATGATGATTTGGTGTAGTTTAAACTTTGGAAATCGTTAGGTTATAGCCGTCGTAATGCCCGAGTTTCTTTAAACTGTTTTGTGCTTAACTTTTGGACCCAAATACCCACTTTCATGAACTTCCCATTACCATTATTAGAAATTTTATGATTCAAGCTTCGTTTTGATATATCGTTCGCTTAGATCCGATTTACGGTTTAGGAGAAACGACCATTTTAACTTACGGTGTTTCGCGAACGAACCTTTACCCCTCGCTTTACTTTGAGACCTTGTTTAAGGCCCTTAAAAGACTAGTTGGAATATGAAACAATTATGTAAAGTGGGTTAGGAAGTTGGTAGAGTATTCGCGAAAGAGTCGCCTTAAAATTTGTAACAATTAATTTATTAAAATTGGTGGAGACGAGGGTACGCGAGCGATTAACGCAAATCGTTAAGCGTGTAAGCGAGCGTTAGGGTATAAGTGAGTTTTGACTAGTTTCTTAAGCGACCGTGGTCTAATTCCGGATTATGTTATTTTTCATAGGTTACTGGACCCACTCTAAGCTTAATTCTAACCCGGAACACTCAGGCAAGTTTTCTACCTTTTATACTGTTGTTGTGATGTAAATATATATATGCATTATCTTGTGATAAATGTGTGATTGTTATTAGCAAATCTTGCGATATATTGGAGCATGTTGATATGGTATATATATATATATATGCATGTTGTGAAATCTTGATATTTTATTATCAATTTAAATGCTTATAAACTGACATATGCTAGAGATAAGCAGTAGTGGCGAATACCCTTAGTATAAGGGACCCAAAGGTGAACATTTTTCTAAACGGGGAGTGATGTTCCCGAGTATAATATAGGTAACTATATATATGTATAGTTTTCTATAACTATTAATCGAATAAGGTGAATTCGACAGTTTCGAATAATAATCAAACATTATTTTTGATTATTCAAATAAAGATTTTACTTTCGTATAAGTATATCTTTCGATAATTATTATTCGTTTCAAGTATTATTTCCAAAACCTTTTACTGGATTTATTTTGATAAAAGCTATTCTTTATTAGAATATTATTTAAAGAATAATATTCAGATATTCTTCGATTATTTTATAACTGATTTATTCTATTAAATCATCCTTTTCCAAACATTTTCAAAAATGGTTTCGAGTCTTCAAAATGATTTTAAAAGTTAGAGTGGATCCCAAAACTCATTTTCAAATGTAAGATCTTCCTTTCGAAGGGGACTTGAATACCCGCTCAAAAATCTAAGGGATCCGGCTCTGGGGTGTATTCTATATTCGCAACAAGGTTGCTGTTTTGAGAAAACATTTTGATTACTTGCCCCACGTTCGGGAAGTAAGTCCATCTAATTGAGTCGGCATAAGCAACATGGGCTCAGTGGGCGTCCATGAAAGTGTAAGTGGCTCAGTGGGAGTCCATCAATGCGTAAGTGGCTGAGTGGCAGTCCAGCATAAGGCCCTAATGCGGCCAGGGTGATGACCAGTGGGGGATTCATCCATCTACTAGTAGAAAAGGTTACTTAATTGGTATCTTTGCCTGATCAGCAAGATACCAGGTTTATGCCAATGTTTTCTTCTTTCCAAATTCATTGGATATTATAACTCTGTTTATACTTTCATAACAGAGGTTTCCAAGGAAAGTATGAGATATATATATAGGTGTATATATATATCGGGACTTAATGAAGTATCTCGTAATTTCATTTCTTTTGAATGATATTTCAAAGATTGAATATATATTCAAGTCTTATCTTGTAGTCTCATCTATGTGATGAACTTTTGAAACTGATTATAGCTTGAACATTGGTAGTTCAGGTAGTTTTCTAAAATAATATAAGTATATTGGAGTATCTTTTAACTTCATCTTTTAAACTTATATCTAGTTAATGATTATCTTATGCATGACAAAGATTTTCAGAAAAATATTGAGACAAGGTTAGATATATGAGATCACCTTGCAACAATATTTTTATACAGTTATAAACTGGAACTCTATGTATATTATGCATAGAAGAGGATTTCCAAGATTTTGAAAAGTATATATTCATATATACTTAATATTTTGCGACTTGGTCGCGTTAAGATATCAAACTTGGTTCATTTCTTTTTGACCAAAACTTCCATGAGTACTATGAGAATGCTCATATATTGTTAATTATTATACATATTATTTCGGTGGGCTTGTTGCTCACCCTTGCTTTCTTCTTTCATCACACAACAACAGATATACAAGATGAACAGGACCAAGCTCCTAATTCGCGAGCGGATAGGAAATGCTCTGCAGTTTCCTGTAGGTGTTGATGTCGTTGTAGCTAAGGTAGGAACTACCAATAGGCTAGGCTTTCAACTTTTGATGTACCATACTTATGTATATTTATGAATTGTCATAATGGCAAAGAATCTGTAAATTTTTTCAGAATCCCCTTTCGAGGTGTAATGACTTATAATTGTGCAATAAAATGACTTGTGTTATTTTTGGTATTCAACTCTGAGACTATAACTTGTGGTGTGTGTGTGTATTGTGGGGTCGCAGTACGCAGTAGTTTGTTGTTTATTAAGATTAAGTGTTACTAAGGGAAATGGAACTCGTGACAACCTGGATCCCCGACCCTGGATTTGGGGGTGTTACAGATTGGGAAGTTAGCTTACGAGCTAGCCTTACCCGCGAACCTAAAACAAGTTCATAATATGTTCCATATGTCAATGCTAAGGAATTATCATCAGGATGTCAGGCACATTGTGGAATACGAGCATGTGAACATGTAACCAGACCTGACTTACGTAGAGCAACCAGTGAAGATCATGGATAAAAAGGAGCAGGTGCTTCGGAACAAAGTGATCAAGCTAGTCAGAGTGCTATGGCAGAATCATAATGTGGAGGAGTCGACTTGGGAACTAGAGGGCGCAATGCTAGAAAAGTAACCCCATTTTTTTCTATCTGATTCCGGGACGGAATCCTTTTAAGGAGGGGAGTCTATAATAACCCCAAAAAAAATTTAGACTTTTTGTAATCCTTATGAATAGTGATTTTGCTGATTATGCTGATTAAGAAAATTTTTCATGTCACGCTATGTAGGAGTTCTTTTATTGATATTCTGAGATCTTATTAGTACTCCATAAAGTATATGAGTGTATGTAAAGATCGTCAGAATCCAAATTCGAACACTTTGATTTTTCCCGAAAATCCACCAGATACCGAAAGAATTGAGTATATGGTAACATGATTAAAAGGATTTAAATTCAAGGATTATAAGAGAGGATCATAAAAGGAATATAAAATATTAAGAAAGGTTTAGGGGAACCCAAGTAATAAGATCACGGGTATGATCCCTCAAACGACAAATGAGAACGAAAGTCAAGCGAACCGTATAACAGATAAGCGGTCATTAGCCAAGTAATTAAGGGTTAATCAAAGAGGTTAATGGATTATGATGTCATCACACCACAAGGAGAAGACATGTGTTAAAAGATGACACAATCATGATGACATAAGCATGACAAGTAAGGTTGTTTTGTTGGATGATTATTAGCCATGTAAAAGTTACCATGGCAAAAATCTAGAAATTTGCCAAGCCAAAAAGGGAAGCAACCAATCAAAATATCATAATACAAAAATTAGAAGTTGACTTTGTTTTCCAAGAACAAAGCTCTCGACTTCTTCATTTTCAAGGAAGAAGAAATTGCAAACTCCAAGCTTCACTTCATAATCAAATCCAAGGTAATTATATAAGCTTCCCTATGATTAGATAAGTATATCCTAGGAGTTTAAGCTTCCAATTCCTCATAAATCTCTTCCAATAAATCATTGAAGAAGAGAGTGAATAGTGTTTTCAAGAATTATAATTGTTTGATCTAATGTTTTTGGTTAGATCTAGCTTTTGTAAAGACTTTCAAGGGCTATTTCAAGCTTCTTAGTTACTTCTACTCACCAAGGAAGGTAAAACCTCATACCCTAGCTTTACTTTGAGTATTTAGGAGTGGGTTTGATTAATATAATTTATGAGAAGCATGATTCTTGTTTGTTTAGAATTTGGTTGCATTTGTAGTGATTTTGAGTTATGAATCTTGGTTATTGGTTAATGAACCTTAAGTATAGTTAGTAGCTCTTGTTTGTGATTGAATGAGTTAGAAAATCATGAGTTTATGGACTGATGTAGTAAAGTTTAGATGAAGTTTGGTTGTATTGATGGTTATGAGTTGGTTTGTGGTTGATTGGAGTAGTTTAAACATTGCTAATCGCGTAAACATAGTCGTCGTTATGCCCGTTTTCATTCAACTGCTTGTTCTTAGTATTCGGGAGAGAAAGCCAACTGAATAATCTGTAACTTTGCCATTTTTAGCTAGATCGTGTCGTAAGCTTCGTTTTGATATATGGTTCGCTTGAATCCGATGTACGGTTTAGGAGAAACGACCGTTTTAAGTAATGGCGTTTCACGAGCGAACCATTACCCCTCGCTTTACTTTGAAACCTTGATTAAGGTCCTTAAATGACTAAATGGAGTACGAAATAATTATGTAAGATTAGTTGGTCATTTGGTAGAGTATTCGCGAAAGAGTCCCCTTAAAAAGTTAAACGGTTAATTTTATAAAAATGGTGGAGCAGAGGGTACTCGAGCGACTTATGTGAATCGTTAAGCGCAAAAGCGAACGTTAGGGTCCAATTAGTTAAAGTCTAGTTTCTTAAGCGACCTTGGTTTAATTCCAACTTATATGTTGTTTATAGGTTACCAGACTCGCCCCAGGCCTTTTACCACCCCTAGTCGCTCAGGCAAGTTTTCTACCCGTTACACTTTTGATTGTGATGTAATATATTGATGCATTATTTTGAGATAAGTGCATGGTTATTTTTAGCAAAGTCTTGCGATATATTGGAGCATGTTTATATGATATTTATATGCTTTCCTGTTTCGTAATCTTGATATTCTATTATCAATTCAAATGCTTATAAACTGCATAATACATATGCTAGAGATAAGCAGTAGTTGTGTATACCCTTAGTATAGGGGACCCGAAGGTGAACATTTTTCTAAACCGGGAGTCGATGTTCCCGAGTATAATATATATATATATATATATATATATATATATATATATTTATATAAATATATAAATATATATTTCTATATTTCTATAACTATTAATTGGATAAGGTATATTCGATAGTTTTGAATAATAATCAAACTTATTTTCGATTATTCAAATAAAGATCATATTTTCATATAAGTATATCTTTTGTTATTTATTATTCATTTCAAGTATGAGTTTTTTTTTAAAACTTCTACTTCAATTATTTTTATAAAGATTATCCTTATGGGAATATTATTTAAATAATAATATTCAGATATTTTCTAACATATCGGAATGATTTATTTTATTAAATCATCATTACTTTAAACAGTCTTTAAAATATTTTCAAGTCTTCAAAATGATTTTAAAAGTTAGAGCGGATCCCAAAACTTATTTTTCAGATTTAATATCTTCCTTTCGAAGGGAATTTAAATACTCGCTCAAAACCTAAGGGATCCGGCTCCGTGGTGTATTTTTTGAGCAACGAAGTTGCTAGCTTCATAAAAGAGTTTGATTACTTGCCCAACATTCGGGAAGTAAGCCCAATCGAAATGTGTCGGCATAAGCAACATGGGCTCAGTGGGGGTCCATGAAAGTGTAAGTGGCTCAGTGGGAGTCCATCAATGTGTAAGTGGCTGAGTGGCAGTTCAACATAGGTCCCAATACGGCCAGGGTGATGACCAGTGGGGAATTCATCCATCTACTAGTAGAAAAGGTGACTTAATTGGTATATTTGCCTGATAAGCAAGATGTCAGGTTTATGCCAAAGTTTCTTCTTACCAAAATTCTTGGGAATGACAACTCTGCTTATACTTTTAATAGCTGAAGAGTGTATGAGATGTATATATATAGGTATATATATATCGGGACTAATGAAGTATCTCGTAACTTCATTCTTTCAACTGATATTTCAAAGATTGAATCCATTCAAGTCTTATCTTGTAGTCCCATCTATGTGACGAACTTCGAAAACTTATTATACTTTGAGCAGTGGTAGTTCAAGTAGTTTTCTAAAATGATATAAGTATAGTGAAGTATTTGGTAACTTCATCTCCCTTTAAGCTTATATCCAGTAAGTAATTATCTTACACTTGATAAAGATTTCCAGTAAGTTATCTATTTAGATACTTGCATTATTGATTAAACTATATATTATCTTGCGAGCTGTAATGTTCACTCTTGCTTCATTTTTTCATCACACAACAACAGTTAGGAAGGATGGCCAGACTCAAGCAGACCCAGCGCAAGAGCGTGGGAAGCGTCCCGCGTCTTCCCGGATATCATAGCTGCCATAGTTGCAGAGGTAGATCTATCTGTAGGCTAGGCACTCTACTTTTGGGAATCAATTATGTATAATTATAACTTGTGTTGGATAATGGCAACTAATTGTAAACTTATTAAATAATCATTTTGGGTTGTAATAACTTTTAATTTATGGATTCAAGGACTTGTACGTATTTCAATTTCATCTCTGAGACGTATGTGTTATTGTGGGGTCACAGCATGAGGTTATTTATTTTTAATTAAGTTAAGTGATATTTATGGAAAGAAAGATCGTGACGACCCAGATTCCCGACCCCGTATCAGGGGGTGTTACAGAAATGGTATCAGAGCTAAGCGGATTCACTGAGTTGTTAAGCATGTTTAGAACTGCTGAAAATAACACGGTAAGGGCATGAATTACGTCCATATTGATGATGTACACATGGAATGCAAATGGGAAAGGAAATTGGACAGGCAAGGTGAAGATTGGATCTTATTCCGTGTCAAACCAA
This sequence comes from Apium graveolens, assembly GCF_009905375.1. Lineage (NCBI taxonomy): Eukaryota > Viridiplantae > Streptophyta > Magnoliopsida > Apiales > Apiaceae > Apium > Apium graveolens. The sequence continues at coordinate 179,843,728 of NC_133650.1, read as the reverse complement.
AGTCCAATCCCAAAGGGTTTTTGAAGCCTAATAGTGGTGTTGCTAAAGGAGATGATTGTCATTTCTGTGGAAATAACTGGATGAATGGAAGTTAAATTGTCGAGCTTATTTGGAATATCTAAAGAAGAAGACTAGTAATGGTCAAACTTCAGGTATAGGGTTAGAATTGGAGCAAAAGTTGTTGCTCTTGTTGAAGAACTCGATACCTAATTTTGCCCATAAGGCGAGATTGAGAACTTGATAAATTTTTATTAAGTGCCTGCCTTTAGAGGATACATTAAGTCAATTTCTTGTCAGGACAAGAAAGGTTTTCATTTTAATTAAATAAATAATAGTTGTTTATTCTATTTCAAAGATAAGACATATAATGTTGCACAATTAGTTAACAATTTATATGTTCTAAGTTGACTCAAATCAAACATTAGCTCTAGCATTGTCATTAAGCCATATCAATGAGAAACACATTTATATGTTACATATAGATGAATACTTGGATAAGTTTTATTTTGAATCATACGGAAGATGCGAACTTTATCTCATTGGCAAAATGACTAAAGCTTCTTTTACCTAATTAGGTGAAAGGGCCACCAAACGATTATGACTTATACATAATGATGTATGTGGTCGAATGCGTATTGTCACACCCCCAACTTAACCATACATAATATACAATTTATTACAATAGTTAACAAAAGAAAGTAAATACAACCGAATCCAAGATCTTACAGTTTAGGGTTTGGAACAGCCCAACACTATTAACTATTACAACCTAATTTTTTTTTATTATCGAGTCCTCACACAAATCTATCTCTTATTCTACCTGAGCTCGAACATACGCATCAGCATCACAAGTCTTACGTGTTGTCTGCTTGAACCTAACCATAGCTGCTAGCTGTAATATCAGGGTGAAAGCAAGTAGTGAGCCCAATGCTCAACAAGTGCTATACAATATATTTCATAAACAAAATGAAAGAATAACAATGTGCAGGAAAACTATTAATAACAAGAGATAAACTTTTGGATGATGGCATCATTTATTTGTATCAAAACATTTCCAAAACCATTTCTTTATCAAAAACCATTTTATGACGCTACGGATTACAGCCGGTGATCAGCCGCGAGGTAATCCCGAACCTCGATGGGTTCTAGAACATTGATGGGATCCCTAGGCAACTTTTAAGCCTACAATTTATGTGTGGAAAGGACTCGCGTCTCAGTCCAGATCCACTATTTAAGAAAATATCTGTCCCCCTTTGGGACTGGATATCAAATCTTAACCTTTTTATTTTTTTTTAAAAAACTGATGCCAATTGCTAATTAACTACTTAAACAGTAAACATTTTTAACAAAGTTTTAGACTAACTCCGAAGCACTGGGAAACAAGATTCACTAAATTCAAGGCCATGATCCACTAGACTATACTTTATCAAGAGAAATTGCAAGATTTCCATTTACAAGGATTTTGATAGTGAGATTTAGCAAGGTTATCGGGTAGTATGAAAGAAAAAAGTCAAACTAGGTCCAAGGTAATGGCTCCAGATAAGACATAGGTATTAAAGTATAAAGAAGGTGATCATTAATGGTTCCAAATAAGATTTAGGTATCAAAATATAGAGAAAGTGGGCATCAGCTCAAGGTACAACAGAGTATCATGCTTTAGGGTAAGGATAGGGTTGTTAAACAATTATGAACAATCGTTAAGGAACAACTGACTTTTAGGTATCAAGACAAGGTTATTGGGTATAACTTGCACATGGTTCAACATCATAATTACTTTGGTATACTAGCATGATAGGACTTTGGATTTACTTGCATAGCAATCTTCAAGTAAAGTTAAACTACTCGAAATAAATACTTGAGGGTTTATGTCATTTTCATATACTACGGATATAGATTCGAAACCACTTGGTTCATGTATATCAAGGTGAATTAAAATACTCGCATCGTATATATATGAACTAGTTATCACACACTTGCAGTGTAAATGAAAGAGGCAGGTTGAATCACTTGCCTTGAGAAGGCTTGACTTGACTGGCAGGTAGTAGCAACTGGAAGCTTTACTCGACTTTTATGGCAAGTTTACCCTGGTCTCGAGATCCTACACAAATAATAATAATCTCATTATAATATATTCTCACCAACTCAACCTATTTGTAAACAGAAATTAAACATACTGTCACTTAAGCCTATATACGCACATATTTACAATCACCTTATAAGTATATTAGTACACATAGCCACATATGCTCACACACCACATTTAAGTACAAAATAATATAACACCCACTATATTGCATTACTAGGCTTGGATGATCTCACTCCACTTACTTAAGTCACTTGGTCGCTATCCTAGACAAATCCCCAAATTTTGACCTCCTAACACGAAGAACCTTTATTAAACCATCCAATTCCTACTGACCTTGACTTGGGCCTTTCACTATACTGACTATAAGCTATCTTTCATCCATGGTGGTCAACCAAATCTTCACTCATAAGTGCTCTAAAACTATGAGATAAGTGAATGTGCTCATTATAGTAAATTTCAGAATGACATCTATGGTTTCTTGGGTGCATTTGACACTCTTATACTTCAATTTTACCTCCAAAACTTCTATAATAAACTCTTATGATCATATGGCAACTCCTAAACTTGATGTGGCTCAAGGGCCTGGATTGGGCCTCCCTAGGCCTAAGCTCAAAGTCCATGATTCCCCTGTTTTTCTGGGCAGAAAAAGTCCTGACTTGAACTAACTTGTGACACATAATTCTAACCCAAATCCTATGATCTATGGCTGGAAAAACTCCTCTGACACTCCCTCTAACTAAGTCCCAACAGGGCCTAGTGAGGGTCTACCTATGACATGGTCAAAACTTCCTAATTCTGAGTTGCAACAAAACTGTCCTCTGCTGGACAGATTTTGTGTTTCCACTCGTGCACCTAACCAAATGTCTTATAAATCTCTAACAAACACCTAAAACCTATTTTATACTCCTAGTGTTAGCTTCTGGTGGCTTGGGCCTCAAATTGCACAACAATGATAAGGTTGAATCTCACTCTAAACCTCATGGTACCAAACTGATTTTCTGTAGAATCTAATGCTCTCCTTTTTATCATGATTCTTACTTGACAAACCAAACCAACAACAACCAAAACCATAACCAAACTTCAATCAAGGTGATCTACTGAGCTAACTCTCTTACACTCAATATAGGCTTAGTGGAGATCATCCTTACCTAAGGTGCAACATAGCAAAATAAAAGTTAACACATTACACAAATTACAAGTCATCAAGTTTTCAAAAACAACAATTTATATCTTCTTCATATATATTCGAATTAACATCACATACCAAGGAGCACAAATTAAGATCAATAACTTAACCCTGCTGAAATTAAAGCTTGCTAACAAAATCAATCCAAATGATGAAGAACTTTCGAAAATCAAGAGTTGATTTCTATGCATGCATGCCTTCGAATATTCAAGCCAAACAACATGATTTCCAAAATAAATTTTTATCATAAAATCAACATATAAGCATAGCATAAACTATAACTAAATGATCACTAAGCATGCAAAGGGTTTTATCAAGTTTTTACTACAAAATTCATGTTATCATCACAAAAACACACAAAAATGAAACAAGGCAACAAAACACCACTAAGACCATTCATTCGGCTCCCTCAAGGTCATGGTCGAATGAAATGGAAGAGAAATGACAATTAAAATCAAGAGCCTCATTCTCATGACTTGGCATTTCACCATTCCTTGTAGTTCCCTCAATAATACAACCTTAAATCCATGAGAATCAAGATTGTACTTTGAGTTCCAACTAAAACTATGCCATGCAAGATCAAAACTTAAACTTTTTACTCAAACTTCTTTGGATTATATATGATCAAGATATAGGAAGTAACATTTACTTGAATGGAAGTTAGGTGCTTGAATGAAGAATGAAGAAAAGGGAGGGGTAGGGCTTCGGCCAAAAAGCCGAGAGGAAGGAGCCGAGAGGGAGGGGATGGAGGTGAGGTGAGGGTGGAGTGTGGAGTGAATGAAATGATCCTCTCACTTTGTGCTTGATTTTATGCTTTTGATTGACTAAAAGAAGTGAGTGGAAATGAGAATTTATAAGAGTAACCTTCCAACATAGTTAGGTCATTTTGCATGCAAGGTCAAGGAGGTAATTTGGCTAACAAAATGTGAGTTAGTGGGGTTGGAAATGTCTTCTTTGCCCTTTAGTTGAATGGAAGAGTATTTGCATGCACGGGTTTCCATGTAATTTGCTAATTACTAAGCAACAAATTTTCAAAGATTTATTTTTATAAAATAAAATAAAAGTTCAAAAATTATAAAAATTGTACAATAAAATAACTTGGATTTTTAGAAATTTTATGAGATCACTTTTGAAATTTGTGAGTGAAATAATTCTTAAAAGATAATTTTCCAAGGTATAGAATATTCTTTATAAATCAAAAATAAGGGCAATTAATAAAACTCTTACTTTGAAAATTTTTTATACTACATAAAGCAATTTATCATGCAGCAAATTCCATTTACACAAACGTACAATCATTAAGTATATTTATAATTGGCTCTAATATTATACAGAGTTTGCAAATAATATTACACAAAATGTCGGTCGTAACATCCTCTCCTCCTTAAAGGATTCTGTCCTCAGAATCTAAGAGAATAGATGAGGATACCGGGAACGCATATCAGACTCTAACTTCCAGGTTGATTCTTCGACCTTGGGGTTCCTCCAAAGTACTTTTATTAACTTTACCGACTTATTTCTAAGACTCTTTACTTGTCAGTCGAGTATTTTGACAGGTTGCTCCACAAATGACAGGTCTGCCTGAATTTCTATAGGTTCATATTCTATCATATGGTTGGCATCAGGATTGTACTTCTTAAGCAATGACACATGGAACACATTATGCACATGCTGATACTGAGGTGCTAAGGCTAGCTCGTAAGCCACCTTCCCCACTTGACTCAAAATTTCAAAAGGACTTATATATCTAGGTGCTAACTTCCCTTTCTTGCCAAATCTAGACAATCCTTTCCTCGGGGATACTTTTAGCAAAACGGATTTACCCACTTGGAACCTGACATCCTTGCGCGCTGGATTCGCATACTTTCTTTGTCTATCTTGAGCAGCAAGCAACCTTTTCTGAATTAATTTGACTGCCTCATGCAACTGTTGTACCAATTCTGGGCCTAGAATCTTTCCTTCTCCCACTTCATCCCAACTTATTGGTGATCTACATTTCCATCCGTATAAAGCTTCGTATGGTGGCATGCCAATGCTGGAGTGATAGCTGTTATTATAGGAGAATTCTACCAAGGGCAAGTGGTCGTCCCAACTTCCTACAAAATCAATTGCACAACTGCGCAACATCTCTTCGATTGTTTGAATTGTCCTTTCGCTTTGACCGTCAGTATGTGGATGATACGTCGTACTCATGTTTAACTTTGTGCCAAGACTCTCTTGAAATTGCTTCCAGAATCTCGAGTTAAATCGGGGATCTCTATCTAAAACTATCGATACAGGCACGCCATGTCTTAGTACGATTTCACGCACATACAAATGGACCAATCTGTCCAATGATGACTTCTCATTAATTGGAAGAAAATGCGCCGACTTCGTAAGGCGATCAAATATAACCCATATAGCGTCATGTCCAGATTTCGTTCAAGGTAATCGTACTATAAAGTCTATAGAAATGTTTTCCCATTTCCATTCTGGAATCTTTAGGGGATGAATTAATCCGTTTGGTCTTTGATGTTCTGCCTTCACTTTCTGACAAGTATAACACTTCACAACCCATTCTGCCACTTCTCGCTTCATATTTGGCCACCAAAAGTTCTTCTTCAAGTCTTGATACATCTTGGTGCTTCCTGGATGGATTGAAAATCTTGAATTATGGGCTTCTTGCAATATCTCATTCTTCGATTTAGGTACATGAGGAATCCAAATTCTTGAGGAAAACCTTAATATACCTTGCTCATCTCTTTGAGTCCCAATCTCTTCCCCGGTTAGCTGATTTCTTTCTTGCTTCATTACTTCTTCCTGACATTTCCTTATCTTCCCCAATAATGTTGGCTGAAAAGTCATTGTACGACAAACCTCTTCAACTATTCCACAATCACAAAGTTCCAATTCAAATCTCTTAATCTCTTCAGATAATTCTTTTGGTATTGCTATCATATTCAATATTTCCTTCCTACTCAAAGCATCAGCTACCACGTTCGCCTTTCCAGGATGATAGTTTATCGAACAATCATAGTCCTTAATTAGTTCCAACCATCTCTTTTGCCTCATATTGAGCTCCTTCTGAGTGAAATATACTTTAAACTCTTGTGATCCGTGTAGATCTCACATTTTTCCCCGTAAAGATAATGTCTCCAAATTTTAAGTGCAAATACTATGGCTGCTAGTTCCAAGTCATGCGTAGGATACTTCAATTCATGTGGTTTTAACTGTCTTGACGCATACGCGATCACCTTATTGTGTTGCATTAGCACACAGCCCAATCCTTTATGTGAAGCATCACTGAAAATCACAAAGTTTCCTTGATCGTCTGGTAGTACTAACACCAGAGCTGTTACCAACCTCTGCTTCAACTCTTGAAAGCTATCCTCACATTCTGCATTCCATTCGAACTTTTGATTCTTCCTAGTCAACTTAGTCAATGGCGTGGCGATTTTTGAAAAATCCTTGACAAACCTTCTATAATATCCCGCCAACCCTAGAAAACTTTGCACTTCCGTAGGTGTCTTTGACCTCTCCCAACTCATAATCGCCTCAATCTTTGCCAGATCTACTTTAACTCCTTCATCTCCAATAACGTGTCCTAAAAATTGAACTTCCTTTAACCAAAACTCACATTTAGAAAACTTGGCATACAACTTCTCTTGTCGGAGTATCTCCTATGATATCCATAGATGTTGCTTATGTTCTTCTTCCGACTTTGAATAAATAAGGATGTCATCAATGAATACCACTACGAACTTGTCCAAATACTTTTTAAATACCCGGTTCATCAGATCCATAAATGTTGTCGGGGTGTTAGTCAATCCAAAAGGCATTACAAAGAATTCATAATATCCGTATCTTATCCTGAATGTTGTCTTTGGGATATCTTCTTCTTTGATCTTTAATTGATGGTATCCTGATCTTAAGTCAATCTTTGAAAAGCACTTTGCTCCTTTCAGCTGATCAAATAGGTCATCTATTCTTGGTAGCGGGTATCGGTTCTTAATCGTCAACTTATTCAACTTTCGATAATCTATACATAACCGCATACTTCCATCTTTCTTCTTTACGAACAAGACAGGTGCTCCCCATGGCGATGTACTTGGCCGTATCACTCCTTTGTCCAACAATTCTTGTAGCTGGCTCGCCAACTATATGGGGCCTTCGAAACTGGTTTCGTGCCTGGAGCAAGGTTGATCTCGAACTCGATTTGTCAATATGGCGGTAAGCCTGGTAGTTCATCTGGAAACACGTCTGGAAATTCGTTGACTACGGGAATATCTTCTATGCTGACGTTGTCCCTTTCTGAATCCACTACATAAGCTAGGAAGTCGCTCTTGCCTCTGTCCATTAAATACTAATTTCTCTCCACTCTCCGTCTTTAAGTACACCTTCTTGGACTTACAATTAATCTGAGCGTTATTCTTCCCTAATCAATCCATGCCTAAGATTATATCGAACTCCCCCAACTTGAAGAGTATCAAGTCAGCTGAAAATTTATGTCCCGAGATATCAATCTCACACTTAGGACAGATTTGACTCACAGGAACCTTCTCTTGATTCGCAATTACCACATTTACTACCTCGTTCATAACTATTTTATCACATTGAAGTTTATCAACAAAAGTTTCTGATATGAATGATCTCGTTGCTCCAGAATCAATCAATACTTTAGCTTCGACATTATTTAGTAAAAGTGTACCTGTTATCACCTCAGAATTCTAAACAGCGTCCTTCATTTTTAAATCGAATGTCCTCGTTATTGCTTACAGAGTTCTTGTAGGTGGTGGAGGTAAGGCCAATACCTCAGTTGGCACACTTGCACTAGTACTTGCCACGTTCATCAGAGCTTTGACTGGTCCGGTTGACTTGCACTCCCTAGCTATGTGTCCAGTCTTTCCACACTTATAGCATGTAATTCCCGGCTTCGACATCTTACACTCATTGGCCAAATGTCCCTTCTGGTTGCATCTATAGCATGTCATGCTCAGCCTATTACACACTTCGGGGTGCTTTCTTCCATAATGCTAGCATTCTGGTCTCTGAAATTTGTTTTCTCCAACTTATCCTTGGCTTGCCTAGTTGTTCCCCTTTGATTCTTGTCTTTTGTTCAAATTTCCCTTCTTCTGAAAATTTCCGCCTTTGTGGAATCCAATCTTTTTCACATTCCTGTCTTGTGAGTTTCCAGCTTTAGACTTTTCTCCATAAAATGGAACCTTCCTCTTCTTGTTATCCCTTTCCTTCCTTGACTGCATCCCATTACTCTCAATCAGAGCAGCTTTCTGTACTACTCCCGCATAAGTATCAAGCTCAAACATAGCCACTATATCTCTGATCCAAGACTCTAGTCCTTGTTGGAATCTCTTTGCTTTTTCCTCCTCACTGTTGGTATACTTTGTCACAAATCTTGACAGCTCTGTAAACTTCTTCTCATATTCCAATACAGACATACTCCCTTGCTTCAATTTAAGAAATTTAAGCTCCATCTGATTCTGCATGTACTTAGGGTAATATTTTTCCAGAAATAACTTCTTAAATCTTTCCCAAGAAACTTGCTGATTTGCTTCCATAGATTTCACTAAATCCCACCAATAGATGACTTCGCCCTTCAGGAAGTAAGTAGCATATGGTGTCTTCTGATCGTCCCCTAACTGTACCAATTCAAAAGCTCTTTCCATTTCCTTAATCCATGTGTTAGCTATTACTGGATCAGTGGTATCATGAAATGCAGGTGGATTAACATTCTGAAAAGCTTTGAAAGTAACAACTTGTCGAGGTGGTACTGGTGGATCAGGTGGTTGGTGTGGTTCACGGTTATCTTGGTTTTCAAATTATTGTTAAAGAGTTCTTTGTTATTGAGCTATATCATTTGTTTTATGTTGTAAGGTTTCCAATAATCGAAGAATATTAGGATATGTGGTAGATGTGGTTGTTGTGTTCTTCCTTTTGGGTGGCATGATCTTGAAATAAAAGTTATATCAAAACAGGTATGAACAATGAGATAATTCGAGGGTGTCACATGGCATTCTTATTCGCATATGAGGTCAAGTTTCAAATTAAGCGAATAGGGCGATGCATATAAAGGCGTAAAAAAGACAATTGAAAGCAAACGGAATGATAGTGCATAATAATTGAAATTTAAAGGTCAAGATACATCAAGATTAAAATAAAGTCTGAATCTAAGAATAACATGCTTATTTAAAGGAAACAACAGGGAATTCTACAAAGTTCAACAATACAACATCATGAAAGGTAGATAATGGAAAGAACTAGGGCTCCACTCCGTCAGAATGGGGTTTGGCAGTCTTCTCCTCTCGAAGCGTCTTCACAATACTCTGAAGCTCGGCTGCAATCATCTGGATGATATACTGGCTGGTACGGTCTCGGTACGATGGCATCTCGTCACGTTTGGTGTTGACGTACTGAACCAAAGTCTCAAGTATCGCAGTCATATGCTCCTTAGGCTTCCTTTCATAGTTTCGGCTGTCCGGATACATGTTCTTCAATCGGTCTATCAGTCGGTCGTACTTTCCCTGAAGCATGTCAAACTCGCGCCTCAACTCAACATACACAGAGAAAGCAATAGTGTCAACCGACCCAGAGGATGACGAGGAATGCGCCTTTTGCTGACAAACAATATATAGATATATATAAGAGGGGTATTAATGATAGATTCGCTTCATTTACTTTCTCGTATAATATCTTTAACTTATACATATATCCTATAACCTATTTGGGCTGTCCAGGGACTCTAATCCATAGCTCTGATACCAAAACCTGTCACACCCCCAACTTAACCATACATAATATATAATTTATTACAATAGTTAATAAAAGAAAGTAAATACAACCAAATCCAAGATCTTACAGTTTCGGGTTTGGAACAACCCAACACTATTAACTATTACAACCTGATTTTTTTTATTATCGAGTCCTCACACAAATCTATCTCTTATTCTACCTGAGCTCGAACATACGCATCGGCATCACAAGTCTTACGTGATGTCTGCTTAAACCTAACCATAGCTGCTAGCTATAATATCAGGGTGAAAGCAAGTAGTGAGCCGAATGCTCAACAAGTGCTATACAATACATTTCATAAACAAAATGAAAGAATAACAATGTGCAGGAAAACTATTAATAACAAGAGATAAACTTTTGGATGATGGCATCATTTATTTGTATCAAAACATTTCCAAAACCATTTCTTTATCAAAAACCATTTTATGACACTACGAATTACAGCCGGTGATCAGCCGCGAAGTAATCTCAAACCTCGCTGGGTTCTAGAACATTGATGGGATCCCTAGGCAACTTTTAAGCCTACAATTTATGTGCGGAAAGGACTCGCGTCTCAGTCCATATCCACTATTTAAGAAAATATTTATCCCCCTTTGGGACTGGAAATCAAATCTTAACCTTTTTATTTTTTTTAAAAAAACTGATGCCAATTGCTAATTAACTACTTAAACAGTAAACATTTTTAACCAAATTTTAGACTAACTCCGAAGCACTGGGAAACAAGATTCACTAAATTCAAGGCCATGATTCACTAGACTATACTTTATCAAGAGAAATTGCAAGGTTTCCATTTACAAGGATTTTAACAGTGAGATTTAGCAAGGTTATCAGGTAGTATGAAAGAACAAAGTCAAACTAGGTCCAAGGTAATGTCTCCAGATAAGACATAGGTATTAAATTATAAAGAAGGTGATCATTAATGGTTCCAAATAAGATTTAGGTATCAAAATATAGAGAAAGTGGGCATCAGCTCAAGGTACAACAAAGTATCATGCTTTAGGGTAAGGATAGGGTTGTCAAACAATTATGAACAATCGTTAGGGAACAACTGACTTTTAGGTATCAAGACAAGGTTATTAGGTATAACTTGCACATGGTTCAACATCATAAGTACTATGGTATACTAGCATGATAGGACTTTGGATTTACTTGCATAACAATCTTCAAGTAAAGTTAAACTACTCGAAATAAATACTTGAGGGTTTATGTCATTTTCATATACTACGGATATAGATTCGAAACCACTTGGTTCATGTATATCAAGGTGAATTAAAATACTCGCATCGTATATATATGAACTAGTTATCACACACTTGCAGTGTAAATGAAAGAGGCAGGTTGAATCACTTGCCTTGAGAAGGCTTGACTTGACTAGCAGGTAGGAGCAACTGGATGCTTTACTCGACTTTTATGGAAAGTTTACCCTCGTCTCAAGATCCTACACAAATAATAATAATCTCATTATTATATATTCTCACCAACTCAACCTATCTGTAAACAGAAATTAAACATACTGGCACTTAAGCCTATATACGCACATATTTACAATCACCTTATAAGTATATTATTACACATAGCCACATATGCTCACATACCACATTTAAGTACAAAATAATATAACACCCACTATATTGCATTACTAGGCTTGGATGATCTCACTCCACTTACTTAAGTCACTTGGTCGCTATACTAGACAAATCCCCAAATTTTGACCTACTAACACGAAGAGCCTTTACTAAACCATCCAATTCCTATTGACCCTGACTTGGGCCTTTCACTATACTAACTATAAGCTATCTTTAATCCATGGTGGTCAACCAAATTTTCACTCATAAGTGCTCTAAAACTAAGTGATAAGTGAATGTGTTCATTATAGTAAATTTCAGAATGACATCTATGGTTTCTTGGGTGCATTTGACACTCATACTTCAAGTTTACCTCCAAAATTTCTACACTAAACTCTTTTGATCATAAGGCAACTCCTAAACTTGATGTGGCTCAAGGGCCTAGTTTGGGCCTCCCTAGGCCTAAACTCAAAGTCCATGATTCCCCTATTTTTCTGGGCAGAAAAGGTTATGAGTTGAACTAACTTGTGACACATGATTCTAACCCAAATCCTATGATCTATGACTGGAAAAACTCCTCTGACACTCCCTCTAACTAAGGCTCTAACTAAGGCCCAACAGGGCCTAATGAGGGCCTACCTATGACATGGTCAAAACTTCCTAATTCTAAGTTGCAACAAAACTGTCCTCTGCTGGTCATATTTTGTGTTTCCACTCGTGCACCTAACCAAAAGTCTTATAAATCTATAACAAACACCTAAAACCTATTGTATACTCCTAGTGTTAGCTTCTGGTGGCTTGGGCCTCAAAGTGCACAACAATGACAAGGTTGAATCTCACTCTAAACCTCATGGTACCAAACTGATTTTCTGCAGAATCTAATGCTCTCCTTTTTATCATGATTCTTACTTGACAAACCAAACCAACAACAACCAAAACCCTAACCAAAATTCAACCAAGGTGATCTACTGATCTAACTCTCTTACACTCAATATAGGCTTATTGGAGATCATCCTTAACTAAGGTGCAACATAGCAAAATAAAAGTTAACACATTACACAAAATACAAGTCATCAAGTTTTTAAAAACAACAATTTATATCTTCTTCATATATATTCGAATTAACATCACATACCAAGGAGCACAAATTAAGATCAATATCTTAACCCCTAATTAAATTAAAGCTTACTAACAAAATCAATCCAAATGATCAAGAACTTTCAAAAATCAAGAGTTGATTTCTATGCATGCATGCCTTCAAATATTCAAGCGAAACAACATGATTTCCAAAATAAAGTTTTATCATAAAATCAACATGCAAGCATAGCATAAACTATAACTAAATGATCACTTAGCATACAAAGGGTTTTATCAAGTTTTTACTACAAAATTCATGTTATCATCATAAAAACATACAAAAATGAAACAAGGCAACAAAACACCACTAAGAACCATTCATTCGGCTCCTTCAAGGTCATGGCCGAATGAAATGGAAGGTAAATGACCATTAAAATCAAGTGCCTCATTTTCATGACTTGGCATTTCACCATTCCTTGTAGTTCCCTCAATAATACAACCTTAAATCCATGAGAATCAAGATTGTACTTTGAGTTCCAACTAAAACTATGCCATGCAAGATCAAAACTTAAACTTTTTACTCAAACTTCTTTGGATTATATATGATCAAGATATAGGAAGTAACATTTACTTGAATGGAAGTTAGGTGCTTGAATGAAGAATGAAGAAAAGGGAGGGGGTAGGGCTTTGGCCAAAAAGCCGAGAGGAAGGAGCCGGGAGGGAAGGGAGGGAGGTGAGGTGAGGGTGGAGTGTGGAGTGAATGAAATGATCCTCTCATTTTGTGCTTGGTTTTATGCTTTTGATTGACTAAAAGAAGTGAGTGGAAATGAGAATTTACAAGAGTAACCTTCCAACATAGTTAGGTCATTTTGTATGCAAGGTCAAGGAGGTAATTTGGCTAACAAAATGTAAGTTAGTGGGGTTGGAAATGTCTTCTTTGCCCTTTAGTTGAATGGAAGAGTATTTGCATGCAAGGGTTTTCATGTAATTTTTTAATTACTAAGCAACTAATTTTCAAAGATTTATTTTTATAAAATAAAATAAAAGTTCAAAAATTATAAAAATTGTACCATAAAATAACTTGGATTTTTAGAAATTTTATGAGATCACTTTTGAAATTTGTGAGTGAAATAATTCTTAAAAGATAATTTTCCAAGGTATAGAATATTTTTTATAAATAAAAAATAAGGGCAATTAATAAAACTCTTGCTTTGAAAATTTTTTATACTACATAAAGCAATTTATAATGCAGCAAATTACATTCACACAAACGTACAATCATTAAGTATATTTATAATTGGCTCTAATATTATACAGAGTTTGCATATAATATTACACAAAATGTCGGTCGTAACACGTATGATGGCAAGTGGGGGCTTATAATACTTTATAACATTTACTGATGATTTGAGTAGATATGGATATGTGGTTCTTATGAAGAACAAATCCGATTCTTTTGAAATGTTCAAAGAATATAAGGCCGAAGTAGAAAAGAAAACAAGGGAAAGTATAAAAGTTTTACGATCAGATCATGGAGGAGAATACTTAAACCTCAATTTCAAGAGTTTCTTGAAGGAGTGTGATAGTGTATCATAACTTACTCCTTCTGGAACACATCATTGGAATAGAGATTCTGAGAGGAGAAATCGTATCGTGTTGGACATAGTGCGATCGATGATGAGTCAAGCGGATCTTCCATTCAGTTTCTAGGGTTATGCTCTAGAAATGGCTGCATATACACTTAACCAAGTTCCGACTAAAGCGGTTCAAAATACTCCTTATGAGATATAGAGTGATAAATGTCATAGCATGTCATTTATGAAAATTTGGGGACGTGAAGCGTTTATAAAACGTTTAGCCTCTGACAAGTTTGGACCAAAATTAGATAGATGTTATTTTGTGGGATACCAAAGTGAGACTAGGGTATAGTTTTTATAATCCTTCTGAGAACAAAGCGTTTGTTACTCGGGCCGCTGTATTTCTTGAGGGAGAACTACTTTTTAAGAAAATCAGTGGGAGGATAATACATCTTGATGAAGATCAAGAACCACATGATAACATTGAACCAGAGTTTGAATAAGGTAAGGATGTACATCAAAATGTTGAAAGTAATCCTATTTAGGAAACACATGTTATTCGTAGATCTAGTAGGATTCACCATCAGACCGGGAGAAATTATGAATTTCTTTTGACTCAAGATGGTGATGTGATGCTTACGGATAATGATAAGCCTCTCACCTACCAAGATGCTATGAACAGTTCAGACTTTGAGAGATGGCTAGAGGCCATGAAATCCGAGATGGAATCCAGGTATCAAAATAAAGTATTAACTTTAGTTGATCCATTCGAAGGGGTAAAACCTATAGGGTGCAAGTGGGCTTCAAGAAGAAAACTGACATGGATGGTAAAGTACAGACCTATAAGACACGACTAGTGGCAAAAAGTTTCAAACAAATTCATGGTATAGACTATGATGCGACTTTTTCCCCGGTTACTATGGTCAAGTCCATCAGGATTTTGTTAGCAATAGTTGCTTACTTTGACTATGAGATTTGGCAAATGGATGTCGAAACAACTTTCTTATATGGGAGCCTTGAAGAGGATGTATATATGATACAACCTGAGGGTTTTGTCGATCCAAAGTTTGGTAAGATATTTTATAATTACTTCTATCTATTTATAGATTGAAGCAAGCCTCAAGGAGAATGAATATTCATTTTGATAAAACGGTCAAAGTATTTGGCTTTATACAAAATGAAGATGAACCGTGTGTTTACAAGAAGGTTAGTGAGATCCATATGACATTCCTAGTATTATATGTAGATTACATATAACAAATAAGGAATGGCATACCTTCTCTACAGGATGTTAAGACTTGGTTGAGAAATAGTTTCTCGGTGAAAGACTTAGGCGATGCTACCTATATATTAGGGATCAAGATCTATAGAGATAGATTGAAAAGATTAATCAAACTAGTCGGAGTACATACATTGATAAAGTATACATCATTTTATGATGCAAGAGACAAAGAAAGGATATGTTTCGATGTCTCATGGGATAGTGATCTCAAAAGATAATTGCCCCCAAAATCATTAGATGATAAGGGTCATTTGAGAAAGTTCCAAATACGTCAGCAATTGGATCTATAATGTGTACAATGATATGTATTTATCCTGATGTTTCGTATGCTTTGAGCATGATGATCAGATACCAGTCTAATCCAGGTGAGGGTCACTTGATAGTTTTCAAGAATATTCTTAAGTACTTAAAGATAACTAAAGATTTATTTTTGGTATATAGAGAAGATAGGGAACTGGTTGTAAAGGGTTACACTGATACTAGTTTCTGAACTTAATTTTTGGACAGACAAGGATGAGTACGAGTTTATGTCTGTTTTGTGTTTTGTCTAAATATAATTGATGTTAGCTTGAATAGTTCACAGCAAGAATATTGATGATTCTATGGAAGCCGAATATATAGATATTTTTTTGAAATAGCCATGGAGACTGTTTAGGCATGTCCTTAGGCAATATCGCCTTATTAATGAGATTAATGATCAAGGAGATATAAATGTAAAGTGCATAGTAATGATAGTGTTGCAGACCCACTGACTAAGGCTTTGTCACAGCAGAAGTACGATGGTCATACTAGTTCCATGAGTATTAGATACATGGGTGACTGGCTTTAGTGTAAGTGGGAGATTGTTAGTGTTTGTGCCCTAGAGATAACACTTTGATGTTTTAGTTAAAGACATTTGGATTATTAATGTTTATGTTCTATCGATTATTCCCTTTATAATTTATTAATTCTTAATTTACTGCGATATAAATGTTAGATTAATAAATGTCCTTGGAATATGATATGCAATTATATATCTTGAAGTACGTGACTTAGAAATGAGATTATGAGAATAGTATCAATATTCCTAAAGGTCCCTAGTCGAGTATTATTATTAAGGGACAATAATAATGGATTAAGACTAATGTGTTTGTTGACTGATGATCACATCTCATTGATCATAGGTATAGTGATACTAAAGTCAAAGACACAGGCAGATGTATATGTACATAGTGTTGGACAGACCCGATGTGAGATTCTACATGTTTGTTGTGTCATAAGTAATTCTCACAGTGATAATGATGTAATGGTCCTTAGACCTGAAGTCATTATATTTCTATACGAGAATTAATATACATTGATTCCATTAAAAGTTACCCTTGACCGGGTAATGATAAAAGTGGACATTGGGTATATTATGAATTGTATGAGAAATATGAATGATCTAGATGGGATTTAACCCTCCTATTTTAGGAGTGATATTATTGGCCTCTTGTGTGAGCTAGACTACGAAATGCGTGGCCACACTCAAATGTTGATTTGATATGATAGTCTACTCATTGATCAAGGAAACCTGGATTATAAAATTGATGAGGATGACTCAGTACATGCCTCTATTTTAATCTATAATATGTGGTTAAAGGGATTATATTACATTGTACATTATTCACGAAAGGTTTAATCGATCACCAATTCAATTATTATTACTTGGGTAGCAATGATGTATTACTAGATGACGCTCATTGTTTACGATTTTAAATTAGATTTAAAATTCATTGCCAACGTAATAATAACCTATAGGGTCACACACAAAGAATGCTTGAAGGATTATTTAATTTAAATTGGATTTAAATTAAATTAAAGTAATTTAAATTATTTATAATATTAATTAAGTTTTAGTTAATTAATTAGATAAATATTGATATTCGAATTTACTAATATTAATTATGAAATTCACTTGTTAAATAATTAAGTGTGACTTAATTATTATGCAAATAGGAATTTCGAGTTAATAATAACTCCTAATTAGTTAAGAGTTATAATTCTTTTTCTACTCTCTATATAATATCTCTTATATGGCTGATTTTGTAAGCAAGACTTTTACAAAAAAACCCTAGCCACCAAGAGAGAAGATGGAGAGAGCAAGAAGAAACGAGTTTGTGCTAGTACACATCCAATCCTTGAGTTCAAGCATTCGTGTGGATACCGATAGAGCGTAGATCGCGAGAGCGGGATGCGTGGTGATTGAACAAGCTTTGGATCTCCATTAGTCAACCAATTGGTAAAGCTTCTTAAGGTAAACAATCTGATCTACGAATTAAATATATGTTTTTCGCATGGATCCTGCGGTGGGTTTCGAAAATTCTAATTTTTTCACGTTTTTAATTATTGTTTCTGTTGTGTTTATGTGCTCGAAACCCAACAGATAAAATATCATTAGCCCTTTGCATAGATGTTATTGATTGAGTGTCCTTTCAGCCTCCTCATTGCCCTGAACATCCAATATTTGGTAGACTGTAACAGGGTGAGTAAATGTCTCAGCATCTAGAGAAATAGAATCTATAACAGCTCTGTATCCTTGCTGAATAGTCTTTTCCTTTCAGCCTCATTGACATTCATTGGCTCACTTGCAATGGATTTTAACCTTATCTCTCATGTACCTGTCTTTCTCTCATAATCTCTCTTTTCTTGCATCATGGGCTTCCCGTGGCTCACCAGCCCCACACCCTCACCTTCACCATTTTAGGTTGGACTCCTCTCATTCTTTTTTGCCATGCAGCAAGAAATAGCATGTATCGATTCACTCTTTCCCTCTCCTTTTTCCTTGGGAGCAACCCAGCCTCTCACTCAAATCACTCTTTTCCCTTAAACCTAAGAGTGATTGGATAACTACTAAATCATATGCACTTGTGATAGATTTTGAAATGTCAAGTTGTGCTGTGACATTCAATGGATTTGAAATATCCGTTGAAAGTGTAGTTGGAATTATCAACGGATGACTACTGTGAGGCTTATCCGTTGAAAGACAATCACTGATCAACGGATAATGGATATCCATTGAAAGAATAGAAGAAAAAGGAATAGAAGTTGAAACTATTATTGAGTTTATGGAGATTGATTTAAGATTTTGTTGCATAGACTCTCCAATAGTTTGAGAAAGAATTGGCAAGTGATCCAATAAATCATCAATTAGATGATGATAACTTGCTTGAGATTTTGGCTCCTCCATGAATTTAAGAGATGGAGAATCAGGAATTGAGGTGTTTATCGTATCCATATCTAAAGAATTAGTGGGAGAATTTGTTGTGTGCGGTGTTTCGATTATGAGAGAATGAGGCCGTGACTCCACATTTATTGGAGCTACATCAATCTGACTTTGAGAAGGTGTAGCAACTGAGTCTTTTACTGTAATTGCCACTGTGTGTGCACCCTGTAACTCCCCCATAGGTTGACTTCTTATTTCTTATATAAGTTTGTGTTTGGTCAGTGTCCCTACCCTCTTGTTATGTGCTCTTGGAGGAGAACTTGTTTCAATAGTTGCACCTTTTTGGGAGGATGCAGCTAGAAATGAAGTTATTTTCTTTTAAAAAACTACAGTCTTTTGGGAGACTACAGTGTGGCTAGTTTGGGTAACACTTTCCTCACAATACTTATCCTTGGGGCTTCTTTGATTTTCACCCTTTCCCTCACCAAGCTCACTACCCTGTACACTTCCCTCAAGGGTTATGGTAGTTTTTACAACTGATGTCTTTTGAGAGACACTAGAGGTTGGTTTCTTAGACTTGGGTTTTGAAGATTTTGGTTTGGTGGCTTGGGTAGGCATCTGTTTGGTCACTGTCACAGATGTCATTGCCACAGTTGAAGTCAAAGAAACTGCAGATTGGGAAGAGATAGGGAGAGAAACATTTACCTTACTTACTCGAGGTGGTTCAATGATTGGAAGATAGTTGAGGGGCACCTCACTATTAATATTATTCCTATTTAAGTCTGCAAGAACTCTCTTCTCTTGCACCCAACAAGAAAGCTTGTTATTTGGGTTCTAAATCAAGAGATCCTCAGAAACATGATTAGCTATCATCATTAAAAATCTAGCATAATACACATTCCTAGGTCTATAAAAGAATGTCACTTAATTTTTACTCTATTTCTAGCATGACATAATTGTTAAAATTAAAATATTTGTCATATAAGAGCATATACAGCATGTTAACTAAGGAAGAAGTTATGGCATTAAAATTACTAATATTTCCAGAAAATACCTTGATAAAAGCATCACACATAAAACTCTCCTCTTTTCTAAGACCCCTCTTTTTAATATTACCTAAACTTGCAGTATCAAGAGAATAGCTCATAGAATTAAGCAAGTTAACCACATCAGTGTTAGTGTGTGGAACATTTGTGTTATTTTTAGATAATTTAAAGCATGACCGAATAGCATCACAGTTAACACATAAGTTTGTACCTTTGAGATTTAGGGTAATAGTCATGTTCTTGGAATCAAATACAGTGGTAGTCCATACGTCTTCCAAAACTTCACAGTAAATGGTTGTTGACTCGAGCATGGCATACTTCAATTTGCAGTTTCTGATGAAGTCTATCATTTTGTGGTAGTCCTCATACGCAACACTTTTTTCCACCAGTATTGTGAAGTTGTTCTTCTCATAGACAAACCCAGATTGAGACATGATTTTAACAACAGGTGCCATTTTTGCTAGCTTTTGAAGTTACAGAGAGAAAAGGGGTTTTGGAGATGAAGAGAGTAAATTGCCTTGTGTATTTAGAGAAAGGTAAAAGTGAGATATGTAATTGAAATAGGTTTTTATACTTTCTCAGGAAAAGACAAACAAATGATTAAAAATAAAATTAAATACCCAATGATAATTTCCAAAAATAACTGTTTAAAAAATAAAGTGAACTATAGAAATTCTAAAAATTATCCATCAACGTATACATATAGGCTGTAAGGGTTATTCGACGGATAAAGATCAAATTAAACGGTTATGATTGTTCAGTGGATATTCAATACATAATCATCTGTTGAAGGATAATGTGTCCAAAAATATTTTTGACTTTCAACAGATAATCCTTATCCGTTGAATTTCATCAGTATTTACCCTTAGCAAATCCTGATTTTGGAGTCAGGATTTGTCAACTTGCAAATCCTGATCAAGCATCAGGATCTATCAATTTGCAAATCATGATCATTAACAATAATAAAGTCTAATTTATTTCTGGATGCATTACAAATTACGAAGACATTAACAGTACTGAATTAAGAGTAATTAAGCATACCTAACTCACTTTCCAACCTAGTAAAAGTTAATTCATCAAGTGACTTGGTAAAGATGTCTACAAGTTGTTGCTCACTTGGAACAAAATGAAGTTCCATAGTACCATTCATAACATGCTCTCTTATTTAGTGGTATTTGATGTCAATGTGCTTTGTCCTTGAGTGATGCACATGATTTTTAGTGATGGCAATGGCACTTGTATTGTCATAGAAAATTTGACTCTTGTCCACATGTAGACCATAATCCAATAGTTAATTTTTCATCCAAAAAATATGCGCAAAACAGCTGCCAGCAGCTATATATTCAGGAAGTAGAAACTGAATTATGTTTCTTACTGAACTAGGACACAAGCTTGTTTCCTATAAATTGACATATGCCAGTTGTGCTTTTCCTGTCTACCCTGCATAATCTGCATCTAAACAACCAATTAGATCAAAGGCAGAATCTCTAGGGTCCCAAATGCCAAGTTTTGGTGTACCCTTGAGATATCTGAAATTCTTTTAATAACTATTAAATGAGATTCTCTAGGATCAGCCTGAAATCTAGCATAAAGAAAAGTATCAAACTTTATATCTGGCCTACTAGATGTTAAATATAAAAGTGAGCAAATCATGCTTCTATAGTTTGAAATGTCCACAGACTTTTCAGTAGTGTTCAATTCAAGCTTAGTAACAGTGACCATGGGAGTTTTTGTAGATGTACAATTCATTAAGAAAAACTTCTTTAAAAGATCATGAATATATTTAGCTTGACTAATGAATATTCCATCACTAACTTGCTTAACTTGTAAACCAAGAAAGTAAGTTAGTTCTCCCATCATGCTCATCTCATATTTACTTTGCATCAATTTGAAAATTTTTTTGCAAAGTTTCTCATTTGTAAAGCTAAATATAATATCATCTACATAAATCTGAACAAGTATAATAGAGCCAATAACATTTCTAAAGAAAAACGTTCTGTCAACAGTACCTCTTGTGAAATAATTTTCTAAAAGGAACTTTGACAAAGTATCATACCAGGCTCTAAGTGATTACTTCAATCCATAAAGTGCTTTATAAAGATAATAAACATAATCTAGAAAGTTGGAGTCTTCAAAACCTGAAGGCTGAATGACACAGACTTCCTCCTCCAAATCTCCATTCAGAAAAGCACTTTTGACATCCATTTGATGGACTTTGAAATTAGCATGGGCTGCATAGGCTAGAAAGATTCTGATTGCTTCAGGTCTTGCAACTGGAGTAAATGTTTAATCAAAATATATTCCTTCTTATTGACAGTAGCCCTTGGCAACCAATCTAGCTTTATTCCTTATAACTATGTCATTCTCATCCATCTTATTTCTGAATACCCATTTGGTGTCAATAGAATTATTGCCTTTAGGTTTGGGTACCAACTTCCATACTTTATTCCTTTCAAATTGGTTTAGCTCTTCCTGCATTGCTAAAACCCTATCAGGATCCATCAAAGCTTCTTCTACCTTCTTTGGCTCTTCCTGTGACAGAAAGCTGCTATACAGACATTCATCTTGAGTTGCTTTTTGATAAGTGGCATTTTATACCACTTAGAACGTCTTATAATGGCTTGAATTGATGTCTTGAAATCAAGTATTTTTTGTATTTGATGCGCTTTTGAGTGTTTTTGCATTTCAGGGTATAACTTGTGAATTCAGGGAGATTTTATCAAAATAAGCCTAGGGAAGTACTTGGGATCAGTCTCGGGGAGATGTGCGAAAAAATTAGCAAAATCAGGAGCAAGAAGTTCATTTTTCCAGAAGCATGCCAAGCGCCCGCCTGGGATCTGGGGCGGCCGTTTGGGAGCTGAGGCACCCGCTGGAAGCTGGGGCGGCTGCCTGGAGTCGGATTTTCTGATTCTGCTTTTTATTAATTTGTATCCTATTGGACTTCTGAGATTGCTGATTCTTGTGGACTTCTATATAAGTAATATTGAGAGACATTTCACAATAAGAAGCAACAAGTATTAATCAAGTAAGGAGCAAGGAGAGAAGATTAAGAAGACCGTTTTAGAACACCGCAACGAAGAAGAGGAAGCATACGATATCTTGTGATTCTTTTATTTATTGTAACAGTGGATTCTAGTTTTCTTTACTTTGAACCTTAATACTTTTGTGACGTACTCTGGTTTTAATAAGTATTTTATTAATTTATATATTGTCGTGTTATTATCATGTTTTCATATGAACCCATGGTGATGATGAGTTCTATCATGGGCTAATCATGATCATGGGGTCATAGCGGATTTACTATGGAATTCTTTAGTTAATTGTTTAATACCTTGTATGTGATGATTGTATGATATCTAGCATAGGTCGTGCTTATTCGTGTTATGTGTGTCACGAACATATAAGATAGCCTGTTAATCTCTTGTGAAGTGACAGTGAATCTTGAGATTTAGAACTTGCCATGCTAGCATAGGTTCATGTATTGTATGCATGATTAGTGGGTAACTCTAACCGTTTTACTTGCCCTGTGTAATCATAATGAATAACTTGCGCTTAAATCGTTATGTTGTCAAATTCTGTAGACATATAGGGTCTCAACATAATTGATGTATATTCAACTTCTATCTTAATTTGTGGATGCTTGGTAGAATGGTACTTGTACAACTAAAGTTGGCTTTCATCAGTTTCGTGTTGTTCGATTAATATCATCACTGTTACATGCTAAGGGTAATAACAATAACTATTGAAGGAAGTAGTAATGAAGTTATGATCTCATGTGCGTTTAATATTGTTAGTTCAAGTGTTATTTAAGTGTTTTATTCTCGTAGTTAATTGTAGTTATAAATTAGTTAATCAACCTTAAGTGTTATTGTCTTGACATTGAGAAGTAATCATACATTGGTGAGTAAGTGTTAATTAAATACAATTAGTCTGAGTCTCTGTGGGAATGAACTAGAAATCATTCTATATTACTTGCGAACGTGTATACTTGCATGAATTATTAGTGCATGCTTTGTGCCTAACAAGTTTTTGGCGCCGTTGCCGGAGATCGAACCCGGGTCACCCGCGTGACAGGAGGGAATACTTACCACTATACTACAACGACAATAACATAAAGCATGCGCTAATAATTCACGCAAGTATACGCGTTCGCAAGTAATATAGAATGATTTCTAGTTTGTTCCCAAAGAGACTCATACTAATTATATTTAATTAACACTTACTCACCAATATATGATTATTTTTCAATGTCAAGACAATAGCACTTAAGGTTGATTAACTAATTAGTAACTACAATTAACTACGAGAATAAAACACTTAAATAACACTTGAACTAACAATATTAAACACACATAAGATCATAACTTCATTACTACTTCCTTCAATAGTTATTGTTATTATCCTTAGCATGTAACGGTGATGATATTAATCGAACAACATGAAATTGATAAAAGCCAACTTTCGTTGTACAAATACCATTCTACCAAACATCCACAATTAAGATAGAAGTTGAATAGGCATCAATTATGTTGAGACCCTATATGTCTATAGAATTTGACAACATAACGATTTAAGCGCAAGTTATTCATTATGATTACACAGGGCAAGTAAAACGGTTCGAGTTACCCATTAATCATGCATACAATACATTAACCTATGCTAGCATGTCAAGTTCTAAATCTCAAGATTCACTGTCGCTTCACAAGAGATTAACAGGCTATCTTATATGTTTGCGACGCACATAAGACGAATAAGCACAACCTATGCTAGATATCATACAATCATCACATACCAAGGTATTAAACAATTAACTAAAGAATTTCATAGTAAATCCACTACGACCCCATGATCACGATTAGCCCATGATAGAACTCATCGTCACCATGGGTTCATATAAAAACATGATAATAACACGGCAATATAAACTAATAAAATACTTATTAAAATCAGAGTATGTCACAAGAGTATTAAGGTTCAAAGTAAAGAAAACTAGCATCCACTGTTATAACGAATAAAAGAATCACAAGATATTGTATGCTTCCTCTTCTTTGTTGCGGTGTGCTAAAACGATCTTCTTAATCTTCCCTCCTTGCTCCTTACTTGATTAATACTTGTTATTTCTTATTGTGAAACGTCTCTCAATATTACTTATATAGAAGTCCACAAGAATCAGCAGCCTCAGAAGTCCAATAGGATACGAATTAATAAAAAGCAGAATCAGAAAATCCGACTCCAGGAGGCTGCCCCAGCTTCCAGGTGGGCGCCTCAGCTCCCAAGCGGCCACCCCAGATCCCAGGCGGGCGCCTGGCATACTTCTGGAAAAATGAACTTCTTGCTCTTGATTTTGCTGATTTCTTCGCACATCTCCTCAAGACTGATCCCAAGTACTTCCCCAGGCTTATTTTGATGAAATCTCCCTGAATTCGCAAGTTATACCCTGAAATGCAAAAACACTCGAAAGCGCATCAAATACACAAAATACTTGATTTCAATATATCAATTCAAGCCATTATAAGACATTCTAAGTGGTATAAAATGCCACTTATCACACCCCCAAACTTACAATCGATGCTTGTCCTCAAGCGTCACAGACTCAATAACAAAATAAAAACATGCATGAATACAAACTACATGAAATGCAGCGATCCCCATCGCAATGACTAAACCAACCAACACATGACATCTCAACAAATGCAATTAGGCGACTAAAGATCAATAAAATCACGCAAGCTAACATACAACTAGAAATATGGTGCGTGCGAATGCTTAACAGATATGCTTCGAAACTAGATCAATTATCATAACTCAATTATCCTCAAGGCAATCACATGATTATATGAAGAATAAATTCTAGACACAAAATGACTTATAATACTTCAAGATCACTGGAGCTTATTACGGAATCATGCTTTTATTCAACACGATAAACAAATGCTTATTTGATCGTGCAATGAGTCAGGTCCATAAAAGACTTATGTAATGGCATCCATTTAACGAGCGTTAGGTTAGCGGATCCCAGACTATAAAAGCCTTAGGTCACTAGGCACAAAGTCCCATAAAAACTTAATAACTCGAATACCAAAGATCTCACTCGTGATCAATTATGCATTAAACCATATTCTTTTTTGTCTGATTTTTTCTATAAGGCCAAAAAAAAATTCCAACAGTGGGGCTCCAGGCGGTCGCACGGGAATACCAGGCGGGCGCCTCAGCTTCTAAGCGGCCGCCCGGGAAAGCAGGCGGGCGCCCGGGAGCTTTCTGGAAAAAAAAATTTCTGCCTTTTTCTTTTCTGATTTTTTTGGGTTTTTGGATAGAGTACTAACTTCTAAAGGTTCCTATAGTCTCAAATCTTGGGTTGCCTCCCAAGAAGCGCTTCTTTTACGTCATTAGCTTGACGTAGAGTAGTTCGATCAAGTTGACAATAAAACGGCAGTAACCACTTCTCGGTTTGCCGTATCCCCATAATAGTGCTTCAATCTCTGACCATTAACCTTGAATGCTTGGCCCGGATCATTCTCAAAAATCTCCACCGCTCCATGTGGAAACACAGTTTTGATGATAAATGGTCCAGACCACCTTGATTTCAACTTTCCAGGAAAAAGTCGGAGACGAGAGTTGAATAAAAGAACTTTTTTCCCCGGCACGAATGACTTAGGAGATAGCTTCCTGTCGTGCCACCTTTTTACTTTTTCCTTGTACATTTTGTTGTTCTCGTACGCTTGCAGTCGAAATTCATCAAGTTCATTTAACTGAAGCATTCGCTTCTTCCCAGCTGTATCTAGATCAAGGTTTAACTTCTTTAATGCCCAATAAGCCTTATGCTCAAGCTCCGTAGGTAAATTACATCCCTTACCATAGACAAGTTGAAACAGGGACATCCCAAGTGGAGTCTTGTATGTTGTTCTATAAGCCCAAACAGCTTCATCGAGCTTCAAAGACCAATCTTTCCTTGACGAGAAAACAACTTTCTCTAGGATGTGCTTGATATCTCTATTAGACACTTCAGCTTGACCATTAGTTTGTGGATGATAGGCAGTAGCAATACGATGATTCATATTGTAGCGCTGCATCATAGAAGTGAACTTACGATTGCAGAAATGTGACCCGTCATCACTTATGATCATTCATGGCATTCCAAACCTTGTGAATATCTGCTTATGTAGAAAACTCAACGCTACCTTTGCATCATTTGTCGGTAGAGCCTTGACTTCTACCTATTTCAAGACATAATCGACTGCCAGCAAGATGTACTGATTATTGCAGGACGAGATATATGGTCCCATAAAATTGATTCCCCAAACATCGAAGACCTCAACTTCAAGCATCACATTTAAAGGCATATCATCCTTTCTAGTAAGATTCCCAACTCTTTGGAAATGATCACACCTTAAAACGAACTGATGTGCATCCTTAAACAATGTAGGCCAGAAAAAACTTCTTGCAGAATACGAGCTGCTAACTTTTAACCACCATAATGTCCACCATAACTGTGGAATGACAGTCTCATAATATCCCCTCCGTCTCATAGAATGGGATACATCTCCTGATGATCTGGTCAGCTCCTTGTCAAAACAAATATGGTTTATCCCACATATACCACTTCACCTCATGCAGAAACTTCTTCTTTTGAGCTGCATTCATATTAGGAGGCATTATATTGCTGACAAGATAGTTCACAATGTCTGCGAACCATGGCTCTTCCTCCTGAACTGCGAACAACTGCTCATCCGAAAAAGATTCGTTGATCAATGTCTTATCATGTGAAGTAGAATTGGGATTCTCTAGTCTAGAGAGATGGTCAGCTACTTGTTTCTCAGTATCTTTTTATCCTTGATCTCTAACTCAAATTCCTGTAGCAAGAGCACCCAACGAATAAGTCTAGGCTTCGAATCCTTCTTTGAGACCAGATAGCGAATGACAGCGTGATCAGTGAATACTGTCACCTTTGTCCCAAGTAGATAAGATCGAAATTTTTCGAAACCAAAAACTATAGCCAAGAGCTCCTTCCCAGTAGTGGTGTAGTTCATTTGAGCTCCATTAAGCATCTTACTAGCATAGTAGACCACATGAAAAATATTATACTTGCGCTGCCCAAGAACTGCTCCCACTGCATAATCACTTGCATTGCACATCATCTCAAAAGGTTATGTCCAATCAGGTGCCGTAATAACGGGTGCAGTTATTAAACTCTTCTTGAGAGTCTCGAATGCTTCCAAGCATTCATGATCAAATTTGAAAGGCACATCTTTCTCGAGCAAGTTGCACAACGGCTTAGATATCTTAGAGAAGTCCATGATGAAACGCCGATAAAAACCCGCATGACCAAGAAAACCACGGATTCCTTTCACAAAATAGGTGGCGGAAGATTTTCAATCACTCCCACCTTGGCTTTATCCACCTCAAGGCCTTTGCTAGAGACTTTATGCCCAATAATGATGCCTTGTTGCACCATGAAGTGACATTTTTCCCAATTGAGCACCAAATTAGTATCCACACACCTTTTAAGCACCAAACGAAGATTATGCAAACATTCATCAAATGAATGTCCAAAGACGGAGAAGTCGTCCATGAACACTTCGACATTATTTCCAATCATATCAGAGAATATAGCCATCATGCATCTCTGAAAATTGGCAGGTGCACCACATAAGCCGAAAGAAACTCTATGAAAAGCAAACATTCTAAATGGACAAGTGAAAGTAGTTTTTTCTTGATCTTCAGGTGCAATGCAAATCTAATTAAAACACGAATAGCCATACAGAAGATAATAATATTGATGACCAGCCAACCTGTCAAGCATTTGATCGATAAATGGAAGAGGGAAGTGATCCTTCCTTGTGGCTTTGTTCAACTTTCTGTAGTCCAAGCATACCCTCCATCCTGTGACTGTTCGAGTGGGGATGAGCTCGTTTTTCTCATTTGCTACCACAGTAATACCTCCTTTCTTAGGTACACATTGCACTGGGCTCACCCAGGAACTGTCAGAAATAGGATATATGATTCCTGCATCCAGCCACTTTAGAATTTCTTTCTTCACCACTTCTTTCATGATTGGATTCAGTCTTCGCTATTGCTCAACAGTCGGCTTGCTACCTTCCTCTAGCAAAATTTTATGCATGCAATACGAAGGGCTGATCCCTTTTATATCTGCTATAGTCCATCCGATGGCTGATTTGAATTCTCTCAAGATCCTCAAGAGCTTGTCCTCATCACTACCTGAAAGGTCAAATGCAATAATAACAGGAAAAGTAGATGCATCACCTAAAAAAGCATACCTCAAGTGTGCAGGCAATGGTTTAAGCTCCAAAATAGGTGCTTCCTCAATAGATGGTTTGAGCTTTCCCTCGGCATTCTTGAGATCAGTAGTACCAAGAGATTCAAATGGCATGTCTAGCTTTCGCCTCCAAGGAGAAGCATTTAGATATTGTAGTTGCTCATTGCCTTCCTCATCTTCACTGTCAAATTCCCCCACTAAGGCTTTTTTAAAGGCATCAGACCTTAGCACATGATCAAGTTCTGAAGTTACCGTAGAATCAATCAAATCCACCTTGAAACACTCCTCATTTTCTGTAGGGAATTTCATCGCATTGAATACATTGAATGTCACATCCTGATCTTGCACCCTCATAGTAAGTTCATCTTTTTGCACATCTATCAAGGTACGACCTGTAGCCAAGAAAGGTCTTCCCAAGATTATGGTAATCTTCTTATCTTCCTCGAAATCCAGAATGACAAAGTCTACAGGAAAGTTGAGCTTATCCACCTTTACTAACACGTCCTCCATGATGCCTCGTGGGTATGTAATAGAACGATCAGCCAATTGTAGAGACATGTAGATGGGCTTTGGATTAGGCAAATTCAGCTTTTTGAAGATAGACAACGGCATCAGATTGATGCTTGCTCCCAAATCGCAGAGGCACTTATCGAATGACAACTTGCCAATAGTGCAAGAAATGGTGAAGCTGAAAGGAATATGTCCTAAGTCCAATCATGTATGAGGATTTAGGAATAACTTTTATGTAATCTGTTTTGATTTCATTGATATTAATAAAAGACTTGTTTTGTTTTTATTACGGGCTTTATCTATTTAAGTGTTTAAATAAGATATTCCATAGTTTAGAGTAAAGCTTTTTATGGATTATGATGAGATCATAATAATGAGACCTAAAAAGATGATAACTCTAAACTTAAATAGTTCCTGGTCATAGGATTACTAACTGGTAATTAATAATCCGCAAAGATTGGTACATACTATGCTTGCTTCATTATGAAGGATGTCTGTTCTCATAGACATTTGTGTGGTGACAATATAGCTAGTATGTAGGTGCTTATTATAGAATAAGTTCACTGAACATGACTCGCACAGCTGAACAACTGATGGAGTTCACTCACGTGTCAGCAGTTGTTCACATAGTGATAGTTGTACAAGTATCCTTAGACTTGAGGTCATCATAGTCATCTTGTGTACACTGAACTATGCTTTGGTTTTGTTCTTAGTCTCCAGGGACAATTATTAGGGCTCTTCTGGGTATAGGAATTTGTACACGAAGATAGTGTATGATCAATAAAGGATCTACCCCTTCCAGTGAAGGAAGCGAATGTTCAAGGCTGATCCACTTATGCTAGTTCAGGAATCTCTGGCCAGAGTAAATGAAATTAGAAAGGAGTTTCTAATTTGCATAGAACTACGCATAGTAAATGGTAAGCAAAGTGATTGAATTAGATAGGCTTGACACGAGTTCCATGCCTTGTATTTAATCGGGACATTGTAGGGTAGAAGGAGTTTATTGTACGGTAACTATTCACTGACAGGTTCTTGGTATTCTAAGCAGTGAATTCATATTATCCGGATAGTCGCGATATGTTGAGAAGCATCACTCACGATGTAGAATAAATGTGATTAATTAATTAATCATATTTAATAAATTAGAGAATTTATATAAATAATGATAAAATAGTTTTATTATTATTTATTTCTACTACCGGCTTAATATTGAACCTACAGGGTCACACCATAAAAAGAGAATGATTTATTGGTGGAGGAATTAATTAATAATGGCTAATAATTATTTATTTATAAAATAAATAATTAATTGGCAAATTTAATAATTGATTAAATGAGATTTAATTGATTATAAATTAATTAAGAAAAGTTCTTAATATTATTAATTAAGGATTTAATTTTTGGAAATTAAATCAAGAGAGAGAATTATTTCTAAAGTGTTTAGAAAAAGGATTAATAATTAAAAGGTGTTTTAATTATTAATGAGAATAATAAATGGGATAATAATAATATTATTTATGGGAAAATTTCAGCTGAAAATTTTGCCTATAAATACACTATTATAGACCCTAATTTTATTCTAACCCACATCAAACCCGAAAACCCAAAAAGTTTGGAAAACCCAATTCTCTCCACCTCCTTCTTCCTCCTTAACATCATTTTCTTGGTGGATACCGGTGGAGTGCTTCACACTTGAGGAGCAACTGCTAAGGATCTCTGATCGTTGTCTCCGAATTATTTTAAAAGGTTAGATTCGATCCCTCAAATTTTTATTCATGATTTATATGCTTTTATTTGGATTTTGTATGTGTAAAAGTGTTTTGCCATGCCCCCGCTGCGTTTAAAATCCAACAATGGTATCAGAGCATAGGTTGTATGCATATAGATCTGTGGTAAAAATTTCAGAATTTTATGTGCTTGTATGAATTAATTATGATTTTTACAAGTTATATTATGGATTAATTTTGCCTGATGAGAAATCATTTCTCAGAATAATTTTGATTGTTGATCTGGGTTCTACAAGTGTTGTAGATCGTCTGGGTATTTTTTTTATAATTTTATGATGTATAGATTTTTTATTATGAATTTTTGAAGTTGTATCAATTAAATTCGTAATTAAATAATTATATATATATATGAATTGTTTGTATGTATATATTATGTATCTGCACTGCTGTCTGCTGTTGCTGTACTACTGCTGCTGCACGGAACATGAACAGTCTGACAAGCACGCTGATCGAGAAGGAAAAAGAAGTCGGCTGCTGAAAATTAAAAAAAAAAAATTATAGGGGTGTAACGCATTCCGGGAATGCGTTACACACCTGTGGCGCATTCGCGGAATGCGTTACACCCTTTAATGGCTGAAAAGGGGTGTAACGCATCACCGGAATGCGTTACAGGGCTTGTAACGCGTTCCTGTAATGCGTTACAGCCCGTCTGTTGATTTTAAAATTGATTTTCTGGGAGTTTCGTAACTCCGTTTTGGGCGTGCAATATACCGTTGGATTCGTTTTTCCGAGACGGATCTAATGGAGTGATCAATTTTAGTTTATATAAAAGTTTTGAACTGTTTATATTTCCATGAAGTGTTTTAAAGCTGTTTTTGATTGTTTTAATTAATTTTAAATGCTTCATGTGATACATAGGGATGTATAATTCTTAGACTAATGTGCTAGATGATGTAACATGCCTACCTTGATGTTTATTCATGTTGATATATGTGATATATGCTTAGTTTATCATGTGATGATAGATTTAGGTGAACTTAAATAAACATAAGGCGTTTGTTAGACAACCTAGTATAGTGAAATTGTTTCATAACCTTAAGAATAATATTATGAATACAATCATGAGACTCTTGTGTTTGTGAAACACGTAATTGAATATGAATTTTCGATATGAGAGAAAGGATGATTCTGTCAACAACAGATTTCTATCTGTAAGAAAGGGTTATTAAGTGACGCCTCTTGACAATGCTCCACCCGATCTGGGAATCGTCTGATTATTGATTATTGATTTGAAAAATTTAATTTAAAAGGAAGAATCTCTTTATAATATGATTATGATTGTAACGTAATATAATCCCTCTAAAATTAAATAATATCAAGTAGTAATTGGCCAATGACACAACGGGCTTGTGTCGGTCATAGCCTTCCAACATGATAGAAAAGTAGTTCTTATTTTTGAATCATTATCGGTTCGTGCTACAGCCGAGGGCTTTGATTTCGAAATAAGAAATACTTGTCTATTACATAGAGATGTGTACATTGAATAAGAATCTAAAGGTCGGTACGTGCTACAGCCGTGGGCCTTTGGGGACTGATTCAACTGTACGGAATGTTGGGTAAGACTTGACTTAGAATATTGAGTTTGTCGTGCTACAGCCGAGACTCAATTATTCAAGAGGCTAAAGTTTGATTAGGGAATAACATGAGATGTAATTGACAAGAGTTGTCTGCCTATTAAACATTGCATGGCGGTTCGTGCTACAGCCGGGGTTGTATAATGGAATGTAGGATCCCTATTCCCACTAGCATTATGAATGCTTAATTTTTCACGTAGGGGGTTGAATAAATTAGGAAAACTAGTGGGAGCCACTTATGAATAAAGACCCGATTCATATAGTGTTTTAAAATGAAATCGAATATTTTCTAAGTGTTGTTATGTGTTTATCATTTACAGATTTACAATATACATTATGTCTTCTGCACTATCACTCAGGAGCATACTAGATGCTCACAAATTGACTGGTCCTAATTATGCTGACTGGCTTCGAAACTTGAGAATTGTTCTCAGGATTGAGAAGCTGGAATACGTGATTGACTCACCTAAGCCTATTGAACCTGCTAGTGATGCACATAATCATGAACATTTTGTGTATCGTAAGTGGATAGATGATGCAAATGTTGCTCAATGCATCATGCTAGCTTCCATGAACATTGAGCTACAGAAGCAACATGAGCATATGGATGCTCACCCTATCCTCATGCATCTACATGAGTTGTATGATGTGGCGGGGAGGACAGCTCGATATGAGATATCGAAGGAGGTTTTCGGTTGTAGGATGTCTGAGGGATCATCTGTGAATGACCATGTACTTAAGATGATCAATTTGATTGAACGTCTTGGACAACTTGGTTTTGCCATGGATGGGGAGCTGAGCCAAAACTTGGTCTTGCAATCGCTTCCGAGTTCATTCTCGCAGTTTGTTGTGAACTTTCACATGAATAAGTTGGATGTCAGCCTGCCTAAACTCCACAACATATTGAAGACTGTGGAATCGAATTTTCCCCCTAAGAGAGTTCTATTCTTCTAATTGGTGAAGGTTCCAATCCTAAGAAAAGGAAGAGGAACCCTTCCAAGAAGAAGAAAGTAGGTGAGAAAACGCTGGTTCCACCAAAAGCTGAAGATCCCGAGAGCAAAGTTGTTTGCTTTCACTGTAACAAGGTGGGGAACTGGAAGAGGAACTGTAAGGTTTACCTTGCAGAATTGAAGAAGAAGGGTAGTGAGACTACCGCTTCTGATTCAGGTATGTTCATGATAGAAATGAATATGTCATTAAATCAAATTTCTACTTGGGTATTAGATACCGCCTGTGGTTCTCAAATCTGCAATTTGTTGCAGGGACCAAGGAGAAGTAGGACTCTTGAGGAAGAGGAGGTGATTCTACTGATGGAAATGGAGCAAGAGTTGTTGCTGAAGATGTAGAATCATTTCATTTACATAGGCCTACGGGCAAGACTATTGTTTGAAATAATTGTTATTTTGTTCCCTCGATTGTGAGGAATATTATTCCCATGTTAGACTTGGCTGGATTTTCATTTATTATTGAGAATAATGAATGTTCTATTCTAAGAGATAATATTCTTTATGGACGTGGTGCTTTAAATAATGGTCTGTTTATATGTGACATTTACTTCAGATTGAACAAACTAATAAAAGAAAAGAGATGATGAAAATCTCACTTTATAGTGGCAATGCAGTCTCCATTTAGTAGACATGGAGAGAGGACTGCAAATTTGCTAGGAATGGTACACACAGATGTATGTGGACCAATGTCTACGCAAGCCATGGGTGGATTTTCATACTTCATTACTTTCATAGATGATAGATCTAGATTCGGATATGTGTTTGATGAAACACAAGTCTGAAGCCTTTGAAAAGTTCAAAGAGTATAAGTATGAAGTGGAGAAACAATAAAACATAGTATTATAACTCTTCGATCAGATCGAGGTGGTGAATACTTTAATGGAGTATTTCTAGATTATCTCAAAGTAAATGGTATAGTCTCCCAGTGGACTCCTCCAGATTGGTATCTGAAAGGAGAAATCGAACTTTGTTAGACATAGTTCGGTCCATGATGAGCTATGCAAACCTTCCAGTATTCCTATGGGGTTATGTATTGGAAACCTCAGCATATTTACTGAATAAGGTGCTTTCCAAATCTGTTCCTCAAACTCCGTATGAGATATGGAAAGAAAGGAAACCGAGTCTTAAACACGTTAAGATTTGGGGATGTCCAGCTTATGTCAAGTAAGTTGACCCAAATAAGCTGGAATATCGATCCGTAAAATGTAGTTTTGTGGGATATCCTAAAGAGACTTTAGGGTATTACTTTTACACCGATCATCGGGTGTTTGTATCCAGACATGCTACCTTCTTGGAAAAGGATTTTATCCTTGAAGGAAACAGTGGGAGCAAAATTGAACTTGATGAAGTTCAAGAAGCACAAACTACTACGGATTAAGTGGAAACACCTGTTCTGACTAAACAACCTTTTGTAGAATAGCCCATTCGTAGGTCAGGGAGAGTGTCTTGCCAACCTGAGAGGTAATATGGCCTTGTCATTGAGAATGACAATGAGTTGTCAATCATTTGATGATGACGACCCTGTGACCTATAATGAGGCTATAAGTAGTGTTGACTCAGAGAAATGGCATAGTGCCATGAAATCCAGAATGGAATCTATGTATACGGTATACAAAAGATAGATTATAGCAGATGGCCAGGTGGAGACCTATAAGGCCAGGCTTGTGGCAAAAGAATTTAAACAAAGGCAATGGATTGACTTTGATGAAGCCTTTTACCTGTAGCCCTGTTAAAATTAGTTCGGATTTTGCTTGCGATTGCTGCTTACTACGACTATGTGATTTGGCATATAGCCAGATGGTTTTCTTTCCAAGGGAAATGAAAACCTAGTGTGTAAGCTACTGCAAACCATATGTGGTTTAAAGCAAGCTTCTCGTAGATGGAACATTCGTTTTGATGAGACAATCAAAGAGTTTGATTTTATCAAAAACATAGATGAAGCATGCGTCTACAAAAGGGTTAGTGGGAGCGCGGTAACATTTCTTGTATTGTATTGAATTAGAGTTGACACACATAACAACATAGCAGACCCACTCACAAAGCTACTTTATGAAAGTCACTTTGATCGTCATAATGACAGGATGGGTATTAGATATCAGAGTGATTGGCTTTAGTACAAGTGGGAGATTGAAAGGAATATGTCCTAAGTCCAATCATGTATGAGGATTTAGGAATAACTTTTATGTAATCTGTTTTGATTTCGTTGATATTAATAAAAGACTTGTTTTGTTTTTATTACGGGCTTTATCTATTTAAGTGTTTAAATAAGATATACCATAGTTTAGAGTAAAGCTTTTTATGGATTATGATGAGATTATAATAATGAGACCTAAAAAGATGATAACTCTAAACTTAAATAGTTCCTGGTCATAGGATTACTAACTGGTAATTAATAATCCGCAAAGATCGGTACATACTATGTTTGCTTCATTATGAAGGATGTCTGTTCTCATAGACATTTGTGTGGTGACACTATAGCTAGTATGTAGGTGCTTATTATAGAATAAGTTCACTGAACATGACTCGCACAGCTGAACAACTGATGGAGTTCACTCACGTGTCAGCAGTTGTTCACATAGTGATAGTTGTACAAGTATCCTTAGACTTGAGGTCATCATAGTCATCTTGTGTACACTGAACTATGCTTTGGTTTAGTTCTTAGTCTCCAGGGACAATTATTAGGGCTCTTCTGGGTATAGGAATTTGTACACGAAGATAGTGTATGATCAATAAAAGATCTACCCCTTCCAGTGAAGGAAGCGAATGTTCTAGGCTGATCCACTTATGCTATTTCAGGAATCTCTGGCCAGAGTAAATGAAATTAGAAAGGAGTTTCTAATTTGCATAGAACTACGCATAGTAAATGGTAAGCAAAGTGATTGAATTAGATAGGTTTGACACGAGTTCCATGCCTTGTATTTAATCGGGACATTGTAGGGTAGAAGGAGTTTATTGTACGGTAACTATTCACTGACAGGTTCTTGGTATTCTAAGCAGTGAATTCATATTATCCGGATAGTCGCGATATGTTGAGAAGCATCACTCACGATGTAGAATAAATGTGATTAATTAATTAATCATATTTAATAAATTAGAGAATTTATATAAATAATGATAAAACAGTTTTATTATTATTTATTTCTACTACCGGCTTAATATTGAACCTACAGGGTCACACCATAAAAAGAGAATGATTTATTGGTGGAGGAATTAATTAATAATGGCTAATAATTATTTATTTATGAAATAAATAATTAATTGGAAAATTTAATAATTGATTAAATGAGATTTAATTGATTATAAATTAATTAAGAAAAGTTCTTAATATTATTAATTAAGGATTTAATTTTTGGAAATTAAATCAAGAGAGAGAATTATTTCTAAAGTGTTTAGAAAAAGGATTAATAATTAAAAGGTGTTTTAATTATTAATGAGAATAATAAATGGGATAATAATAATATTATTTATGGGAAAATTTCAGCTGAAAATTTTGCCTATAAATACACTATTATAGACCCTAATTTTATTCTAACCCACATCAAACCCGAAAACCCAAAAAGTTTGGAAAACCCAATTCTCTCCACCTCCTTCTTCCTCCTTAATATCGTTTTCTTGGTGGATACCGGTGGAGTGCTTCACACTTGAGGAGCAACTGCTAAGGATCTCTGATCGTTGTCTCCGAATTATTTTAAAAGGTTAGATTCGATCCCTCGAATTTTTATTCATGATTTATATGCTTTTATTTGGATTTTGTATGTGTAAAAGTGTTTTGCCATGCCCCCGCTGCGTTTAAAATCCAACAGAAGCTACCTGGATCCTTAAGCTTTAGAGGTAATTTTTGTTGCAGCACAGCACTGTACTCTTCCGTTAGAGCAACGGTATCAAGATCATCCAGTTTCACCTTTCTTAAAAGAATACCCTTCATGAATTTCGCATAACTAGGCATTTGCTCTAGAGCCTCAGCGAAAGGTATGTTGATGTGAAGTTTCTTGAACACCTCCAGAAAGTTACCAAATTGCTTATCCAACTTTTGTTTTTGCAATCTCTTAGGAAAAGGTGGTGGAGGATAGAGCTGTTTCTCCATTGTATTACCCTCCGGTAGAGTATGTTCAATAGTAGTCTTCCTTGGTTCCGCCTCTTTCTCCTTTTGCTTTTCTTCTTCATCTACAACTCCAGCTTCTCCATCTTTTGCTTTTTCAGCATCAGCAACTTTTCCAGACCTTAAGGTAATAGCTTTGACTTGCTCTTTAGCTTCCTTCCTACCTGGCACTTCAGTATCACTGGGAAGTGTGCCAGGTTAACGTTTGAGCACGACATTGGCTATTTGACCGATTTGATTCTCCAAGGTCTAGATAGACACATCTAGACTTTTGCACAACAGCTTTAGCTCCTCGAAATCAGCACTAGAAGGTGGAGCAGCACCTCCTTGTTGAGGATATGATTGCTTTTGAGCATATTGTTGAGGTTGCGGGAATCCAGATGGATTAAACTATTTACTTACACCTTGCTGATATGGTTGTTGAACAATATTCTGAGTATTGCTCCAGCTGAAATTGGGATGATTTCTGTTATTAGGATGATAAGTAGCTGGCACAGGCTGCTGCGGTCGCTGATAAT
Organism: Apium graveolens; assembly: GCF_009905375.1. Classification (NCBI taxonomy): domain Eukaryota; kingdom Viridiplantae; phylum Streptophyta; class Magnoliopsida; order Apiales; family Apiaceae; genus Apium; species Apium graveolens. Next base: position 179,805,170 of record NC_133650.1, on the reverse strand, counting down.
TGTTCACATACTGAACAGATTCATTAACAAGAGAACACTGATCTATAACATGAGAGCCTGCACAAAACTTACAGACCATAGCTCTCTGATTGACTCCATAGTTGGCTAAAGAATCGACCTTCATAGACAGCGCTTGGAGCTGCGCTGCAATAGCTGTAGCTGCATCAACTTCCAGAATACATGCTACTTTCTCATGCATCATCCTTTAAGTTGGGTTTTGATGCTCGTTTGCAGCCATAGTTTCAATAAGATTATAGGCTTCAGTATAGCTTTTGGCCCACAAGGCGCCTCCAGCTACCGCATCGAGCATGGGCCGAGACTGAGCCCCCAAACCATTGTAGAACCCAGTGATCACCAGTCAGGCATACCATGATGTGGACACTTTCTCATCATCTCCTTATAGCGCTCCCAAGCTTCACACATAGATTCTGTTGGTTGTTACGTAAACTGAGTAAGATCACTTCTCATAGCTGCAGTCTCTGCCATTGGATAGAACTTCACCAGAAACTTTTGCGCAAGATCTTCCCAAGTAGTGATGGACCCAGCTGGTAAAGAATGTAACCAGTCCTTAGCTTTATCCTTCAGAGAGAATGGGAAAAGCCTCAGCTTGATAGCCTCATCAGTAACACCATTATTTTTGAAAGTACTACAGATCTCGACAAAATTCTTGATATGCATGTTGGGATCTTCAGTCGCAGCACCTCTGAAAGAAACAGAATTCTGCACCATCAAATAGTGCCCGGCTTGATTTCAAAAGTATTATCCTGAATAGCCGGATGAATGATGCTTGACTGAATGTCATCAATTTTAGGCCGAGAAAAGTTCATAAGAGCTGGATCTGCTGGAACTATACGATCACCCATGTTTACCGGTTCTTTCTGCTCACTCTCTTTATTCGAATCTTCAAAATCTATCTTCTCCGGAATATCAAGAACTGAGTCTGTCTCCTCAGCCGTATCTAGAGTCCTCTTGCGAGTGCGAGAACGTGTTTGCATAAACGCTCGCTAGAGTACCTGAAACACAACCGGAAACAATAAGTAACAAGTCTTAATCAATGAGTCCTAATGACCACTGATGGCAAGTACATAAACTAAACAAATTAACACCGAGTCCCCGGCAGCGGCGCCAAAAACTTGTTAGGCACAAAGTATGCGCTAATAATTTTTACGCAAATATACGCGTTCGTAAGTAATATAAAATGATTTCTAGTTCGTTCCCATAGAGACTCAGACTAATTATATTTAATTAACACTTACTCACCAATATATGATTATTTCTCAATGTCAAGACAATAACACTTAAGGTTGATTAACTAATTATTAACTACAATTAACTATGAGAATAAAACACTTAAATAACACTTGAATTAACAATATTAAACACACATGAGATCATAACTTTATTACTACTTTCTTCAATAGTTATGGTTATTACCCTTAGCATGTAACGGTGATGATATTAATCGAACAACACGAAACTGATAAAAGCCAACTTTCGTTTTACAAGTACCATTCTACCAAGCATCCACAATTAAGATAGAAATTGAATAGGCATCAATTATGTTGAGACCCTATATGTCTACAGAATTTAACAACATAACAATTTAAGCGCAAGTTATTCATTATGATTACACAGGGCAAGTAAAATGGTTAGAGTTACCCACTAATTATGCATATAATACATGAACCTATGCTAGCATGGCAAGTTCTAAATCTCAAGATTCATTGTCGCTTCACAAGAGATTAACAGGCTATCTTATTTATTCGCGACGCACATAAGACGAATAAGCACAACCTATGCTAGATATCATACAATCATCACATACCAAGGTATTAAACAATTAACTAAAGAATTCTATAGTAAATCCGCTACGACCCCATGATCACGATTAGCCCATGATAGAACTCATCGTCACCATGGGTTCATATGAAAACATGATAATAACATGACAATATAAACTAATAAAATACTTATTTAAAATACGCATGCCTGCTATGTAAGGAAACCAGAGTACGTCACAAGAGTATTAAGGTTCAAAGTAAAGAAAACTAGCATCCACTGTTACAATGAATAAAAGAATCAAAAGATATCGTATGATTCCTCTTCTTCATTGCGGTGTGTTAAACGGTCTTCTTAATCTTTTCTCCTTGCTCCTTACTTGATTAATACTTGTTGCTTCTTATTATGAAATGCCTCTCAATATTACTTATATAGAAGTCCACAAGAATCAACAGTCTCAGAAGTGTAATAGGATACGAATTAATAAAAAGCAGAATCAGAAAATCCAACTCTAGGCGGCCTCCCCAGCTTCCAGGCGGGCGCCTCAGCTCCCAAGCGGCCGCCCCAGATCCCAGGCGGGCGCCTGGCATGCTTCTGGAAAAATGAACTTCTTGCTCCTGAATTTGCTGATTTCTTCGCACATCTCCCCGAGACTGATCCCAAGTACTTCCCTAGGCTTATTTTGATGAAATATCCCTGAATTCGCAAGTTATACCCTAAAATGCAAAAACACTTGAAAGTGCATCAAATACATAAAATACTTGATTTTAAGACATCAATTCAAGCCATTATAAGACATTCTAAGTGGTATAAAATGCCACTTATTACTTTTCTTGTTTGCACTTTGGATGTTGCATCACCAGTGATCAGTTCAAATGGGTGATATCTTGTCCATTTTATTTGAGGTGGTAGATTTTCTCTAGATGAGGTGGCCTCATTAGTGTCTTGATGTGTAACTGAGTGTTAACTAGTTGACACTCCCCCTGAGTTTGTGGATCTTTGATTTAAAGATGGGGTTCTGTCAAACAATGATCTAGAATTATTTTCAACTGATGTTGAATTCTGCCTTTCAACGGATGATGCACTGTGTCTTTCAACGGATGCTGCAATTTGTTTTTGAACGGATGCAGTATCTTGACTTTCAACGGATGTTGCACTTTGTCTTTCAACAGATGTAGCACTCTGTGCATCAACTGATGTTCCTTCATTTGAAGATAACTTTGAATATTTTTATGTCTTTCCTTCTAGATCACTTTCATCATCACTGTCATCACAATATATCTCAACATTATTGAATTTGAGGCTTTCATGGAAACCTTCATCTGTCAGTCCTTCAATATTTTTTCATCAAACACAATATGTACAGATTCCGTAAAAATGTTGGTTCTTAGATTATAGACTCTATATGCTTTTCCAACAACATATCCAACAAATATACCTTCATCAGCTTTGGTGTCAAACTTTCCATGTTGATCAGTTTGATTCTTAGAATATAACACTTGCATCCAAAGATATGAATAAAGTTCAATATTGGCTTTCTATTCTTGAACAGTTGATAAGGAGTCATGCATTTGTCTTGATTGATCAAAGAAATATTCTGAGTGTAGCATGCAGTGTTAACAGCCTCAGCCTAAAAGTAAGTAAGTAACTTTGATTCTTCTAGCATTGTTCTAACTGCTTCAATCAATGATCTATTCTTTATTTTAACCACTCCATTTTGTTGTGGTGTTCTTGCAGCTGAGAACTCATGCATGATTCCATTTTCTTCACAAAATAACCTCATTGTTGAATTCTTAAACTCAGTTCCATTGTCACTCCTAATTCTTCTTACTTTGAGATCAGGATGATTGTTGACTTGCCTTATATGACTGGTAATGATTTCACTAGCTTCATCTTTGGGATCCAAGAAAATATATCCATTAGAATTTTGAAAAATCATCCACAATCATTAGGCAATACTTCTTCTTTGAGATTGACAATACATTGACTGTTCCAAACAAATCCATGTGCAGTAGTTGTAGAGATTCATCTATTGTTGATTAAAGCTTCCTTTTGAATGATGCTTTCACTTGTTTTCCTTTCTGACAAGCACCACACATTCCATCCTTTGAGAACTCAACTTGAGGAATGCCTCTAATACGGTCTTTCCTTACCAATTCATTTATGGTCTTGAAGTTCAAATGAGATAGCTTCTTGTGCCATAACCAAATTTCATCTTAACTTGCTTTGCTGAAAAGGCAAGTAATAGAATCTGCATTTGTTGAGTTAAAATCAGCTAGGTACATATTTCCTTTCCTCACTCCAGTAAAGACCACTTTGTTATTTTTCTTGCAGGTAACAACACAGGCTTCAGTTGTGAAAGTAACAGAGTTGCCTTTATCACATAATTGACTGACACTCAAAATATTATGTTTGAGTCCATGAACTAGAGAAACAATGATGGCATTCTCTCTCAAAATCAAGCCATATCCCATAGTAAACCCTTTGTTGTCATCTTCAAAGGTAATGCACGGGCCAACTCTCTCCTTGAACTCAGTGAGCAGGGTAGAATCTCTAGTCATGTGCCTTGAGCAACCACTGTCTAAATACCAAAGATTTTTTCTGTTTCCCTGTACACATCAAAACCAAATCAAGTTGATTTTGGTACTCAAGTTTCCTTGGGTCCGGCCTTGTTAGCCTTTTTCTTAGGTTTCTTAGGCTTTCCACCATCAGACTTAGGTGATTGAGAATTAACCTTAGTCTTAGGGGTTGAATTTGAATCCCTTGCTCAATTTTGGAATTATCATATATATTTTGATTAACATGATATAGCATAGATTGTGCAAACATGTTATTCCAATAAGGCATGTTAAATGGCATTTGAGGCATATTAAATACAACATAATAAGGATTGTGCGCAAATAACATATTAGAAAACTGTGCATTTAAATTCCATGCAGGCATAACATGCAAACATGCATTGGTGATATGGGTATATTAGGAAAAGAATGAGGTGAAGACATGGGTGGATATGTCACCAACTTGCAATTAGTAGATAAATGATTAACACTACCACACTTAACACATGTCTTTCTAGGTGCATACTTATCGGGTATGTAGTTATTATGTTTGTTAATTCCTACTTTCCCATTCCTATTCTTTTTTATTTTGGAATCTTCTTTGACTTCGATTTTCTCCCACCTGTCACTCAACTGCTTCATTGACAGATGCCCCACATTCACTCTGCTTGCATCTTTGGTTTTGCTTGATTCCCCTTGAACAAAGTGCTTGGTTACTGACCCATATTTCTCATTGAGCTTAGCTAATTTTCCTTTGCTAATGGTCTTTTTCTCATTCAACGGATGAGATTTATCTTTCAACGGATACTTTTCATCATCTGTTGATTCAACATCCATTGAAAGACCATCAACCAAGTCTTGGTCTAGTTTCTTCTTGCTATTTTTCCAGGCTTCTTCACAGAAATATTCAATTCCTTGAACTTTGGCAATTTGGGCACTCACGTATCTTGATGATTTCCAGGTCTTGATCACTTCTTGCTCACGTTTAAGCTACTTTCTCAAAATCTCTTCTTTCTTCAAAAATTCAGTTAGTTCATCCTTGGCAATCTTACACTATATTTTCAATATCTTAAACTCAATGAATTGAATTTCTAACACAGCATTTCTATCACTCAAAAACACATTGTTCTCTTTAATTTTTTTATTTTCTTTAGTGAGTGATTTTAGTGTGACACTCAAGTGAAACAGTTCAGTAAACATATCATTTATAGCATCATTGCATTCATCTTTAGAAATGTGTGCTAGATTTGTAGTGATTACCTAATTCCTTGATGAACTGACTTCTCTCTCATGACTTGGCCATTAGGGCTAGGTTGACAAAATTCATGTCTTCATCTGCATCCTCACCATCAGCTTCCCGATTACTTTGTTGAGTTAAGTATTTCTTCTTATAGTCCACATGCTCAAACTTTCTCTTTTCTGAGCCGGGCTTTCTGCATTCATTGTCAAAGTGACCATTCATCCCACATTTGAAACATTTGAATTTAGCTTTATCCACCATATTTTTGTTGGATTTTGCAGCTCCAAAATTTCTCTTGAATTTGAGTTTGGCAAACCTCTTTGACAGGAAATACAGATGTTCATCAGTATCATCCTTTTCATCCTTGCTTGTGCAGTAATCATCTTCAGCCACTAACCCTTTGCCCTTGCCTTCACAAATACTTGTGTTTGGTGCAGATTCAACAACTTCAACCTTCAACTCTTTTCCTCTCTCTTGTTCAGCTACTAATGCAACAGATTCACCCTAATTTCTTCCTTTCTCTAACTGCTCATCCTGCTCCACTTCTAGCTCATAAGTTTTTAAGATACCATACAGTCTCTCTAAAGTAAAGTCTTTATACTCTTAAGAATTTTCGAGAGAGACTGTCATTGGCTTCCATTCTTTTGGTAGAGATCTCAGGAATTTCATATTAGAATCTTTTATTTGGTAGATCCTTCCATACAGCTTTAAACCATTTAACAATTTTTGAGATCTACTAAAAGTATCATTCAAAGATTTACCTTCCTTAAAGTGGAAGTGTTCATATTGCTGTATTAGGAGTTGCATCTTGTTTTCTCTAACTTGCTCAGTTCCCTCACATAGCACTTAAATTTGATCCCAAATTTCCTTAGCAGTATTGCAGTTAAGGATATTATCAAATATATCTCCAACAAGACCATTAAACGGTATATTCATGGCCTTTTTGTCTTTATGAACTTACTCAATGTTTTCATCTGTCCATTCTGACCTTGGCTTTGAAACTGTTTGTTCATTTCCAACAGTTCCTTCAACATCTGTTGCAGCCTGCGAGGATCATGAGGTCATTTCTCTATACAGTCAACATATCTTTCATCTTGAGAGAGTAGATGAAGGTGCATCTTCATTTTCCAGTAATGATAGTTGTCTTTATCCAAAAATGGGATCTTCACTCCAACATTCTTTCTGCTTATGTTGCTAGATTGCTTGATCTTTAAACTCTTTGTGTGTTAAGAGCTTGCTCTGATATCAATTGGTATTCCCTAACAATTTATCTGTTAGGTCACACAACACTATGGAAGGGGGTTGAATATAGTGTTTATACAATCAAATCGATTTAGAACACAAAGTGGTAGTTTATTCAATCGTAATAAACTCTGTTACAGTAGGTTAAACTACTCTCTCAGTGATAAACAATATCACTAAGAGCTACTAGGGTTACAATATATAATCTTTATCATGAATTATAACACTTATAGTGTAAACCCTAAGCTGTGTTTATATAGTACACAGTTAAAAGATATCTTCTAATTGATATGAAATATATCTCTTCCTAAAATATATCAATCAGATATTATCTTCTACAAGTTTTCTAGTCGTCCAACTCCTAAAGCATATCTTCCTTTGTTTTAGTCCAGATCTTCTCCTAGAAATCAGCCGCGCTTTACTTCTGAAGCATATCCTTCCTTAAGTTCTGATATCACAAGTTCTGATAACTTAAGTTCTGATATCTTCCTGTCTTCAGTAAATCCTGATTTCCAGTAAGTCCTGATAAGTCCCGATATTAAGTTCTGAAACTAAACACGTCAGATTAGTCATGACGTCACAAATATATCTAACAATCTCCCCCAACTTGTAAATTATGAAAAATATACAAGTTAATAGATTTGATGATGTCAAAAACATTTAAGTACAAATGCAATGAGAGTTTATTTAGACAACTAACTACAACTTACAGTCCTTGCAGCTTTTACCAATCTTACTGAATTAATCTGAATCCAAAATGATTCTTGACAAAGTTTGATATCAGCTTCTCTTCTGCATTTCTCAAGACTTGAACTAATGTAGCCTTGACTTGCTTTAGTTCTTCATCTTGACTTCCAATCTGGTAGATGGTAGTCCTAAGTGCTGAAATGTGATTTCTTTATAATCCATCACCAAGTCTGATTACCCATGGATGAGAGGAGTCTTCATTGTAGCATAGACATTTTTCTTTCAGAATAACTTCCATCTTAGCAGAATTCTTCTTCACTGGAATTTCACTTCCATCATCTTCAACTATTTTTGGAATAAATTCTGCAACCCTTGATCAATAGATTCTAGCTTTATCCCTTATGGTTTTCATCATGAAATTTGACCATCTTCTGGTAACCTCAGACTTTACCTCCAAAAGATAATGAAAGAATTGAAGTTCTTTAAGAGATTTGTTCAGCACATCTGATTCTGACATTTTGTATGTTCTTCCATCTTTAAGAAATAGACACAGCTTTTCCTTGACTTTTCTCTTATCATGAGTATCCAGTACCACTTGAACAGATATAACCTTGTCAAGGTGTTTCTGTGTAACTTCCTTAAGTGGTTTGTCAGTTAATAAAAATGGATCTTTGATAGTTACTTCAACTCCTGTTTTGATCTTGGCTTCACTTGATCCTAACCCAGATCTGTCTCTTGCTTCTCTGGCATTCAATCCAACAGTCAAGAAATCAGATAGCAGGTGACTTTTCTTAGGATCTAATGGAGTAACATTTTTCCATAGGAATTGCTTCTTATCAGTAACTATCATCTTGAACAAATCAACTTGAGCTCTATCAGAGGTTGATTTCTTGATGCCTTGTTTAGGATTTGTAGATTCTTCTATAGCTTGTTGTTCTGAAATATCTTCACTCTGAATAACTTGAGCTATGTCAAAGGTTGTCTTAGATTCTTCTGTAATCTTTCTTCTTTTCAGAGTTTCAACAGTTTCATCTTCTGCAGCAGCATCATCAAAGACTTGAACCAACTTGCACACAGGATCCATCAGAATTTGAGGAATCTTCATTTCCTGTATCTTGACTGTCTCCCCAACTTTTCCTTTTCCCTTGTCTTTGGGATCATTAGTAGTTTGAAATCTAGTCCTTGATGTAGGAATCTCTGTGGCAGTTCTTTCTTTTATCACTATACCTTTCTCCTTAGGTCTGGGGGGCTTCTTTGCATTAGAAGCTTTAGATTTAGGATTTGTCTTCTCAGCAGCAAATCTAGCTTCTTCCTCCTTTAGAGTCTCTAAATCCATTCCAGGATTATGCTTGAGAAACAATCTTTTAGCAATTTCTTCATCAAGAGTCTGAATCTTGGGATCCTTATAGTAGACAGTAGTCTCCCTTCCCTTAAGCTTCAGAGTTTATAAAAACTTATGAGAGTCTTGACTTCCAGACTGAATCAGAACATCAAATTTTGTCATCAGAATTTGATTATTAGAACTTGCTATCAGAGTTTGAGCATTCATAGCTTCAGAACTTGAATTCTTCTGTGTAAAAGATTTGCTAGAATCAGAAATTAGTTTATGTGAAGAAACTTTGCTGCTTTGCTTGCTTTGACCTTGACCTTTGCCCTTTCTAGGGTTTCTCTGGTCATCTTCAGAATCATCCTTTTTCTTCAGTGATTTGCTAATTGAGTATTTGGACTTAACTACCTTCTCCCCCTTTTTGGCATCATCTGGCAGGAGTAGAGAAAGAAGGAGTTTTACTGAAGATTGGATTTCATTGAGCTGTGTTTGTTGAGAGGCTTGATTCTGCAAGACCTCATCCAATTGAGCCTGCTACTTGGTTTGAACTTGCTCAATAGCTTTCATATTTTCATAAATTGGTCTGATAAACCTATTCTTGTCTAGCTTGAGCATCAGGTCCAGCTTATCAGCATTTTCCTGAAGTTTATCAACCTTTTCATGAGTCTTGGAGTGTAGACCTTGAAGTGTTTTAGTACTGAGAGCAGTGACTTTAAGTTGGTGCTTGAAATCAGAACTTGTCAGTAACTCATCAGCTTTTGAAATATGTTCTGACAGAACATGTGAGCAGGGAATGAAGTCAGGTTCATTCCACTTATTTGTCCACTCAACTCCTATGAAAGTTTCCTCCCATGGAACAGGATCATCTTCTTCAACAAATTTAAGCAGTGCCTCATTTCCAAGAATTGGAGCATTTACTGGAGCACTATCTCCAGAATCTGATAAAATCTCATCATTTTGTGATAACACCAGAGTGTGTGTCACACCCCCCAACTTAACAATACATAATATATAACTATTACAATATTTAAAAGAAAGTAAATACAACTGAATCCAAGATCTTATAGTTTAGGATTTGGAACAGCCCAACACTACTAACTATTACAACTGGTTTTAATATTGAGTCCTCGCACAAAACTATCTCTTATTCTACCTGAGCTCGGACATACGCATCGGCATCACAAGTCTTACGTGCTGTCTGCTTGAATCTAACCATAGCTGCTAGCTGTAATATCAGGGTTAAAGCAGGTAGTGAGCCAAATGCTCAACAAGTGCTAAATAATACGATACAAAACATAAATCGAGATATATATTAAAGAATGACAATGTGAAGATATAAATAATAATAATAAGAGATGAACTTTTGGGTCTTGGCATCATTTGCTTGTATCAAAAACTTTTTCAAAATCACATCTTAATCAAAAACCATTTTATGATGCTACGGATTACAGCTGGTGATCAGCCGCGAAGTAATCCCGAACCTCGCTGGGTTCTAAAACATTAATGGGATCCCTAGGCAACTTTTAAGCCTACAATATCAGTGTGGAAAGGACTTACGTCTCAGTCCAGATCCACTATTTAAAGAAAACATTTATCCCCCCTTTGGGACTGAAAATCCAAATTTTAATCATTTCAAAGACTGATGCCGATTGATAATAAAATTTCTTAAACAGTAAACATCTTTATCAAGGCATTGTAGATTTACTTGAAACACTGGAATTATGTTCACTAAATCTTAGGGCCATGATCCACTAGACTTTACTCTATCAGGGTAATTGAAAGGTTTCCATTCACAAGAATTTTGATAAGGAGATTTAGTAGGGTTATTGGATAATATGAAAGAGTAATGCCAAACTAGGCTTAAAGCAATGGTTTTAAACAAGGTATAGGTATTAGAACATCAAGAAGATAAGCATTATTGGTTACAAGTATGATAGAGGTGTTAAGATATAAAGAAAGTGATCATTAGCTTAAGGTATATCAGGATGTCAAGCTTTAGGGTAAGGATAGGGTTATCAAACAATCGTGAACGACTTTAAAGAATATCTGGCTTTTAGGTATCAAGATAAAGTTTCTATCGGGGTTCTTACAAGAGTTAAATCAAGCATCAGGGTGTAAAATCAAGATTTCTCAGTAATCAATAGCATGTTAATCAAAAGGATCAATCAGGTATTATAGCAATTCTCTATTTTATCATGGCATCCCGATTACTTTGGTATACTAGCATGGTTTGATTTTTGATCTACTTGCAATAAGTACTTGAAGGTTCATGGCATTTCTATATAATACGAAGATAGATTTGAGAATCACTTGGTCCGGGTATAACAAGGTAAATCAGGATACTCGCAGCATATATATAAGAACTAGTTATCACACATTCGCAGTGTAAACTAAAAAGTAGGTTGAATCACTTGCCTTGAGAAGGCTGGACTGGATTGGACTGGAAAGTAGGAGCAACTGGAAGCTTTACTCGACCTTTATGGCAAGTTTACCCTCGTCTCGAGATCCTACACAATTAATAATAACCTCATTATAATTTATTCTCACCAACGCAACCTATTTATAACCCGAAATTAAACATAAATGGCACTTAGGCCTATATGCACGCAATTTATAATCACCTTATAAACATAATAGTACATATAGCCACATATACTCACATGCCATATTTTAAATACCAAACAATATCACACACACACCATATTACAACACTAGGCTTGGATGATCTCATTCCACAACTTAAGTCACTTGATCGCTAAACTAGACAAAGTCTCCAAATTTTGGCCTCCTAACTCGATGTACCTTTACTAAACTATCCAAAACCTATTGACCCTCACTTGGGCCTTTCACTCTAATGGCTTTATGCTATCTTGCAACTATAGTGGTCAACCTAGGCCTCACTCATAAATGCTCTAAAACTATGTGGTAAGTGAAGGTGCTTACTAAGGTAAATTTCAGAATGATATCTATGGTTTCTTGAGTGCATTAAACACTCTTACACTACAATTTTACCTCCAAAACTTCTAAACTAGACTATTCTGATCATAAGGCAACTCCCAAACTTGATGTGGCTCAAGGGCCTAGCTTGGGCTTCCCTAGGCCTAAGCTTAAAGTCCATGGTTCCCCTATTTTTCTGGGCAGAAAAAGTCCTGACTTGACTAACTTGTGACACATTATTCTAACTCCAATCCCATGAACTATGGCTGTAAAAACTCCTCTGACACTCCCTCTAACTAAGGCCCAACAGGTCCTAATGAGGGCCTACTTATGACATGGTCAAAACTTCCTATTTCTAAGTTGCAACAAAATTGTCCCCTGCTGGACAGATTTTGTGATTCCACTCGTGCACCTAACCAAACGTCTTACAAACCTCCAACAAACACCTAAAACCTATTATATACCCCTAGTGATAGCTTCTGGTGGCTTGGGCCTCAAAGTGCACAATAAATGCTCATTCAAAACTTCCCCATAAACTAGTGCATCAAATCTGGAAAAAATGTAAACACTAACTAATCCCTTTCCACCTTGACTCCCACTAATTATCCAAACATCCAACCTTTAACAAAGCAAAATGTCACACCCCCAACTTAAACAGCAAAATAAATATAGCTATTACAATATTTTAAAAGAAGAATACACAACCAAATCCAAGATCTTACAGTTTAGGGTTAGGAACAGCCCAACACTACCAACTATTACATCTGATTACAAATACCGAGTCCTCACACAACTATTATTACTTATTCTACCTGAGCTCGAACATAAGCATCAGCATCACAGGTCTTACGGGCAGTCTGCTTGAATCTAACCATAGCTGCTAGCTGTAATATCAGGGTAAAGCAAGAAGTGAGCCAAATGCTCAACAAGTGCTAACAGTACGACACAAAGCATAAATCGAGATATACTTTTAAGAATGCCAATGGAAAGATATAACCAATGATAACGAGAGATAAAACTACGAGAGATGGCATCATTTTACTTGTATCCAAAACAATCTTAAAATCATGTCTTAATCAAAATCATTTTATGACGCTACGGATTACAGCCGGTGATCAGCCGTGAAGTAATCCCGAACCTCGCTGGCTTCTAAAACATTCACGGGAATCCCTAGGAAACTTTTAAGCCTAATATAAGTGTGGAAAGGACTCGCGTCTCAGTCCAGATCCACTATTCAAGAAAACATTTATCCCCCTTTGGAACTGAAAACCCATATTTTATTTATTTTAAAAACTGATGCCGAATTGTAACAAAATCTCTTTTAACAATAAACATTTTTTATTAAGGGAATATAGATCAACTCGAAACATGGGAAGTATGGTACTAAATCTCAGGGCCATGATTCACAAAACTTTACTCTATTAGGGTAACCAAAAAGGTTTTCATATGTCAGAACTTGGACAGGAAAATATGGTGAGACTAATGGATAATATGAAGGGGTAATGCCAAACTGGGCTTAAAGCAATGGTTTCTCATCAAGGTACAGGTGTTGGATCATTAAGAAGATAAGCTTCACGAATACTATGGGTGTTAAGGTAATGATATCTAGCTCAGGACGTATGTATATATCAGAATTGTTAAGCTTTAGGATAGGAAAGAGGGTATCAATCAATGAGGAATCATGTTGGTAAGTTTCTGACTATCAGAGTTCAAGGTAAGGTTCTATAGGGGTTCAAGTATCAGGATGAGATATCAATACTTAGGAATCATCAGCATGTTAATCAAGAGGATCAATCAAGTAATATAACAACTCTTTATTTTATCATGGCATTTAATTATCATGAAAAGACTTTTGAACTACTTGCAATACATACTCGAGGGTTCATGGCATTTCTATATAATTCAAAGATAAGCGGGAGATACGCTTTATTTAAACATATCAAAATGACTCAGGATAATTGCATCGATTTATATGAACTGTTTATAGTAAATATGAAGGTCAAGTTGAATCACTTGCCTTGAGATAGGCTGGTCTGGTCTGACTGGTAGGAGCAACTGGAGCTTCACTCGACTTTTATGGCAAGTTTTCCCTCGTCTCGAGATCCTACATAAATAATAATAATCCTCATTATAATATATTCTTATCATCTTAACCTATTTACAACCCGAAATTAAACACGGATGGCACTTAGGCCTATACGCACCTAATTTATATCCACCTTTATATTTCAAATGTACACACGTAGCCACATAATCACATATCGTATAATAATATCAAATAACACTATATATACCATAATGCAACACTAGGCTTGGATGATCTCGACTCACCACTTAAGTCACTTGGTCGCTAAACTAGACAAAGTCTTCAAATTTTGGCTTCCTAACTCGATGTGCCTTTCCTAAATTATCCAAAACCTATTGACCCTCACTTGTGCCTTTTGCTCTACTGACCTTATACTATCTTACAACTATGGTGGTCGACCTAATACTCACTTCTAAGTGTTCTAAAACTATGTGATAAGTGAAAGTGCTCACTGGTGCAAATTTCAGAATGACAACTATGGTTTCTTGAGTGCATTAGACACTCTTAAACTACAGGTTTTCCTTCAAAACTTTTACACAAGACTCTCCTGACCTAAGGGCATCTCACAAACTTGATGTGACTCAAGGGCCTGGCTTGGGCCTTCTTGGGCCTAAGCTAAAAGTCCAAGGTTCCCCTGTTTTTCTGGGCAGAAAATGCCCTGACTTGAATTAACTTGTGACACATGGTTCTAACTCATATCATATGAACTATGGTTGGAAAAACTTCTCTTACACTCCCTCTAACTAAGGCCCAATTGGGCCTAATGAGGGCCTACCCATGACATGGTCAAATCTCCCTATTTCTAAGTTGCAACAAAACTGTCCCCTGCTGGACAGATTTTGTTATTCTACTTGTGCACCTAACCAAATGACATGCAAACCTCCAACCAACTCCTAAAACCTTTTATATACTCCCAATACTAACTTCTGGTATCTTGGGCCTCAAAGTGCACACCAATGACATGGTCAAAACTGTTACGACCGGCATTTTATGTAATATTATTTGTGAATAATATTAAGTTAAATAAAAATATATTCAATGCTTGTACGTTTGTGTGAGTGAAAATTTCTGCATTTTAAATTTGCTTTGGGTAGTATATGATTTTTTTCAAAGCAAGAATTTATTTAATTTCTTTATTTTTGATTTATAAGGAATATTCTAAGCTTTGGAAAAATTTTCTTTTAAAAGACATTTTGTACACAAATTTTGAAAATGATTTTTATAAAGTCTCTAAAAATCCAAGTTATTTTATGGTATAAATTTTATAATTTTTGAACTTGTACTTTATTATATAAAAATAAATCTTTGGAAATTAGTTGCTTAATAATTATCAAATTACATGAATAACCTTGCATGCAAACTCTCTTCTATTTAACCAAAGGGCAAAGAAGACATTCTCCACCCCACTAACTCACATTTTGCTAGCCAAATTACCTCCTTGACCTTGCATGCAAACTTGCCTAACTTTAGCTAGAGGGTTACTCTTGTCATTTCCTAAATCCACTCACATTTAGTCTAGTCAAAGACATAAAAACAAAACTAAAGTGATGATCACTCCATTTTCACTCCACCCTCCCCTTTTCTCCTCCCTCCCTCTCGGCTCAACCCTCACTCTCGGCCATCCCATAGCCGAGGCCCTCCATCCCCTTCATTTCTTCATTCTTTCACCCAAACAATCATCTTATATTCAAGTAATTTTACTCCCTATATGTTATTCTTATATATTTCAAAAGTATAGAGTGAAAAACCTATGTTTTGACCTTGCATGGTGATGTTTTTGTTAAACTCAAAGTGAACCTCCTTGATTCTTGTGAATCTAAGGCTTTCACCATGAGTTATAGTATCATAGGGTCAAGAATGGCTAGACATAAGAGTGTTACACCTATGCGAATGCTGTTTTTACCCTAATCCATTCGGCCATGACTTGATAGGAGCCGAATGGATGGTGTTTTGTTGCCTTGTTAACATTTTTGTGTATTTTGTGATGATAACATGAATTTTGTAGTAAAGTCTTGATAAAATCCTTTTGCATGCTAGTTGATCATTTAGTTGTAATCCATGTTAGGCTTGCATGTTGAATTATGATAAAAATTTATTTGGAAATCATGTTGTTTTGGTTTGAAAAACCCGAAGGCATGCATGCATGTGGAATTCTCTTAGTTTGTTGTGAAATTTTGATCATTTGGAAAGATTTTGTTAGTGAGCCTTAATTTCAGTAGGAATAATGTGATAATATTGATTTATGCTTCTTGTTGCATGGTAATAATTTGTGGTTATCTTTTATAAAAATATATATCTTGTTGTTTCAAAGGCATGAAGATTTGCGATTTGTTAAGAGTAGTCTCTTTTGTTTTGCCATAGTTGCACCTTAGGTAAGAATGATCTCACCAAGGGTATTTTAAGAAAAAGGGAGTTAGTTCAGTAGAATACCAAGTATAGGTCTTGGTTTAAGTATTTAGTTGTTGTTAGTTGGGTTTGTCAAGTCAAAATCTTGGAAAATGAGAGTTATAGTTTCTGCAGAAAAATCAGTTTAATACCCTGAGGTTTAGAGTGAGTTTTGACCATGTCATTGATGTGCACTTTGAGGCCCAAGCTACCAGAAGTTAGTATGGGGAGTATATAATAGGTTTTAGGAGTTGGTTGGAGGTTTGCATGTCATTTGGTTAGGTGCACAAGTAGAATAACAAAATCTGTCCAGCAGGGGACAGTTTTGTTGCAACTTAGAAATAGGGAGATTTGGCCATGTCATGGGTAGGCCCTCATTAGGCCCAATTGGGCCTTAGTTAGAGGGTATGTCAGAGAAGTTTTTCCAACCATAGTTCATAGGATATGAGCTAGAACCATGTGTCACAAGTTAATTCAATTCAGGGCATTTTCTGCCCAGAAAAACAGGGGAACCTTGGACTTTTAGCTTAGGCCCAAGAAGGCCCAAGCCAGGCCTTTGAGCCACCTCAAGCTTATGAGATGCCCTTAGGTCAGGAGAGTCTTGTGTAAAAATTTTGAAGAAAAACTTGTAGTTTAAGAGTGTCTAATGCACTCAAGAAACCTTAGTTACCATTCTGAAATTTGCACCAGTAAGCACTTTCACTTATCACATAGTTTTAGGACACTTAGAAGTGAGTATTAGGTCGACCACCATAGTTGTAAGATAGTATAAGGTCAGTAGAGCAAAAGGCACAAGTGAGGGTCAATAGGTTTTGGATAATTTAGGAAAGGCACATTGAGTTAGGAAGCCCAAATTCGAAGACTTCGTTTAGTTAGCGACCAAGTAATTTAAGTGGTGAGTCGAGATCATCCAAGCCTAGTGTGACGTTATGGTGTATGTGATGTTATTTGGTATTAATATACGATATGTGATTATGTGGCTACGTGTGTACATTTAAAAATATAAATGTTGGATATGAATTAAGTGTGTATAGGCCTAAGTGCCATCCATGTTTAATTTCGGGTTGTAAATAGGTTAAGATGGAAAGAATATATTATAATGAGGATTATTATTATTTATGTAGGATCTCGAGACGAGGGAAAACTTGCCTTAAAAGTCGAGTGAAGCTCCAGTTGTTGCTCCTACCAGTCAGACCAGACCAGTCTATCTCAAGGCAAGTGATTCAACTTGACCTTCGTATTTGCTGTAAACAGTTCATATATATATATCGATGCAATTATCCTGAGTCATTTTGATGTATTTAAATCAAGCATATCTTTTGTTTATCTTTGAGTTACATAGAGATGCCATGAACCCTCGAGTACATATTGCAAGTAGTTCAAAAGTCTTTCATGATAGTTTAATGCCATGATAAATTAGAGATGCGTTATAATATCTTATTGATCCTTTTGTTTATCATGCTATTGATCCCTGAGAAATCTTGATGTTGCACCCTGATGCTTTGATTCAACTCTTGAAATAACCTCGATAGAAACTTTATCTTGATACCTAAAAGCCAATCATTTCTTAAATACATTCATGATTGTTTGATAACCCTATCCTTACCCTAAAGCTTGATACCCTGTTATATACTGAGCTGATGATCGCTTTCTTTATATTTTAACACCTTTATCCTATTGGAACCAGTGATGCCTATCTTTTGATGTTCTAATACCTATATCTTGTCTACAACCGTTGCTTTAAGCCTAGTTTGGCATTACTCTTTCATCTTATCCAATAGCCTGGCTTAATTTCCTTGTCTAAGTTCTTGTTTATGGAAACCTCTCAATTACCCTAATATAGTAAAGTCTAGTAGATCATGGCCCTGAGATTTAGTGTCATATTTCCAGTGTTTCAAGTTGATCTATAATCCCTTGATAAAAATAATTACAGTCGAAAGAGATTTTGTCATAAATCGGCATCAGTTTTTAAAATGATTAAAACGTGGATTTTTCAGTCCCAAAGGGGGGCAAATGTTTTCTTGAATGGTGGATCTGGACTGAGACGCGAGTCCTTTCCACACTTATATTAGGCTTAAAAGTTGCCTAGGGATTCCCAATAATGTTTTAGAACCCAGCGAGGTTCGGGGTTACTTCGCGGCTGATCACCGGCTGTAATCCGTAGCGTCATAAAATGATTTTGATTAAGAATGATTTTAAAATTGTTTTGATGCAAGCATAATGATGCCAACTCACATAAGTTTTATCTCTTGATTATCATTGATTATGTCATTCCATTGTCATTCCTAAAGGTATATCTCGATTTATGCTTTGCGTTGTATTGTTAGCACTTGTTGAGCTTTTGGCTCACTTCTTGCTTTACCCTGATATTACAGCTAGCAGCCATGGTTAGATTCAAGCAGACTGCCCGTAAGACCTGTGATGCGGATGCTTATGTTCGAGCCCAGGTAGAATAAGTAATAATAGTTGTGTGAGGACTCGGTATTTGTAATCAGATGTAATAGTTGGTAGTGTTGGGCTGTTCCAAACCCTAAACTGTAAGATCTTGGATTTTGGTTGTGTAGTACTCATTAAAATGATGTAATAACTATATTTATTTTGCTATTTAAGTTGGGGGTGTGACAGGTTTTGGTATCAGAGCTACGGTTTAGAGTCCCTGAACAGCCCAAATAGGTTATAGGACTTGTGAGTAGGTTATAGATATTATGCGAGAGAGTAGGTAAAGTAAATTATTATTAATACTCCTCTTATTGGTTGTCAGCAAAGGGCGCATTCCTCGTCATCCTCTGGGTCGGACGACACTATTGCTTTCTCCGTGTATGCTGAGTTGAGGCGCGAGTTCGACATGCTTCAGGGCAAGTACGACCGACTGATAGACCGACTGAAGAACGTGTATCCGGACAGCCGAAACTACGAAGGGAAGCCCAAGGAGCAGATGATTGCGAGACTTGAGACCTTGGTTCGGTACGTTAGCACTAAGCTTGAGGAGATGCCAGCACACCGGGACCGTACCAGCCAGTATGTCATTCAGATGGTGGCGGATGAGCTCCAGAGCATTGTGAAGACACTTCGAGAGGAAAAGTCTACCAAGCCCCGTTCAGATGGAGTGGAGCCTTAGTTCTTTCCATTTACCTTTCATGTTGTTGTACTATCAGACTCTATGGAATCCCCCAGTTGTTTCCGTCTTTCCTTTAAATAAGCCTGTTATTTCTAGAATCAGACTATGTCCCAATCCTATGTACTGTGACCTTTAAAATTTCAATAATTATGTGCTATTGTTCCATTTGCTCTCAACTGTTATTTTATGTTTTTATCATCATATCTGCTTAATTTGGAAACGTGACCCCATATGTAAACAAGAATGCCATGCGATACCCTCGAATCATTTTATCAATTATATTTGTTATAACACAACTCTTATTTCAGGATCATGCCTCCCAAAAAGAAGAACCCAACAACCACCTTCACCACAGACCCAAACATTCTTCAACTACTGGAAACCTTGCAACAGCAAACTAATGCTATAGCTCAACAACAACTAACTCTTCAACAACGAATTGAAAACCAAGATAACCGTGAGCCATATCAACCACCTGAACCACCAGTACCACCAAGACAAATTGTCACTTTCAAGGTTTTTCAGAGTGTGAATCCACCTGTATTTCATGATACCACTGATCCAGTGATAGCAAACACATGGATCAAGGAGATAGAAAGGGCTTTTGAGTTGGTACAGTTAGGGGACGATCAGAAGACGCTGTATGCCACTTACTTCTTGAAGGGAGAAGTCATTTATTGGTGGGAATCAGTAAAAGCTATGGAAGTCACTCAGCAGATTTCTTGGGAGAGATTTAAGAAGTTATTTCTGGACAAGTATTACCCTAAGTACATGCAGAATCAGATGGAGCTAAAATTTCTTGAGTTAAAGCAAGGGAACATGACTGTACTGGAATATGAGAAGAAGTTCACTGAGTTGTCAAGGTTTGTGACAAAATATACCAGCACTGAGGAAGAAAAAGCAAAGAAATTTCAGCAAGGATTGGAGCCTTGGATCAGAGATAGGGTGGCTATGTTTGAACTTGAGACTTATGCGGGAGTAGTACAGAAAGCTGCTCTGATTGAGAATAATGGGATGCAGTCAAGGAAAGAGAGGGATAACAAGAAGAGGAAGGTTCCATTTTATGGAGAAAAGTCTGAAGCGGGAAATTCGCAAGATCGGAATGTAAAGAGGATTGGTTTCCAGAAGGGCGGAAATTTTCAAAGGAAAGGAAATTTGGGCAAAAGGCAAGAATCAAAAGGGAACAATCAGGCAAGCCAAGGGCAAGTTGGAGAAAACAGGTTCCAGAGGCCAGAATGCAAGCACTGTGGAAGAAGGCACCCCGGAGTATGTAATAAGCTGAGTATGACCTGTTATAGGTGCAATCAGAAGGGACATTTGGCAAACGAGTGCAAGATGCCGAAGCCAGGAGTTACGTGCTACAAATGTGGGAAGACTGGACACATGGCTAGGGAGTGTAAGGCAACAGGACCAGTCAGAGCTCTGATGAACGTGGCAAGTACCAGTGCAAGCGTGCCAGCTGAGGTATTGGCATTACCTCCACCACCCGCACCAACCCCGCAAGCAACAGCAAGGACATTTGATCTAAAGATGAAAGATGCTGTTCAGAATTCTGAGGTGATAGCAGGTACACTTTTACTCAAAAATGTCAAAGCCAAAGTATTGATTGATTCGGGAGCCACAAGATCTTTCATATCAGAATCTTTTGTTGATAAGATCCAATGTGATAAAACGGTTATGAGTGAGGTAGTAAATGTGGTAATTGCGAACCAAGAGAAGATTCCTGTGAATCAATTTTGTCCAAAATGTGAGATTGATATTTCGGAATATAAGTTCTCGGCCGACTTGATACTCTTCAAGCTGGGAGAGTTTGATATAATCTTAGGAATGGATTGGTTAGGAGAGAATAGCGCGCAGATAAATTGTAAGACCAAGAGAGTGAATTTAAAGACGAAGAGTGGAGAGAAGGTAGTATTTAAGGGACAGAGGCAAGAGCGACTATTTCTTACAATTATTCAGGCTAAGAAGTTACTTAGAAAAGGTTGTGAGTCGTTCCTAGCATATGTAGTGGATTCAGAGAGAGGCAGCCCCAGCATGGAAGATATTCCTATAGTTAATGAGTTCCCCGATGTGTTTCCCGACGAACTACCAGGCTTACCACCAGATCGACAAATTGAGTTCGAGATCAACCTTGCTCCAGGCACGGAACCAGTTTCAAAGGCTCCGTATAGGATGGCACCAGCAGAAATGAAAGAGTTGGCGAGCCAGCTACAAGAATTGTTGGATAAGGGAGTGATACGACCAAGTACGTCGCCATGGGGAGCACCTGTTCTCTTTGTGAAGAAGAAAGATGGGAGTATGCGTCTATGCATAGATTACCGGGAGTTGAATAAAGTAACGATCAAGAACCGCTACCCGCTACCAAGGATAGATGACCTTTTTGATCAGTTAAAGGGAGCAAAATGTTTTTCGAAGATTGACTTGAGATCGGGATACCACCAATTAAAGATCAAGGAAGAAGATATTCCCAAGACCGCATTTAGGACCAGATATGGGCATTATGAATTCCTAGTAATGCCGTTTGGATTGACCAACGCCCCGGCCGCATTCATGGATCTGATGAATCGAGTATTTAAGAAGTATTTGGATAAATTTGTCGTGGTATTTATTGATGACATCCTTATTTATTCTAAATCGGAAGAAGAACATATGCAGCATCTCTGGATAGCATTGGAGATACTCCGACAAGAGAAGTTGTATGCCAAGTTTACCAAATGTGAGTTTTGGTTAAAGGAAGTTCAATTTTTGGGGCATGTTATTGGAAATGATGGAATTAAAGTGGATCCGGCGAAGATTGATGCAGTTATGAGTTGGGAGAGGCCAAGGACTCCTACGGAAGTGCGAAGTTTTCTAGGATTGGCCGGATACTATAGAAGATTCGTCAAGGATTTCTCGAAGATCGCCACACCATTGACCAAGTTAACCAGAAAGAATCAAAAGTTTGAATGGAGTGCAGAATGTGAAAATAGCTTTCAAGAGTTAAAACAGAAGTTGGTAACAGCTCCGGTGTTAGTACTTCCAGATGATCAAGGGAATTTTGTAATATTCAGCGACGCTTCACATAAGGGTTTGGGTTGTGTGTTGATGCAACACAGTAAGGTAATAGCATATGCGTCAAGACAGTTGAAGCCGCACGAGTTAAAGTATCCGACGCATGACTTGGAACTAGCCGCCATAGTGTTCGCACTCAAGAATTGGAGACACTATCTCTATGGAGAAAAGTGTGAAATCTACACGGATCACAAGAGCTTAAAGTACATTTTTACTCAGAAAGAGCTCAATATGAGGCAGAGGAGATGGCTGGAATTGATTAAGGACTATGACTGTTCGATAAATTACCATCCTGGAAAGGCGAACGTAGTGGCCGATGCGCTGAGTCGGAAGGAAAGATTGAATGCAATGATAACATCAAAAGAGTTATCTGAAGAAATCGGAAAATTTGAATTGGAACTTTGTGCTTATGGGAAAGTCAAAGAAGTTTGTCATGCAATGACCTTTCAGCCAACACTAATGGAAAAGATAAAGAAGTGTCAAGAGGAAGTAATGGAAAAAGAGAAAAATCAGTTATCTGGAGAAGAGATTAATACTAAAAAGGATGAGCAAGGAATACTAAGGTTTTCATCCAGAATATGGATTCCCCATGTATCTGAATTAAAGAATGAGATCCTCCATGAAGCCCACCATTCGAAATTTTCAATCCACCCGGGAAGCACCAAGATGTATCAAGACTTAAAGAAGAACTTTTGGTGGCCAAATATGAAAAGAGACGTGGCAGAATGGGTTGCGAAGTGCTATACCTGTCAGAAAGTAAAGGTAGAACATCAACGACCAAGCGGATTAATTCAGCCCCTGAAGATTCCAGAATGGAAATGGGAAAACATCGCTATGGACTTTATAGTAGGACTACCACGAACAAAGTCCGGACATGACGCAATATGGGTTATAATTGATCGTCTTACGAAGTCGGCGCATTTCCTTCCAATAAATGAGAAGTCGTCACTGGACAAGTTGGTTCATCTGTATGTGCACGAAATCGTATTAAGGCATGGAGTACCTGTATCAATAGTTTCAGACAGAGATCCCCGATTTAACTCAAGATTCTGGAAGCAATTCCAGGAATGTCTTGGCACGAAGTTGAATATGAGCACGGCGTATCACCCGCAGACTGATGGCCAGAGTGAAAGAACAATTCAAACAATTGAAGACATGTTGCGCAGTTGTGCAATCGATTTTGCTGGAAGTTGGGACGACCACCTGCCATTAATTGAATTTTCATATAACAACAGCTATCATTCCAGTATCGGCATGCCACCATATGAAGCTTTGTACGGGCGAAAATGTAGATCACCAACAAGTTGGGATGAAGTAGGAGAAGGAAGAATTCTCGGCTCAGAATTGGTACAACAGTTGCATGACTCAGTCAAGTTAATTCAGAAAAGGTTGCTTGCTGCTCAAGATAGACAGAGGAAGTATGCGGATCCCGCGCGTAAGGATGTTCAATTCCAAATTGGTGAAGCTGTGTTGCTAAAAGTGTCACCTAGGAAAGGGTTGATAAGATTTGGCAAGAAAGGAAAGTTAGCACCTAGATACGTAGGTCCTTTTGAGATTTTGAGCCAAGTAGGAAAGGTGGCCTACGAGTTGGCCTTACCACCTCAGTATCAGCATGTGCATAATGTGTTCCATGTGTCGTTGCTTAAGAAGTACAATCCTGACGCTAGCCATGTGATAGAATATGAACCTGTAGAAATTCAGGCAGACCTGTCATTTGTGGAGCAACCGGTTAAAGTACTCGACTGGCAAGTAAAGAGTCTTAGAAATAAATCAGTAAAGTTAGTGAAAGTACTTTGGAGGAACCCTAAGGTCGAAGAGTCGACTTGGGAGTTAGAGTCTGATATGCGTTCCCGGTATCCTCATCTGTTCTCTTAGATTCTGGGGACAGAATCCCTTAAGGGGGAGAGGATGTTACGACCGGCATTTTATGTAATATTATTTGTGAATAATATTAAGTTAAATAAAAATATATTCAATGCTTGTACGTTTGTGTGAGTGAAAATTTCTGCATTTTAAATTTGCTTTGGGTAGTATATGATTTTTTTCAAAGCAAGAATTTATTTAATTTCTTTATTTTTGATTTATAAGGAATATTCTAAGCTTTGGAAAAATTTTCTTTTAAAAGACATTTTGTACACAAATTTTGAAAATGATTTTTATAAAGTCTCTAAAAATCCAAGTTATTTTATGGTATAAATTTTATAATTTTTGAACTTGTACTTTATTATATAAAAATAAATCTTTGGAAATTAGTTGCTTAATAATTATCAAATTACATGAATAACCTTGCATGCAAACTCTCTTCTATTTAACCAAAGGGCAAAGAAGACATTCTCCACCCCACTAACTCACATTTTGCTAGCCAAATTACCTCCTTGACCTTGCATGCAAACTTGCCTAACTTTAGCTAGAGGGTTACTCTTGTCATTTCCTAAATCCACTCACATTTAGTCTAGTCAAAGACATAAAAACAAAACTAAAGTGATGATCACTCCATTTTCACTCCACCCTCCCCTTTTCTCCTCCCTCCCTCTCGGCTCAACCCTCACTCTCGGCCATCCCATAGCCGAGGCCCTCCATCCCCTTCATTTCTTCATTCTTTCACCCAAACAATCATCTTATATTCAAGTAATTTTACTCCCTATATGTTATTCTTATATATTTCAAAAGTATAGAGTGAAAAACCTATGTTTTGACCTTGCATGGTGATGTTTTTGTTAAACTCAAAGTGAACCTCCTTGATTCTTGTGAATCTAAGGCTTTCACCATGAGTTATAGTATCATAGGGTCAAGAATGGCTAGACATAAGAGTGTTACACCTATGCGAATGCTGTTTTTACCCTAATCCATTCGGCCATGACTTGATAGGAGCCGAATGGATGGTGTTTTGTTGCCTTGTTAACATTTTTGTGTATTTTGTGATGATAACATGAATTTTGTAGTAAAGTCTTGATAAAATCCTTTTTCATGCTAGTTGATCATTTAGTTGTAATCCATGTTAGGCTTGCATGTTGAATTATGATAAAAATTTATTTGGAAATCATGTTGTTTTGGTTTGAAAAACCCGAAGGCATGCATGCATGTGGAATTCTCTTAGTTTGTTGTGAAATTTTGATCATTTGGAAAGATTTTGTTAGTGAGCCTTAATTTCAGTAGGAATAATGTGATAATATTGATTTATGCTTCTTGTTGCATGGTAATAATTTGTGGTTATCTTTTATAAAAATATATATCTTGTTGTTTCAAAGGCATGAAGATTTGCGATTTGTTAAGAGTAGTCTCTTTTGTTTTGCCATAGTTGCACCTTAGGTAAGGATGATCTCACCAAGGGTATTTTAAGAAAAAGGGAGTTAGTTCAGTAGAATACCAAGTATAGGTCTTGGTTTAAGTATTTAGTTGTTGTTAGTTGGGTTTGTCAAGTCAAAATCTTGGAAAATGAGAGTTATAGTTTCTGCAGAAAAATCAGTTTAATACCCTGAGGTTTAGAGTGAGTTTTGACCATGTCATTGATGTGCACTTTGAGGCCCAAGCTACCAGAAGTTAGTATGGGGAGTATATAATAGGTTTTAGGAGTTGGTTGGAGGTTTGCATGTCATTTGGTTAGGTGCACAAGTAGAATAACAAAATCTGTCCAGCAGGGGACAGTTTTGTTGCAACTTAGAAATAGGGAGATTTGGCCATGTCATGGGTAGGCCCTCATTAGGCCCAATTGGGCCTTAGTTAGAGGGTATGTCAGAGAAGTTTTTCCAACCATATTTCATAGGATATGAGCTAGAACCATGTGTCACAAGTTAATTCAAGTCAGGGCATTTTCTGCCCAGAAAAACAGGGGAACCTTGGACTTTTAGCTTAGGCCCAAGAAGGCCCAAGCCAGGCCTTTGAGCCACCTCAAGCTTATGAGATGCCCTTAGGTCAGGAGAGTCTTGTGTAAAAATTTTGAAGAAAAACTTGTAGTTTAAGAGTGTCTAATGCACTCAAGAAACCTTAGTTACCATTCTGAAATTTGCACCAGTAAGCACTTTCACTTATCACATAGTTTTAGGACACTTAGAAGTGAGTATTAGGTCGACCACCATAGTTGTAAGATAGTATAAGGTCAGTAGAGCAAAAGGCACAAGTGAGGGTCAATAGGTTTTGGATAATTTAGGAAAGGCACATTGAGTTAGGAAGCCCAAATTCGAAGACTTCGTTTAGTTAGCGACCAAGTAATTTAAGTGGTGAGTCGAGATCATCCAAGCCTAGTGTGACGTTATGGTGTATGTGATGTTATTTGGTATTAATATACGATATGTGATTATGTGGCTACGTGTGTACATTTAAAAATATAAATGTTGGATATGAATTAAGTGTGTATAGGCCTAAGTGCCATCCATGTTTAATTTCGGGTTGTAAATAGGTTAAGATGGAAAGAATATATTATAATGAGGATTATTATTATTTATGTAGGATCTCGAGACGAGGGAAAACTTGCCTTAAAAGTCGAGTGAAGCTCCAGTTGTTGCTCCTACCAGTCAGACCAGACCAGTCTATCTCAAGGCAAGTGATTCAACTTGACCTTCGTATTTGCTGTAAACAGTTCATATATATATATCGATGCAATTATCCTGAGTCATTTTGATGTATTTAAATCAAGCATATCTTTTGTTTATCTTTGAGTTACATAGAGATGCCATGAACCCTCGAGTACATATTGCAAGTAGTTCAAAAGTCTTTCATGATAGTTTAATGCCATGATAAATTAGAGATGCGTTATAATATCTTATTGATCCTTTTGTTTATCATGCTATTGATCCCTGAGAAATCTTGATGTTGCACCCTGATGCTTTGATTCAACTCTTGAAATAACCTCGATAGAAACTTTATCTTGATACCTAAAAGCCAATCATTTCTTAAATACATTCATGATTGTTTGATAACCCTATCCTTACCCTAAAGCTTGATACCCTGTTATATACTGAGCTGATGATCGCTTTCTTTATATTTTAACACCTTTATCCTATTGGAACCAGTGATGCCTATCTTTTGATGTTCTAATACCTATATCTTGTCTACAACCGTTGCTTTAAGCCTAGTTTGGCATTACTCTTTCATCTTATCCAATAGCCTGGCTTAATTTCCTTGTCTAAGTTCTTGTTTATGGAAACCTCTCAATTACCCTAATATAGTAAAGTCTAGTAGATCATGGCCCTGAGATTTAGTGTCATATTTCCAGTGTTTCAAGTTGATCTATAATCCCTTGATAAAAATAATTACAGTCGAAAGAGATTTTGTCATAAATCGGCATCAGTTTTTAAAATGATTAAAACGTGGATTTTTCAGTCCCAAAGGGGGGCAAATGTTTTCTTGAATGGTGGATCTGGACTGAGACGCGAGTCCTTTCCACACTTATATTAGGCTTAAAAGTTGCCTAGGGATTCCCAATAATGTTTTAGAACCCAGCGAGGTTCGGGGTTACTTCGCGGCTGATCACCGGCTGTAATCCGTAGCGTCATAAAATGATTTTGATTAAGAATGATTTTAAAATTGTTTTGATGCAAGCATAATGATGCCAACTCACATAAGTTTTATCTCTTGATTATCATTGATTATGTCATTCCATTGTCATTCCTAAAGGTATATCTCGATTTATGCTTTGCGTTGTATTGTTAGCACTTGTTGAGCTTTTGGCTCACTTCTTGCTTTACCCTGATATTACAGCTAGCAGCCATGGTTAGATTCAAGCAGACTGCCCGTAAGACCTGTGATGCGGATGCTTATGTTCGAGCCCAGGTAGAATAAGTAATAATAGTTGTGTGAGGACTCGGTATTTGTAATCAGATGTAATAGTTGGTAGTGTTGGGCTGTTCCAAACCCTAAACTGTAAGATCTTGGATTTTGGTTGTGTAGTACTCATTAAAATGATGTAATAACTATATTTATTTTGCTATTTAAGTTGGGGGTGTGACAAAAACTCACTCTAAACCTCAGTGTACTAAACTGATTTTCTGCAGAAACTATAACTCTCATTTCTCCAAGGTTTTGACTTGACAAACTCAACTACCAACAACCCAAAACTCAAACCAAGACTTAAACATGGTATTCTACTGAACTAACTCCCTTATTCTCAAAATAACCTTGGTGATATCATCCTTACCTTAAGTACAATTATGGCAAAACAAGAGAATCTACACTTCACAAATCACAAATCTTCATGCTTTTGAAACAACAAGGTATGCATTTTTATAAGAGATAATCACGAATTATTACCATGCAACAAGAAGCATAAATCAATATTAACACATTATACCTACTGAAATTAAGGCTTACTAACAAAATCTTTCCAAATGATCAAAATCTTACAACATTCTAAGAGAAATCCTCATGCATGCATGCCTTCGGGTTTTTCAAACCAAAACAACACATTTTCTACATATATTCCATCTTAAAATTGACATGCAAGCCTAGAATAAGGTATACCTAGGTGATCACTTAGCATGCAAGGAGTTTTATCAAATTTTCACCACAAAATTCAAGTCATTATCACATAAACATGCAAAAATTGATCAAAACAACAAGAATGATTTCAAGGACCATTCATTCGGCTCCCATATGGTCATGGCCGAATGAAATGGATGGAAATGGCCATTAAATCATCAAGAATTTCCTTCTCAATACTTGGCATTTATCCATTCCTTGTAGTCCTCTCAAAAACAACCTTAAATCCATAAGAATCAAGATTGTATTTTGAGTTTCACTAAAACCTTTACATGCAACCCTTAAACTTAAACTTTCTACTCAAAACTCTTTGAAATATATATAGACAACATGTAGGGAGCAAGATTACTTGAATATAAGATGGATGTTTGAGTGAAAGAATGGAGAAAAGAAAGGGGATGGGGGCTTCGGCTATGGTGATTGCCGAGAGGGAGGAAAATCGAGAGGTGAGGGAGGAGGGAGGGAGGAGAGAGTGAGGGTGGAGTGTGGAGTGGGGTGAATGATCACAACACTTTGTACTTTGGGTTTTTATGATTTTGATTGATTGAAATAAGTGAGTGGAAATAAGAATTGACAAGATTACCCTTCCCACATACTAGGACCATTTTGCATGCAAGGACAAAGGAGTAATTTGGTTAGCAAGATAAGAGTTAGTGGGGTTGTAATTGTCCTTTTTAGCCCTTTAGTTGAATAGAAGAGAGTTTGCATGCAAGGATATTCATGTAATTCGATAAATATGACAACTAAAATTTATAATGATTTATTTTTATAAAATAAAATACAAGTTCAAAAATTATAAAATTTATACCATAAATTAACTTGGGTTTTTAGAGACTTTATAAAATCATTTTCAAAATTTGTGAACAAAATACCTTTTAAAAGAAAAAAATTTCCAAGGCTTAGAATGTTCCTTATAAATCAAAAATAAAGAAATTAAATAAACTCTTGCTTTGAAAAATCATATACTACATAAAGCAAATTTATAATGCAGAAATTTGCACTCAAATAAACGTACAATCATTGAATATATTTTCATTTGACTTTAATATTATACCAAATCCACAAATAATATTACATAAAATGCCGGTCGTAACACAAACCTAGTGTATCAACATCCTAAAATAGTGCCTCAACAGGAGTGGAGATCATCCATGCCCTAGAACACCAACATGCAAATAAAAATATAACATGCAACTCATGAAAAATACTTAACAAGATTTCGGCTAAAACATAGAGTTTAAATTCTTTTAAATTCGACTTGTACCTATTACTCAACCTTAATAATCATGAAATATATCTTCTCTTAACTATTATTAAGAAATATATCATGGAAACAATCTATTTCAAGCATAAATAATTCAAATTTATAGATTTTTAAACATGAAAACATGATTTCGAGAAGAGTAGCATATACAACATGGTTGATCATCATATTAACATCTTAGAACTAGCATGCATGGCTAAACATGATTATATAGTGAAATTTCAGTAGCATGTAAAGGTTTTTAAAGCATGGTTTCTCCATAAAACACTTAGTTAAAACATATATAAAATGTATCTCATAGAGAGCTCTTGAATTCACAAGAATCAAGAGTTTCTCTTTGGAGATCACACAAAAGCTACACATGCAACCATGAAACTTCATCTCCCAGATCACAAAACTCTTGGGAAGTATATAAAATAAATGTAGGTGGAAGAATTACACTAGGAAAGATGAGAAATGGGATGGAAAAATGGAAGGGAGGGGGTTCTCGGCCGAGAGCAAGGAGAGGGGGGGGAGAAAAAGAGAGGTGAGTTGGAGTGTGGAGTGAGTGAAATGATTTCTCACATTTTGTTTTTGGTTTTATGCCTTTGATTGACTAAAAGAAATGAGTGGAAATGAGAATGTACAAGAATACCCTCTATCTAAAGTTAGGCCATTTTGCATACAAGGTTAATGTGGTAATTTGGTTAACAACAACTGAGTTAGTGGGGTTGGAAAGGTCTCCTTTGCCCTTTAATAGAATGGAAGAGTGATTTGTATGAAAGGTTTTCCATGTAATTTTCTAATTATAACAAATAAATTTTTAAATATTTATTTTTATAAAATAATATACAAGTTCAAAAATTATAAAATTTATACCATAAAATAACTTAGATTTTTAGAAATTTTATAAGATCACTTTTGAAATTTGTGAATGAAATAACTTTTAAAAGAAAAATTTTCCAAGGTTTAGAATATTCCTTATAAATCAAAAATAAGGGAAATAAATAAACTTTTGCTTTGAAAAATCATATTCTACATAAAGCAATTTATAATGCAGAAATTTTCATTCACACAACGTACAATCATTAAGTATATTTACATTCGGCTCTAATATTATACAAAATTCACAAATAATATTACACAAAATGACGGTCGTAACATCCTCTCCCCCTTAAGGGATTCTGTCCCCAGAATCTAAGAGAATAGATGAGGATACCGGAAATGCATATCAGACTCTAACTCCCAAGTTGATTCTTTGACCTTGGGGTTCCTCCAAAGTACTTTCACTAACTTTACCGACTTATTCCTAAGACTATTTACTTGCCAGTCGAGTAATTTGACAGGTTGCTCCACAA
The DNA here is from genome assembly GCF_009905375.1 of Apium graveolens. Taxonomy (NCBI): domain Eukaryota; kingdom Viridiplantae; phylum Streptophyta; class Magnoliopsida; order Apiales; family Apiaceae; genus Apium; species Apium graveolens. The sequence goes on along the minus strand of NC_133650.1, from coordinate 179,773,685 downwards.
ATGACAAGTCTGCCTGAATTTCTTCAGGTTCATATTCTATCACATGGTTGACATCAGGATTGTACTTCTTAAGCAATGACATATGGAACACATTATGCACATGCTGATACTGAGGTGGTAAGGCTAACTCGTAGGCCACCTTCCCCACTTGACTCAAAATTTCAAAAGGACCTATATATCTAGGTGCTAACTTCCCTTTCTTGCCAAATCTAGACAACCCTTTCCTTGGTGACACCTTCAGCAAAAGGGCTTCGCTTACTTAGAATCTAACATCCTTACGCGCTGGATCCGCATACTTTCTCTGTCTATCTTGAGCAGCAAGCAACCTTTTCTGAATTAACTTAACTGTCTCATGCAACTGTTGTACCAATTCCGAGCCTAGAATCTTTCCTTCTCCTACTTCATCCCAAGTTGTCGATGATCTACATTTTCGTCCGTACAAAGCTTCGTATGGTGGCATGCCAATACTGGAGTGATAGCTGTTATTACAGCGGAATTCTACTAATGGTAAGTGGTCGTCCCAACTTCCTGCAAAATCGATTGCACAATTGTGCAACATGTCTTCGATTGTTTGAATTGTCCTTTTGCTCTGACCATCAGTCTGCGGGTGATATACCGTACTCATGTTCAACTTCGTGCCAAGACTTTCTTGAAATTGCTTCCAGAATCTCGAGTTAAATCGGGGATCTCTGTCTGAAACTATCGATACGGGTACTCCATGTCTTAGTACGATTTCACGCACATACAGATGAACCAATCTGTCCAATGATGACTTCTCATTAATTGGAAGGAAATGCGCCGACTTCGTAAGGCGATCAACTATAACCCATATAGCGTCATGTCCGGATTTCGTTCACGATAGTCCCACTATAAAGTCCATAGCAATATTTTCCCATTTCCATTCTGGAATCTTTAGGGGCTGAATTAATGCGCTTGGTCGTTGATGTTCGGCCTTCACTTTCTGACAAGTATAACACTTCGCAACCCATTCTGCCACCTCTCGCTTCATATTTGGCCACCAAAAGTTCTGCTTCAAGTCCCGATACATCTTGGTGCTTCCCGGATGGATTGAAAATCTTAAATTGTGGGCTTCTTGCAAAATCTCATTCTTCAATTCAGTTAAATGAGGAATCCAAATTCTTGAGGAAAACCTTAGTATACCTTGCTCATCCTTTTGAGTACCAATCTCTTCTCCAGTTAGCTGATTCTTCTCTTTCTCCATTACTTCTTCCTGATATTTCCTTATCTTTTCCACTAGTGTTGGCTGAAAAGTCATTACGCAGCAAACTTCTTCAACTATTCCACAATCACAAAGTTCCAATCTAAATCTCTTAATCTCTTCAGACAATTCTTTTGGTGTTGCTATCATATTCAATCTTTCCTTCCTACTCAAAGCATCGGCTACAACGTTCGCCTTTCCAGGATGATAATTTATCGAGCAATCATAGTCCTTAATCAATTCCAACCATCTCCTTTGCCTCATATTGAGTTCCTTCTGAGTGAAAATGTACTTTAAACGCTTGTGATCCGTGTAGATTTCACACTTTTCCCCGTAGAGGTAATGTCTCCAAATCTTAAGTGCGAACACTATGGTGGCTAGTTCCAAGTCATGCGTCGGGTACTTCAATTCATGCGGTTTTAACTGTCTTGATGCATACGCGGTCACCTTATTGTGTTGCATTAGCACACAGCCCAATCCTTTATGTGAAGCATCACTGAAAATCATAAAGTTTCCTTGGTCGTCTGGTAGTACTAACACCGGAGTTGTTACCAATCTATGTTTCAACTCTTGAAAGCTATCCTCATATTCTGCATTCCATTTGAACTTCTGATTCTTCCTGGTTAACTTAGTCAATGGCGTGGTGATTTTCGAAAAATCCTTGACAAATCTTCTATAATACCCTGCCAATCCTAGAAAACTTCGCACTTTCGTAGGTATCTTTGGCCTCTCCCAACTCATAATCGCCTCAATCTTTGTCGGATCTACTTTAACTCCTTCATCTCCAATGATGTGCCCCAAAAATTGAACTTCCTTTAACCAAAACTCACATTTAGAAAACTTGGCATACAACTTCTCTTGTCGGAGTATCTCCAATGCTATCCACAGATGCTGCTTATATTCTTCTTCCGACTTTGAATAAATAAGGATGTCATCAATAAATACCACTACGAACTTGTCCGAATACTTTTTAAATACCCAATTCATCAGATCCATAAATGTTGTCGGGGCGTTAGTCAATCCAAAAGGTATTACTAAGAATTCATAATGTCCGTATCTTGTCCTGAATGATGTCTTTGGGATATCTTCTTTTTTGATCTTTAATTGATGGTATCTTGATCTTAAGTCAATCTTTGAAAAGCACTTTGCTCCTTTCAGCTGATCAAATCGGTCATCTATTCTTGGTAGCGGGTATCGGTTCTTTATCGTCACCTTATTCAACTCCCGATAATCTATACATAACCGTATACTTCCATCTTTCTTCTTTACGAACAAGACAGGTGCTCCCCATGGCGACGTATTTGGCCGTATCACTCCTTTGTCCAATAATTCTTGTAGCTGGCTTGCCAACTCTTTCATTTCTGCTGGTGCCATCCTATTTGGGGCCTTCGAAACTGCTTATGTGCCTGGAGCAAGGTTGATCTCGAATTTGATTTGTCGATCTGGCGGTAAGCCTGATAGTTCATCTGGAAACACATCTGGAAATTCGTTAACTACGGGAATACCTTCTATGCTGGGGTTGCCCTTTTCTGAATCCACTACATAAGCTAGGAACGACTCACAACCTTTTCTAAGTAACTTTTTAGCCTGAACGATTGTAAGAAACAGTTGCTCTTGCCTCTGTCCCTTAAATACTACTTTCTCTCCACTCTTCGTCTTTAAATACACTTTCTTGGACTTACAATTAATCTGGGCGTTATTCTTCCCTAACCAATCCATACCTAATATTATATCGAACTCTCCCAACTTGAAGAGTATCAAGTCGGCTGAAAACTTATACCCTGAAATATCAATCTCACACTTTGAACAGAGTTGACTCATAGGAATCTTCTCTTGGTTCGCAATTACCACATTTACTACCTCGTTCATAACCATTTTACAACATTGAAGTTTATCAACAAAAGTTTCTGATATGAAAGATCTCGTTGCTCCCGAATCAATCAATACTTTAGCTTCGACATTATTTAGTAAAAGTGTACCTTCTATCACCTCAGAGTTCTGAACAACGTCCTTCATTTTCAAATCGAATGTCCTTATTGTTGCTTGCGGAGTTGTTGTAGGTGGTGGAGGTAATGCCAATACCTCAGCTGGCACGTTTGCACTGGTACTTGCCACATTCATCATAGCTTTAACTGGTCTGGTTGTCTTGCACTCCCTAGCTATATGTCCAGTCTTTCCACACTTGTAACATGTAACTCCTGGCTTCGGCATCTTACACTCGTTTTCCAAATGTCCCTTCTGGTTGCACCTATAGCATGTCATGCTCAGCTTATTACACACTTCGGAGTGCCTTCTTCCACAATGCTTGCATTCCGGTCTCTGAAATCTATTTTCTCCAACTTGTCCTTGGCTTGCCTGGTTGTTCCCCTTTGATTCTCGTCTTTTGCTCAAATTTCCCTTCTTTTGAAAATTTTTGCCCTTATGGAATCCAATCCTCTTTACATTCCGATCTTGTGAATTTCCGGCTTCAGACTTTTCTCCATAAAATGGAACCTTTCTCTTCTTGTTATCCCTTTCCTTTCTTGACCGCATCCCATTATTCTCAATGAGAGCAGCTTTCTGTACTACGCCTGCATAAGTATCAAGCTCAAACATAGCCACTCTATCTCTTATCCAAGGCTCTAATCCTTGTTGAAATCTCTTTGCTTTTTCCTCCTCACTGCTGGTATACTTTGTCACAAACCTTGACAATTCTGTGAACTTCTTCTCATACTCCGGTACAGACATATTCCCTTGCTTCAATTCAAGAAATTTAAGCTCCATCTGATTCTGCATGTACTTAGGGTAATACTTTTCCAGAAATAACTTCTTAAATCTTTCCCAAGGAGCTTGCTGATTTGCATCCATAGCTTTTACTGATTCCCACCAATAGATGACTTCGTCCTTCAAGAAGTAAGTAATATATGGTGTCTTCTGATCGTCCCCTAACTGTACCAACTCAAAAGCCCTTTCCATTTCCTTAATCCATCTGTTAGCTATTATTGGATCAGTAGTATCATGAAATACAGGTGGGTTCACATTCTGAAAAGCCTTGAAAGTAACAACTTATCGAGGTGGTACTGGTGGATCAGGTAGTTGGTATGGTTCACGGTTATCTTGATTTTTAAATCATTGTTGAAGAGTTAGTTGGTGTTGAGCTATAGCATTTGTTTGTTGTTGTAAGGTTTCCATTAATCGAAGAATATTTGGATCTATGGTAGATGTGGTTGTTGGGTTCTTCTTTTTGGGTGGCATGATCCTGAAATAAGAGTTACGTCAAAACAGGTATGAATAATGAAATAATTCGTGGGTGTCGCATGGCATTCTTATTTACATATGAGGTCAAGTTTCAAATTAATCAAATATGGTGATGCATATAAAGGCGTAAGATAACAGTTGAAAGCATATGGAACGATAGTGCATAATAATTGAAATTTAAAGGTCACAATACATCAAGATTAGGATAAAGTCTGATTCTAGGAATAACATGCTTATTTAAAGGAAACAACTGGGAATTCTACAAAGTCCGATAATACAACAACATGAAAGGTAGATAATGGAAAGAACTAAGGCTCCACTCCATCGGAACGGGGCTCGGTAGTCTTCTCCTCTCGAAGCATCTTCACAATGCTCTGGAGCTCATCCGCCACCATCTGGATGATATACTGACTGGTACGGTCTCGGTGTGATGGCATTTCCTCAAGCTTAGTGTTGACATACCGAACCAAAGTCTCAAGTCTCGCAGTCATCTGCTCCTTAGGCTTCCCTTCATAATTTCGGCTGTCCGGATACACGTTCTTCAATCGGTCTATCAGTCGGTCGTACTTTCCATGAAGCATGTCAAACTCGCGCCTCAACTCAGCATACACGGAGAAAGCAATAGTGTCGTCCGACCCAGAGGATGATGAGGAGTGCACCCTTTGCTGACAAACCAATAAGAGGAGTATTAATAATAAATTTACTTAACCTACTCTCTCGCATATTATCTATAACCTATATATATATCCTATAACCTATTGGGCTGTCCAGGGACTCTAAACCATAGCTCTGATAACAAAACCTGTCACACCCCCCAACTTAACAATACATAATATATAACTATTACAATATTTAAAAGAAAGTAAATACAACTGAATCCAAGATCTTACAGTTTAGGGTTTGGAACAGCCCAACACTACTAAATATTATAACTGGTTTTAATATCGAGTCCTCACACAAAACTATCTCTTATTCTACCTGAGCTCGGACATACGCATCGGCATCACAAGTCTTACGTGCTGTCTGCTTGAATCTAACCATAGCTGCTAGCAATGCTCAACAAGTGCTAAACAATACGATACAAAACATAAATCGAGATATATATTAAAGAATGACAATGTGAAGATATAACTAATAATAACAAGAGATGAACTTTTGGGTGATGGCATCATTTGCTTGTATCAAAAACTTTTTCAAAATCATATCTTAATCAAAAACCATTTTATGACGCTACGGATTACAGCCGGTGATCAGCCGCGAAGTAATCCCGAACCTCGCTGGGTTCTAAAACATTAATGGGATCCCTAGGCAACTTTTAAGCCTACAATATTAGTGTGGAAAGGACTTGCGTCTCAGTCTAGATCCACTATTTAAAGAAAACATTTATCCCCCTTTGGGACTGAAAATCCAAATTTTAATCATTTCAAAGACTGATGCCGATTGATAATAAAATTTCTTAAACAGTAAACATCTTTATCAAGGAATTGTAGATTTACTTGAAACACTGGAATTATGTTCACTAAATCTTAGGGCCATGATCCACTAGACTTTACTCTATCAGGGTAATTGAAAGGTTTCCATTCACAAGAATTTTGACAAGGAGATTTAGTAGGGTTATTGGATAATATGAAAGAGTAATGCCAAACTAGGCTAAAAGCAATGGTTTTAGACAAGGTATAGGTATTAGAACATCAAGAAGATAAGCATTACTGGTTACAAGTATGATAGAGGTGTTAAGATATAAAGAAAGTGATCATTAGCTTAAGGTATATCAGGATGTCAAGCTTTAGGGTAAGGATAGGGTTATCAAACAATCGTGAACGACTTTAAAAAATATCTGGCTTTTAGGTATCAAGATAAAGTTTCTATCGGGGTTCTTACAAGAGTTAAATCAAGCATCAGGGTGTAAAATCAAGATTTCTCAGTAATCAATAGCATGTTAATCAAAAGGATCAATCATGTATTATAACAATTCTCTATTTTATCATGGCATCCCGATTACTTTGGTATACTAGCATGGTATAATTTTTGATCTACTTGTAATAAGTACTTAAGGGTTCATGGCATTTCTATATAATACGAAGATAGATTTGAGAATCACTTGGTTCGGGTATAACAAAGTAAATCAGGATACTCGCATCATATATATAAGAACTAGTTATTACACATTCGCAGTGTAAACTAAAAAGTAGGTTGAATCACTTGCCTTGAGAAGGCTGGACTGGAATGGACTGGAAAGTAGGAGCAACTGCAAGCTTTACTTGACCTTTATGGAAAGTTTACCCTCATCTCGAGATCCTACACAATTAATAATAACCTCATTATAATATATTCTCACCAACGCAACCTATTTACAACCCGAAATTGAATATAAATGGCACTTAGGCCTATATGCACGCAATTTATAATCACCTTATAAACATAATAGTACACATAGCCACATATACTCACGTACCATATTTTAAATACCAAACAATATCACACACACATCATATTGCAACACTAGGCTTGGATGATCTCGTTCCACAACTTAAGTCACTTGATCGCTAAACTAGACAAAGTCTCCAAATTTTGGCTTCCTAACTCGATGTGCCTTTACTAAACTATCCAAAACCTATTGACCCTAACTTGGGCCTTTCGCTCTACTGGCTTTATGCTATCTTGCAACTATAGTGGTCAACCTAGGCCTCACTCATAAATGCTCTGAAACTATGTGGTAAGTGAAGGTGCTTACTAAGGTAAATTTCAGAATGACATCTATGGTTTCTTGAGTACATTAGACACTATTACACTACAAGTTTACCTCCAAAACTTCTACACTAGACTCTTCTGATCATAAGGCAACTCCCAAACTTGATGTGGCTCAAGGGCCTAGCTTGGGCATCCCTAGGCCTAAGCTTAAAGTCCATGGTTCCCCTGTTTTTCTGGGCAGAAAAGGTCCTGACTTGAACTAACTTGTGACACAATATTCTAACTCAAATCCTATGAACTATGGCTGGAACAACTCCTCTGACACTCCCTCTAACTAAGGCCTAACAGGGCCTAATGAGGGCCTACCTATGACATGGTCAAAACTTCCTATTTCTAAGTTGCAACAAAACTGTCCCCTGCTGGACAGATTTTGTGATTCCACTCGTGCACCTTACCAAACGTCTTAAAAACCTCCAACAAACACCTAAAACCTATTATATACCCCTACTGCTAGCTTCTGGTGGCTTGGGCCTCAAAGTTCACAATAAATGCTCATTCAAAACTTCCCCATAAACTAGTGCATCAAATTTGGAAAAAATGCAAACACTAACTAATCCCTTTCCACCTTGACTCCCACTTATTATCCAAACATCCAACCTTTACCAAAGCAAACCCTAGTGCATCAACATCCTAAAATAGTTCCTCAACAGGAGTGGAGATCATCCATGTCCTAGAACACCAACATGCAAATAAAAATATAACATGCAACTCATGGAAAACACTTAACAAGATTTCGGCTAAAACATAGAGTTTAAATTCTTGTAAATTCGACTTGTACCTATTACTCAACCTTAATAATCATGAAATATATCTTCTCTTAAATATTATTAAGAAATATATCTTGGAAACATTCTATTTCAAGCACAAATAATTCGAATTTATAGATTTTAAAACATGAAAACATGATTTCGAGAAGAGTAGCATACACAACATGGTTGATCATCATATTAACATCTTAAAACTAGCATGCATGGCTAAACATGATTATATAGTAAAATTTCAGTAGCATGCAAAGGTTTTTAAAGCATGGTTTCTCCACAAAATACTTACTTAAAACATATATAAAATGTATCTCATAAAGAGCTCTTAATTCACAAGAATCAAGAGTTTCTCTTTGGAGATCACACAAAAGCTATACATGCAACTATGAAACTTTATCTCCCAAATCACAAAACTCTTGGGAAGTATATAAAATAAATGTAGGTGGAAGAATTACACTAGGGAAGATGAGAAATGGGATGGAAAAATGGAAGGGAGTGGGGGAGGGGGTTCTCGGCCGAGAGCAAGGAGAGGGAGGGGGAGGAGAGAAAAAGAGAGGTGAGTTGGAGTGTGGAGTGAGTGAAATGATTTCTCACATTTTATTTTTGGTTTTATGCCTTTGATTGACTAAAAGAAATGAGTGGAAATGAGAATGTACAAGAATACCCTCTAGCTAAAGTTAGGCCATTTTGCATGCAAGGTTAATGTGGTAATTTGGTTAATAACAAGTGAGTTAGTGGGGTTGGAAAGGTCTTCTTTGCCCTTTAATAGAATGGAAGAGTGATTTGTATGCAAGGGTTTCCATGTAATTTTCTAATTATAACAAAAAAATTTTAAAGATTTATTTTTATAAAATAAAATACAAGTTCAAAAATTATAAAATTTATACCATAAAATAACTTGAATTTTTAGAAATTTTATAAGATCACTTTTGAAATTTGTGAATGAAATAACTTTTAAAAGAAAATTTTTCCAAAGTTTAGAATATTCCTTATAAATCAAAAATAAGGGAAATAAATAAACTTTTGCTTTGAAAAATCATATTCTACATATAGCAATTTATAATGCAGAAATTTTCATTCATACAACGTACAATCATTAAGTATATTTACATTCGGCTATAATATTATACAAAATTCACAAATAATATTACACAAAATGTCAGTCGTAACAGTGTATGTTACTGAAGGAGATTCTGGAGCTTCTGTTTCCAAATTCTGATCTTCAGGTTCCAAATCCAGAATTGGAGTAGTAGGAATTTCAGCATTTACTGGTGGTGCTTCCAGATACAACACAGTTGTAATATTCAACCTATGAATGTCAATTTCAGGACTTAATCCTGAATCTTCAACTGTGACATTTTCTTTGAATGGAGAGATAGGAGGTGTGATCACTGTGTCATGAACAGTGTCTTCAGGTGCTGGAAGGGCTTCAATTATAATAGGTTATGATGAGATCAGAGATTTCTGATACCCTTCCTCAGCATCTTCATATTGAGATTGTGTAATTTTCACACCTGCCCTGCTCTTCCTTGATCTTCTAGATGGTGGAGTAATATGATCAGTATCAGAATTTGAAGACCTTTTCCTTTTCAAAATCCCAGAACCCTCAGTTCATTTTCCTTTTGAAGAGTTGATTCTTCAGCTGCTAATGTCACAGGTTCTGATGCAGGAACCTGGACTTGTTCATCCTAATCAGATTCATCTCTCAGGATCATCCTTCTTCTTCTCCTTGGTGGAGATTTAGGTTTGGTTTTGGGCCTAGAGGATGTATCAGATTTGACAACTGGCACCTTTTGAGAAGTACCAGAGGTTGGTTTGGTTTTGGATATGAGAGGTGAGGTTCTGATAGTAGGTGTTGATGGTTGTGGTTGAGGGGATTGTGCTGGTTGATAGTAGGTTCTGATAGTAGGCTATGGTTGAGTATTGGAAGGTTGTGATGGTGGAGGTTGAGAAGTAGAAGGCTGTGTAGGTGCAATATCAGAATATATGGTTGTGTATGTGTGAGGATCAGAGTTTACTAAGAACTGTTTTACAGATTGAGGAATTTGGAGGGATCTTAGTATATTCTTCTTATTATCAGCAGATAATAAGTCTGTGAAAGCCCTTTTATGAAGTTTAAAGGGTTCAATTGTCTCGCTAAAATTTTGGGGCTTATCAGAACAACAAAAACTGTAAATTAGCTGACAAAACCTAGCAAAATAAACAGTATTTGGGTCATCTTTCATCCTATCCCCAATAAAACCTAGCACAGCACTAGCATAATCAAAATGAGTTTGATTAAGAAGAGCATACCCAATTTGCTGACTCATGATTGGAATATCATCAAACTTGGAGCATTTGTTAGCAAAGGCTTTGGTAATACAGTCGAAAAAGAAGCTCCACTCCCTCCTGATGTAGGGCCTCTTCAGTTATCCTAGCTTGGACAAAGATTTCTCATAGCCAAGATTTCCCATCATGTTTTGAAGTACTGACTCTCCAACTTGTGAACTGTAAGTACAGTTTTCTGGCAAATGCAATGCTTGTCGAACAGTTGACAAGGTGATCAAGTGCTCATCTTCCCCTGTTGTAAAAATAATGCTTGGGGACCCATTTTCACCACCATCATCATAGACTCCAGACCTCCAAAACTCCAGAATTTGCTTGCCTGAGAGAGTCTGTGGTTGGTTCAGAGCATACCCAATTTCACTTCGAGCAAGAAAATCTTGAATGAAGTGAAGTTCTAAAGGAGCCTCGCCCTTGTTGAGAATAGCCATGTAGTTGTTGGGAACAAACTTGGCTCCATCATAGATAAGGTCCTTTGGTGCCATTTCTGTGAGAAACTAAGTGAAAAGTTGTGTGTTTGCAAGGTGTTTGATAAAATGCCTGTAAGAAAGTCCGTCAGAAAATAGAGAGAAACAGAGAGAGAGAGAGAGAGAGAGAGAGAAATAAGAGATAAGATAAAAGAGAAGTTAAAAGATTTGATAATCTTTTATCTCTGATATTTATACTCTTTCCACTCAATGGCTCTTTTTGGAAGTAAAACCAATATTTTACACCTGGCAGCATGTAAATAGTCAAAACATTATTAGTTGGCACAGTAAACGTGCAGTAATTATTGCTCACATGCGGTTACCAAAACAAACACGCAACCCATTAACCAAATGATTATCACTATTTTTATCTTCACTTAATTAGTTTTCTGTGAAATATAACTGTTACAGTAAATACTAAAAATAAGTCAAGTAATTAAAATGTGACACGTAAGCATCAGAGTTTGCATCAGAACTTGACTCTTATCAGAATTTAACGGTCATCAGAACATGGCTTATGCACTCAAAAAGTGAATGACTGTTTCTGTGATTCTTCACACAAATACTGACTGGTATCTTCAGAGTTTAATCATCAGAACATAATCAGAACTTGTCCTTAGAATTTATGCAAATAATACTTAACTGTTTATCAGAAACAATTAATCACCACAGTAATTTTCATCATTTATATGGAGTGATAGTGTGTGTATGTGCAAATGATCAGATAAGGATTAAAGTCTGATAAACTTCAGTATATCTTAGAAATAAGGCATAACTAAGAAAAATGCTTAAAATCTGTCTTTAATAGTGAAGTCTACTGTAGAATAAAGTTACGCAAGAATCCACCTCAACTATTTATGCTCATTTTATGCATCTTTTGAAATTCTTTAGACAGTGGCTTCTCAGTGTAAATGAGTTACAACTGCCATCAGAATTTATGCTGCTACCAGAGTATTTCTCCAGTAATCAGAGAATGTGAAAAGTCGCCAAGAAAAATTAATTTGCTTTTTTAATGCATATTACTTAATACCAGCAATGCACTTGGGTCTTCCCTTTCACATATTTACTCTAGATCTCAAAGGAATACCTGATTTCAATTTTTCTTTTCTTTTATTTTCTTCAGATAAGTGAGGCTTATCAAGCATGTAGTTCATCCTTAAGATTTACTGACATCGAAATTTGACAGATAAGAAGCAATAATCTAGTTTGTGACTTAGTAATAAGATACACAAAGTAAATTTGACTAAGATCAAAATCAGAATTTGCTTGTGTTATTAATTTCCACATATACAACTAATTCAAACATGGGATATATAGTTTGTTAAATACTACTAAGTCAACATCTAACAAGATAATCCTCATTGGATTGAATATTCACAGAACATTCAAAACACTTTCAGAGTTTATAGAATCACATCAGATAATAAGCAGTATTTAATATGTTACAATTTAAGCACAGATTACATTGAGATAAGAAAATCTATAAAGACTGATCATAAAGTCTGATGTATGAGAATAAAAACTAAACAAATTTTGATAAAGAACCTGAAACCATTCCAAGTTCATTTACCAGTCTTGTAAAAGTAGCTTCACATAGTGGTTTTGTGAAGATATCTGCTAGTTGTTAATCTATTGGAACAAAATGCAATTCCACTGTACCTTCCATCACATGTTCCCTTATGAAATGGTACCTAATATTGATGTGCTTTGTCATTAAGTGTTGAACTGGATTTCCTGTCATAGCAATAGCACTTTGATTATCACAGTAAATAGGTATTTTAGAAAATTCTAACCCATAGTCCAGATACTGATTCTTCATCCAAAAAATCTGTGCACAACAGCTTCCTACAGCAATATATTCTGTTTCTACAGTTGATGTGAAATTGATTTCTGTTTCTTGCTAAACCAAGAAACCAATCTGCCTCCAAGAAATTGGTAGCTTCCAATCTAGCAACTGGAGCAAATATTTCATCATAATCAATACCCTCATGTTGAGAGTAACCTTTAGCAACCAGCCTTGCTTTGTTTCTTATAATTATGCCATCACTGTCAGTTTTGTTTCTAAACACCCATTTTTGTACCAACAATGGATCTGTCCTTTGGTCTTGGCACTAGGGTCCAGACTTTATTTCTTTCAAATTTATTTAACTCTTCCTGCATTGCTTTCACCCAATCAGCATCTTGAAGAGTTTCTTCCACTTTCTTTGGTTCAGTCTGAGATAGAAAGGAATGATAGAGACATTCATTTGATGTTGTTATTCTAGTTCTGTCACCTGCTTCAGGATCTCCAATTATTAAGTTAGGTGTATGTGATTTAGTCCACTTCCTTGCAGATGGAAGTTGATTTCTAGAACTGGATCCTCCCCCATGTTCCATGCTGTCTACATCAGCATTTTCTGATGCTCCCCCTAAAGTTATGCTCTCTGAGATTCCAGAATTTGAGTTGGATCCTTCAGGAATTGAAGAATCAGAGTTTCCAGAATTGTCAGAATTTGGCTCATCATCACTTGATGAATCAGAACTTGAAGAGCCAGTGACTGGTTCTGATGCTTCTTGGGAGTCTTGAGATGTGGTATGTTCATCAGCTTGCTCCCCCTGAACAGGTGCATTTTCCTTTGGTGTAGTTACCACAGTTTTAATGACATCGGAATTTAACCCATCAGAACTTACAGGATCAGGATTTAGGTCATCAGAATTTACAGAATCAGAATTTATTTCATTTTCAAATCTCAGCTGATCATGATCATTGAAATCTTCAAGTCCAGTAATCTTTTTATCATCAAAAGATACATTGATAGATTCCATGACAACCCTTGTTCTTAAATTGTAGACTCTGAAGGCTTTTGTGGAAAGTGGATATCCAACAAAAATTCCTTCATCAGCTTTTAGATCAAATTTTGACAGCTATTCAGGATGAGCCTTAAGAACAAAACACTTGCATCCAAATACATGAAAGTATTTCAGATTTGGCTTCTTTTTCTTCACCATCTCATATGGTGTTTTTCCATGCTTGTTTATGAGTGTAGCATTCTATGTAAAATAAGCAGTCTGCATAGCTTCAGCCCAAAAATAGGTTGGTAGCTTTGCTTCATCAAGCATAGTTCGTGCAGCTTCAATAAGAGTCATGTTCTTTCTTTCTACAACTCCATTCTGCTGTGGAGTTCCAGGTGCAGAAAATTCCTGCTTTATTCCATGCTCTTTGCAGAACTCTTCCATGATTGAATTCTTGAACTCAGTGTCATTATCACTTCTTATTATTTTAACAGAATCTTTGACTAACTTATACAGCTGTCTGACATGTCCAGTTAGAGTAGATCCGGTTTTATTCTTCTTGTGCAAGAAATACACCCAAGTGTATCTTGTGAACTCATCCACTATAACCATAGCATATTTCTTCTTTGCGATGGTCATGACATTAACTGGACCAAATAGATCAACATGCAGTAAGTGATAAGGCTCAAGATTGAGGATTCAGTTTTGCTCTTGAATGAAGATTTTCTTTGTTTTGCCTTTTGACATGAGTCATAAAGACCATCTGATTTTGGAAGTCCTCTCGCAAGATCTTTCTTTACTAGCTCATTTATGTTGTTGAAATTTAAATGAGAGAGTCTCTTGTGCCAATTCCAGCTTTCTTCAATTGATGCTCTGCTTAACAGACAGATTGCAGAACCATCAGAATTTGTTGAAAGTCTGGCTTCATATATGTTACCATGTCTGTAACCTTTCAGAACCACTTTGCCTGTAGAATTACTTATAACTTCACAGTGTTCTTCAAAGAAATCCACTTGATAACCTCTGTCACAGATTTGACTCACACTTAGCAGATTGTGTTTAAGTCCTGAGACAAGAGCTACTGATTCAATTATGACATTCCCAATATTGATATTGCCATATCCCAGAGTCTTTTCCATGTTGCCATCTCTATAAGAAACTCCTGGGCCAGCTTTCTCCACAAAGTCTGATAGCAGGGCTTTATTTCCAGTCATATGTCCTGAACATCCACTGTCCAGAAACATGATGTTTTTCCTGTTGCCCTGCAATCACAAAGACCACTATTGGTTAGTTTTAAGGACCCAGACTTGCTTGGATCCTTTAGCCTTTTTAAGTTTGTTAGCATTTGCCGCGGATTTAGTTTCAGAGTTTATGCTAACATGCTTTTTATCAAACTTTATATCAGACTTTGCATCAGAATTTATACTAGAAGGAATTACACTAACTTTCTTTAAAGAAGGTTTTATTTGATAATAATCATAGTACAAACTATGATATTTCTTACAAGTTTAAATAGAATGCCATAAACTACCATAATGAAAACAAGGATTTTGTGGTTTAAACCTAACAGACTGACTCTTAACTCCTGATCTAGGAGGTAAAGAGTTTATATCTTTATTTTTCCTGCAAAAAAAAGCAAGATGGTTAGAGTTTCCACAATTATAGCATTTCTTTCTAGGAGCATTAGGAACAGGCATATAATTATTGCTTTTATTCACACCTTCCTTTCCATTCTTATTTTTCCTAGCTTCCTTTACCTTGTTCTCTTTTCTAATCTCTTTCAGCTTATACTTAAGCTGCTTCTTTGTCATTAAGCCAATGTTTACTATAGCTGGTTTATCATGTTTTCATTTGTCAAAAGTTGACTTTTCTTTGACTTCTGTTTTAGAGTCTTTCATCTTTTCAGATTTTGACTTGTCTGAATTTGACACAAACTTGACAGGATTAACTTTAGGTTTTCAACTTTCTTGGTAAGTTTGGTTTAGATGACACAGTTTCCTTTTCTTCTTTATCATCTAGGTAACCTAGTCCTTCTTTCCAATTTCCACTTTCTAAGATTTTCTGAGTTGTTTTTCCAGAGTTAGTCCAAGTTTTGATTATCTCCTTTTCCTTTTCTAGTTCAGATTTAAGAGATTTATTCAGTTTTAGCAGTTCATCTTTAACATACAAAGCCTCATCTCTTTCTTTTTGAGTTTGATGAAATATAACTAACTCTTTTTCTAAATAGTCATTTCTGTTTCTAAGAGCAAGACTTTCAGATTTTAATCTTTCATTTTCTAAAGTCTGATCTCTAAACCTAATGAACATGGTTTTAAGATATAATCTTAGCTCAGAAATATCATCAGTATGCAAAGCAAGAGTTAAATGAGGTACCTTCAATTCAGCAGTTCCAGAACTGCTATCAGAATTTTCCATCAAAGCATAGTTCACCTCTTCTTCAGAATCTGAAGTGTCTTCCCAGTTTTTCTTCTTTGTGATAAGTGTCTGGCCTTTATCACCTTTTCCTTTCTTGCAGTCAGGAGAGATGTGGTCTCTTTCACCACAATTTTAGCATTTGACATTTGAGTTGTCTCCTCTGTCAGACTTTCCTCCTTTGCCTTCAGTCTTTCTGAACCCTTTCTTTTCAGAACTTCCACCTTTCCTGGAAAACTTCTTACCCTTTCTGAATTTCTTTTAGGCTATCTTTGTGATACCCTTCACCATAAGAGCACACAGTTGCATCATCTCTGCATCAACGTCCACTTCAGATAAATTTTCAGATTCTGAATAATCATCATCAGAATATGATGACTCTGAATCAGACTGTATGATGAGAGCCTTTCCTTTGCCCCTCTTTAAGAAAACCACTTTAGGAGATTCCTCCTCAGCTTTAAGTGCAACTGTCTTTGACTTTCTTCCATGCCTTTTGCTCCTTTGATCCATCTCAAGTTCATGAGTCTTGAGCATACCATAAACTTCATCAAGAGTAGTTTCAGCAAGGTCATAGTTGTCTCTTATGGTAGTAGACTTCAAATCCCAATTTTCAGGAAAAGCTAAAAGGAATTTTAGATTTGAATCTTCAAGATCATATTCCTTGTCCACCAGTGACAGATCATTCAAGAGTTTGGCAAATCTGTCATATAAATCAGTTAGTGACTCATCAGATTTTGAGTCAAAGTGTTCATACTCCTGTGTGAGTATTGTCTTCCTGTTCATTTTGATGGCTTCATTTCCCTGACATCTTGTCTCCAAAACATCCCATATTTCCTTTGCAGTCTTGCATCCAATTACCCTGTTTGACATGACATTGCCAATTGCACTATGAAGTAAATGTCTTACCCTTGCATCCTTGCCAATAGATGAGATGTCTTCAGGTGTATAATCACCTTTCTCCTTTGGTATGGTCTTTACGGGTTGATCAGAAACTGCAACAGAAAGCTTGGTAGGCTTATATGGTCCATCATTAATTCTATCAAGGTATTTTGGATCTGTGGCTTCCAGAAACATATCCATCTTTACCTTCAATATAGGAAACTCAGATGCTCTCAGTATAGGAACCCTAATACTTTCATATCGACTGTGGGTTTGATTGTTTTGAGTATCTTGAGTTTTGGTGGGCTTAGGTGGAGTTTGTGTTTCATCAGGCATGATTGTAACTGGATCTCACTGTTTGTATATCAACAAAGATGCTCTGATACCACTTGTTAGGTCACACAACACTATAGAAGGGGGTTGAATATAGTGTTTATACAATCAAATCGATTTAGAACACAAAGTAGTAGTTTATTCAATCGTAATAAACTCTGTTACAGTAAGTTAAACTACTCTCTCAGTGATGAACAATATCAGTAAGAGCTGCTAGGGTTACAATAAATAATCTTTCTCGTGAATGATAACATTTATAGTGTAAACCCTAAGCTATGTTTATATAGTACACAGTTACAAGATATCTTCTAATTGATATGAAATATATCTCTTCCTAAAATATATCAGTCAGATATTATCTTCTACAAGTCTTCTAGTCGTCCAACTCCTAAAGCATATCTTCCTTTGTTTTAGTTCAGATCCTCTCCTAGAAATCAGCCGCACTTTACTTCTGAAGCATGTCCTTCCTTAAGTTCTGATATCACAAGTTCTGATAACTTAAGTTCTGATATCTTCCTGTCTTCAGTAAATCCCGATTTCTAGTTAGTCCTGATAAGTCCTGATATTAAGTTCTGAAACTAAACACATCAGTTTAGTCATGACATCACAAATATATCTAACATTATCGATATAATTACAGGGGGTTGAATGAAATTCCGGTTACTTTCAAAATTTTGAAAAACTTTTTATTAAATATATATCAGTGTTTGAATATGCTTGTGTGCGGAGAAACAAAGATAGTATTCAAAGCACAAAGTAAATAAACAGGTGTTTAAAAACTTTCTGATGGATTGAAATTTCCACTAGAGATATATATAAATGTGAAGAAATCTATGTGATGCAAATAGCACACAGCTGCTTACAAGTGTTTACAACTTAGAACTCTAGAGACTATGAATACATCTTGCCTTGCTCTGTTGTTCTAAATCAAATGTAATTCTTAATTCTTTACACTTGCTATTCTTGGTTTATATATTTTCAAGTTACATGTGAAATAAGACAAAAATATAAAACCTATTAGCTAGGCCCAATCACATGTTTCTTCATTTCTATATCCAATGCAATCCAGTTATATACAACATCTTTGAACATCCCTGTTTTGCATGGAAATGGAAATGTTTCATTTTCTTCTAAATCCTGATTCCAAGATACCATATTACTTTTGTATATAATCAACCCATGTGACTGTCAAGTCACTATTAAGTCACTTTCAACTGCTGTTTAGATTGATTATCCGTTGAGGCTTCATAGGTTTCATCCGTTGAAGCTTCATCTGTTATCCTTTGAAACTTGACTCATCCGTTGAAACTTGATTAGCTCATCCATTGAAATTTGACTAACATATCCGTTGAAGCTTTGTAGAATACAGTTGAAGTTGTTTCATAGCAGTTGATACTCTTTCACTTGTACAAAATTACAAGGCATCTTCTATATACAATTAGCCCACCTATTTTGCATATCTTGCTAGTAGTCAACATGACTTAGAAATAACCAAAACTCCCAAATTCCCCAGCAAATCTAGTATACAGGATGTGTTACAAACTTATTTAAATAAGCTACTCTTTCAATGGATAAATAATGTGATCATCTATTGAAAGCTACAGAATCATTTAACTCATCTACTTAAAGTATTTTTTTAAGTTATCATTAAACCTACAACATATTCCTTACAGACTTTGACCTTCTCCCTTGTATGCACAAGTAGCCACAAGAAACTAAGGCAAGAGCCTTCCTTGTCCCTTGTAGGCGCAAGTAGCCTCAAGAAACTAAGTACAAGAGTTTACTTGCCCTCTCTAGGCGCAAGTACTCCTCCATAGGCGCAAGATGGCTCAAGAAACTAAGTACACGAGTCTACTTGCCCCTCTAGGCATAAGTACTCCCTTGTAGGTGCAAGTAGCATCAAAACCTAAGGTAAAGAAGTCTCATTGCTCTCTCCTAGGCACAACTACATCTTTTTTGGTTCCTAGGAGAAGCCACTTGCATGAATTATGAAGATTCTAAGTTCTTTACATACACAATAGGCGCCAACAAACAAATTTAATGATTCCATTAATTATTTTAATTGGTTAATATTTGGCCATGTAATTCAAATTGATATAAAGACTACACTAAAGAAGCAGATGAGTTAATTCAGTCTACAACAATTATATTGGCTCATATTCTTCATCTCTCTCATGAAAGCTCAAGAAAATAGAACAAAGAGATACAAAGAAGACATATACTCCAAGTTATATCCGTTAAAATTCTCATCGGAGAAATGTTATAATGCTTGATTTAAATCTTATATATTCATAAGGGGTATTATAATTGTTATATGATAATTAAATGCTTAGATAAAGAAATTGCAAGAATATTATATAAGACTAAATTTTTATACCTTTGTAGAAGCAAGAACATTGTTGTTTCTGAATTGTAGCCAACTAATTTATTTACCAGAATGTAGCAACACCCTCGAGGATTTATATATTAATATATATTTCCACGAATATCTTGTGTTCATTACTTTTATGTTATAAACGCTATTCACCTCAAGAACATTGAACCACTAATCGTATACTAAATTATTTATCCGTAAAAAAATTAAAAGAATTTTTTAATTTAGTGATTATCGCATTCAACCCCTCTTCTACGATACTTCGGAACCTAACACTCCTCATGCTCCCGACTATACAGTCTCCGGACATTGGAATACTACATGTCTCCAACGATGTCATCCAACAACTTTTTGTCAAACATAGGAGGAACAACGCCGCTTTCCGTCAATTCTTTCTCATATGACCTGAAATACTAATCCCGGATCCATATGAAGTCCGCAGGAGCCGGATAGTTGAGTCCTACATTATACAACCACCCATACGCATCCTCATGAAGTGGCTGATCACGTCTGGCATAAACCGGCTTCCCCCTAATATTGAAGCCCACCTTTGAGCTGGTAGAGAATGTAATCAGCACTTAGCTTTGTCCCTTAGAGAGAATGGGAAAAGTCGCAGCTTGATAGCATCTTCAGTCACATTATTGAATTTGAAAGTATCGCAGATCTTGATGAAATCCCTGAGGTGCATGTTGGGGTCTTCAGTAGGAGAGCCCCCAAACTGAATTGAGTTCTGTATCATTTGGATTGTGCTTGACTTGATCTCAAAAGTATTAGCCCTGATAGATGGCCTGATGATGCTTGATTGAATGTCATTGATCTTAGGCTGAGAATAGTCCATCAAAGCCTTAGGATTTTCTACTTGATCACCCATCTATACTAAAACCGGTTCCTCGACTTTCTCTTCTTCATCTACCTTCTTTTCTTTCTCAAAAACTTCCCTTCGAACCACCACAAGTTCTTCCTCACCACAAGTTCTTCCTCAGCCTTATCTAGTGTTCACTTACGAGTACGCGAACGTGTATGCATAAACCCTCGCTAGAGTACCTGAAATAAGACCAGGAAATAAATAAGTAACAATGTCTGAGTTAGTGAACTTTAATGACCACTGATGGAAAGCATATAAATTACAAATTAACACTGCAGTCTCCGGCAGCGGCTCCAAAGACTTGTTAGTTGCTAAACACGCGCTAATAATTCACACAAGTATACGTGTTCGCAAGTAATATAGAATCTTTTCTATTTTGTTACCACAGAGACTGGCTTTGGTTAACTAATTAATCTATACACTTAAGCAACAATGTATGGTTATTATTCAATGCTAAGATGATAACAAATAGAGGTTGTTTATAACTAAGAATTAAGCTAACAATTATAACTAAGAGAATAAGATTGGTTGAATTAATATATATGACATACATGGGATTCTAACTTCATTAAATACTTTATTCAATAGCCTTTTTGTTCTCAACCTTAGCATGTAATGATGATGACACTAATCAGATAACACAAAACTGATAAATGCCAACTTTCGTTGCACGAGTACCATACTACCAGACATCCACAAAAGAGATAGAAGCTGAATAGACACCAATTATATTGAGACCCTATATGTCTATAGAATTTGACAACATAACGGTTTAAGCACAATTTATCTAGCTTGATTACATAGGGCAAGTAAGATGGGTAGAATTACCTACGAATCATGCATAACAATAACACATGAACCTATGCTAGCATGGCAAATTCTAAATCCTTAAATTCACTGTCGCTTCATTAAGAATTAACACGCTATCTTATAAGTTCGCGACTCTTATAAGACGAATAAGCACAACCAATACTAGGTTATCATAGAATCACAACACACTAAGGCATCGAAACAATTTAACTAAAGAAATCCATAAATAAATCCGCTAGACCCCCACGATAATGATTAGCCCATAATTGGACTCATCATCAACGTGGGTTCCGATGAAAGCATGGTATGATAAACGTAGTCTTTATAACGAATAAATAAAACCAAGTACAAAACAAGATTAAGGTTCACAAGTAAGAAAACTAGCATCCAAGTTATAACTTAAAACAAAGATTCACAAGGAAAAATAAGATCTTCTTTGTCTTCATTGAATTGTGCTAATACGGTCTCTGGCTTGTTCTGGCTTGTTATCTTATTAAAAATGACCTAAAGTTGCTTATATAGCAGCCCCATGCAGTGTAGAATTCTTTCTCTCAGAAACCAAGTAGAAACAGGATTCTGCCATCCCGACACGGCGCGGCCGTGCGCTTGATTAGCGCGGGCGCGCTGGCTTTCTGTACTTTTGGTGCGGCCGCGGACTTGATCAGCGCGGGCACGCTGGGCTTCTGCCAGAACTTGACTATTTCATTTTTCTTGCAGATTTGAGTCGGCTTTCAACGAGCTTTTATTCCAACACCACCTTGACACCAAGTTAGCACCAAAACAATGCTAATTCACCTGATTACCTAGATAATGCCTGAAATGCAAAAACACTCAAAAACACGTTAAAATACTTAACAACTTGAGTACAAATGCATCATCTCAAAGCTTATTAGAGCATTATAAAGTGTCATAAATGTCACTCAATATACCCCCAAACTTGAATCAATGCTTGTCCTCAAGCATAAACAGACTCAAAAAACAAGAAATAAAAATGCATGAATGCAACTAAATGAATGCAACGATCCCCATAGAATAACTAAACCAATCAACAAGCAACACCTCAGCAAATACAATTATTTGCATAAATATCAATCAAATCTCACAAATCAACCTACAAACCAGAGACGTGCATGTGTGCAAATGCTTACAAATGTACTATCGCAACTAGATCGACAATCATGACTCACTACTTATCAAAACAATCACAAGTTTATAAAAAGAATAAAAGCTAAACTCAAAATAATTTATAACACTTCAATTCTTATATCGGAGTTTAACATGGACTTATGCTTTTATTCACAATAAAACAACACAAGTATGCTTATTTGATCGTGCAATGAGTGAGGTCCACAAAAGACTTAAACAATAGTACTCATGTAGCGAGCGTTAGGTTAGCGGATCCCAGACTATAAAAGCCTTAGGTCACTAGGCACAAAGTCCTCTAAGAACTTAATAACTCGAGTACTAAAGAGCCCACTCGTGATCAATTATACATAACACTTATTTTTTTTATCTTTTTTTCTATTTTCTAATTTTTCCAACGAATTTCTGAACGAGTGTGTTTCGCTCCATCTCGCTCAACCCTAGACTACTCATAAAATATGAGCCGGCTACTAGCCATTTGACACCTAGCCAGTAGCCACATAACTAGCAATGAAATCCAATTTTCTCCAATTTTTAAATATCCATGTCTTCTATTATTAAGAGAATATCCTAAATTCTAAATATAAACAAGCGATTAAACCTTGATAAACAAACAAACCATGACCATGATCTAGCACTCTAGCAACCTATAAGACTTAGTAAAATACAAGTGTCTCTAGCATGCAAATTAATTTGATAAGACTCAACATCACTAAATACGACATCACTACACTAGCATCCATATCACCCATTAATCGGAAAAATCATCTAAGGGATCATGTTATAATGCAAATGCATAAAAACTATATGAACAATATATCCTAAAAACTACCAAAACTAAATAAAAAAAACTACATGGAAAAGTATGCAAACTATATGGCAAAATATGCAAACTATATGAACTAAACTATCATGAACATGCAACTATATATGACTCACACAAAAACATATTCCTTCAACTACTACCCCCAAACTTAAAATATTCACTGTCCTCAGTAAAGGTAATAGTAAGGAATTCAGGCATACCTAATCAGAATCAGGCTACTCACCTTCAACGGGTGGAGTGTCAGGTGTATCAAGAGGCGGATACACGAAATCCTCACCAAATACTAGCCACTGGATGTCAACACCGGTGGCTCTAAATGCAGTCCCAAGTGCCTGGGTGAGATCATATGCAAATTGACTATGGATGTCATACATCACATCCATCCTCCTAGCTAGACGCCTATACTGCGTCGAACTCAAACCAGCTCCAATATCTGCTCCTGCTGCCGCTGCGACGAACCAGCCTCCTCTCCTAACTGAGCTCTCCAAGCTGCTCTACTCGCTTGCTGTGTACCACCAGCATACCTCTGATCGCGGGGAACACCTCCTGGCAGATGATCAAACGTGTAACCAAGCCCCTTAGGATCGGGCTTACCTCCTCCCCACTCAACCATGCAGTGCAGCGTATAACTGTCAATAGGAGCACTGGGAAGCTGAAGCTGCTCATGTGCAGACCAATGTACACCAACTTACACGCATAACTTCGTCACCATGAACGCATACGGAATAACACCTATAGTACCTTCTCTCAAGAATCTCAAAAACCCCTGATACATCACCATCCCCAAATCAATGTAATCACCCTGAAGAATACCCCACAACAGACGAGCACGCTCCATAGTAATCTCATACACATGCGAAGATGGCATGATGTTAGCATAAATAAAGAAATTCCAAGCTCGTGCAAACCTGTTCATGCACGACGCAGGGAACGTGGAATAATCAGTAGTGCCCCTCTTGAACTTCCGGTGAGTCTCAGGCACACACAAAGTCGCAACGATCAGATCCAAGTTGAAGTCCTCGAGAGTCTTATCGTTCCAAGTGTCCTGACCCACTTCCTCGTAGGCTGCTCAATCACAGTCTTGATAGCCTCTGCAGTATACTTCATAGTCTCCCCTCGAACCACCGTGAAGCCATTCTTCTCCGCCTTGGCATTAGCATAGAACTCCCGTACAACACTCATGGGCACAGCAGCGGGAGCCTCACAAAAAGGAACCCAACCAATATCAAGAATCATCTCCAACAGCTTACCATCCTTCCCTGATGGCTAAAAAACCTTGCTCATTAGCAATAGGCTTCGATAGAAGCCTCGTGTACTCCTCTTCAGCCTCAGGAATAGAAAACCTTGGCCTCACACCACCCACACATGATGAATCGGTGGTGCTGCTATCTACTTGCGTTCTTTGCCTCTTCGGTGCCATTGGGATTGAATGAGAGAGAATAAAAGTTAAGTGTTTGAGAGAGATTTGTGTTTAAGAATTTATGAAGTGGCGGAAAAGTTTGTGTATAAGTGTATGTATTTATAGGTGGAGAGGTGAGAATTCGATAAGGAATGGACGTGGGAATTGATTGTGGGAATCGTGGAAATAATGGGTTTGATTTGGAGAGGGAATTATGGGATGTGGAAGAGTAAAAATCCGGTAGGAAATGATTTTTGAGTAAAAATCCCGATTTTACCTTGTAAACTGCTGTTTTTATTTTTTTCGAACAGGGACCCGGCGCGGCCACGCGCTTGGACAGCGTGGGCATACTCACTCTCTGGAAAACCGGTGCGGCCGCGCGCTAGATCAGCGCGGGCGCGCTTGGCTATTGGAAAAACGGCGCGGCCGCGCGCTTGATCAGCGCGGGCGCGCCCAACTTCTGTAGTTGGCCCTGAATTTATTTTTTCTTTATCTGATTTTTTTTATTTTTCTCCTTTCTTCTTGCTTCCTCTACCTACTAATGTACAACATACTTGGGTTGCCTCCCAAGAAGCGCTTGTTTCACGTCACTAGCTCGACGTAGAACCTTGAGCTCAAACGGACAATAGAACGGCACTAACCATCTTGCGGTTTGTCGTGTCACCATAGTAATGCTTCAACCTCTGACCATTTACCTTGAATGCTTGGCCTAGATTATTCTCAAAAATTTGCACCGCTCCATGTGGAAACACAGTTTTGATTATAAATGGCCCTGACCACCTTGACTTCAACTTTCCAGGAAAAAGACGGAGATGAGAGTTGAACAGAAGAACTTGTTCCCCGGCACAAATGATATGAGCACTAGACCCCGGTCGTGCCACCTCTTGACTTTCTCCTTGTACAATTTGTTGTTCTCATAAGCTTGAAGTTGAAATTCGGTGAGTTCATTCAATTGAAGCATCCTCTTCTTTTCAGTCGCATCCAAATCAAGATTCAACTTCTTCAAAGCCCAATATGCCTTATGCTCGAGCTCCACAGGCAAATGACACCCATTACCATAAACCAACTGAAATGGCGACATTCCCAATGGAGTCTTATATGTTGTTCTATATGCCCAAATGGCTTCATCAAGCTTCAAAGACCAATCTTTCCTTGATGGACACACGACCTTCTCCAAAATGCATTTGATCTCTGTGTTAGACACCTCAGCTTGACCATTTGTCTGAGGATGATAAGCTGTGGCAATGCAATGATTCACATTATACCTTTCCATCATAGTAGTGAACTTGCGATTGCAAAAGTGCGACCCTTCATCACTGATTATGACTCTTGGAGTTCCAAACCTTGTGAATATCTGCTTGTAAAGAAAATTAAGCACCACTCTCGCATCGTTAGTTGGCAACGCCTTAACTTTCACCCATTTTGACACATAATCAACCGCCAACAAGATATACTAATTGTTACAAGATGAGACAAATGGCCCCATAAAGTCAATTCCCCAAACATCGAAGACTTCGACCTCGAGAAGCACATTAAGAGGCATCTCATCCCTCTTGGACATATTACCCACACGTTGACATCAATCACATTTCAAAATGAACTGGTGAGCATCTTTAAACAAAGTTGACCAAAAGAAACCTGCTTGCAGAATACGAGATGCTATCTTTTCTCCACCATAATGTCCTCCATAAGTCGTTGAGTGGCAATCTCGCAAGATCCCCCCCCTTTCGCTGTAAGGAATACATCTCCTGATGATTTGGTCAGCACCTTGATGAAAAAGAAATGGCTCATCCTAAATATACCACTTCACTTCATGTAAAAACTTCTTCCTTTGAGCATAAGATAAATCGGGAGGCATGATATTACTCACCAGGTAGTTCACAATGTCTGTAAACCACGGTTCTTCTTCTTGCACTTTGAACAGCTGCTTATCGGGAAAAGACTCATTTTATCAATGTCTTATCCAATGAAGTGGCATTAGGATTTTCTAAGTGCGAGAGATGATCAATGACTTGATTTTCAGTTCCCTTTCTGTCCTTGATCTCTAGCTTAAATTCTTGAAGCAAAAGAACTCATCTAATCAATCTAGGCTTCGAGTCCTTCTTTGAGATGAGATATCGAATTGCTGCGTGATCAGTGTAAACTGTCACCTTAGTCCCAAGTAGATAAGACCGAAATTTCTCAAAACCATAGAAAATAGCCAAAAGTTCTTTCTCTGTAGTTGTGTAATTCAGTTGAGCACCATTAAGAGTCTTACTAGCATAGTAGACCACATGAAATATGTTGTTCTTCCTCTGTCCAAGAACTGCTCCAACTGCATAGTCACTTGCACCGCACATCATCTCAAAAGCGCAGTTATGACCGGTGCCGTGATTAAACTCTTCTTCAAAGTCTCAAAAGCTGCAAGGCACTCGTCATCAAACTTGAAATAGACATCTTTCTCTAGCAAACTGCACAATGGCTTTGAAATCTTAGAGAAGTCTTTGATGAAATGCCTGTAGAAATCCGCATGACCAAGAAAACTGCGAATTCCCTTAACAAAAATAGGTGGAGGAAGATTCTCAATGACCCCCACGTTGGCCTTGTCCACCTCTAGACCCTTACGAGAAATCTTGTTCCCGAGAATAATGCCCTGAAGCACCATAAAGTGATATTTCTCCCAATTGAGAACCAGATTGCTCTCAACACACCTTTTGAGAACGTGTCCAAGATTTTGCAAGCATTCATCAAAAGAATCGCCAAATACAGAGAAGTCGTCCATAAACACCTCCACATTCTAGCCAATCATATCAGAAAAGATGGCCATCATACATGTCTGAAATGTGGCTGGTGCACCACACAGACCAAAAGAAACTCGTCTAAAGGCGAAAGTACCAAATGGACAAGTGAAGGTAGTTTTTTCCTGATCTTCTAGAGCGATACAAATCTGATTATAACCCGAATATCCATCCAAAAGACAATAGTAATCATGCTCAGCCAATCTATCAAGCATTTGATCAATGAAAGGAAGAGGGAAGTGATCCTTCCTTATATCCTTGTTCAGCTTCCTATAATCCATGCAAACTCTCCACCCTGTGACTATTCGTGTTGAAATAAGTTCATTCTTCTCATTTGCTACCACAGTAATGCCACCTTTCTTTGGCACATATTGAACCGGACTTACCCATAAACTGTCAGAAATAGGATAGATAATTCCTGCATCTAGCCACTTGACAATTTTCTTCTTCACTACTTCCTTCATGATTGGATTAAGTCTTCTTTGTTGCTCGACCGTAGGCTTGCTACCTTCCTCTAGCAGAATTTTATGCATGCAATAAGAAGGGCTGATGTAACAACCCAAATCCGGGGCCAATATTTGGTGTCACTAAACATTTATTACATAAAGTAAAGAAATAAATAAATAACCCCTTGAATCCGGATCGTTTACAGGTTATGGTATGAAACAAGAATCTAACCTTCCACTATTTACAACAACTAAAAATACAAATGTAAATACATTCGAACTATTGCTCATATCACTATTCTTCTAACTTCTTCAACCTCTTGCACCGGAGATTTCTCAAACTTTTGCTGTCTATCTAGGCTATTCATTTTTATCCTTATCTGTTTCTGGCAGAAATAAGAATTTACAAAGCAAGAGTGAGCCAAAAATGCCCAGCAAGTATATATTTTGAGTTTCAACATTAATATCAAAGAAAAATTTCCAGAAAAAATCTATGAAATATTTTGAAGAGCGAAACACGGAATCATTTAAAGGATATACTTTATCAACTTAAAATCAATTTGATTTGCATTGTTATAAATCACATAGGGAATAACGGCATTTTTGTAAGAGCTTCAGACATCGCGTATTTTCAAAATAGCTCCTGGTAACACTTCATACTTGAGCAACGAATGCAATAACTAATTATAAAACGATGTTCAAGAAATTCCTAACTATTCAGTATCCATCATTATCGACTAAGTTTTCATAAACTTAGCCTGCTAAACCAGCCTGATAAGGACGGGTTGAATAATTAAGAAGATCTCAATTCATTCAAGATTCTAATTATCACTGCGCAACTAATGCTGCAGCAACAATCTGAACCTCGAATTTATTTAGAAACACCGTAATTTCCCGAAACTGAGTGCTACGAAAGAATAACTTTAATCGAGAATCACATTTTTTTTCGAGAAGGAATGCCATTAATGGCGATCAACAACAAATTAGACTGGACACTAGTTCGCATCTATATTCTGCTGATCAGTCAGAATATAATGCAGATCTATATCTCAATATATAGATCTAGTCGGGTTCCCAGGCACTACGGCTCATCTCGAGGCACCAGTCATCCCGGTCCTCAGGATTAAGTAAAACTCAATCCCCAAAATATCACTATCCAGCCCGTAGAGTGTTTTGATGTCAAACCATTTTGAAGTCAAAACATCCCAATTCAGGGTTCGCAAATAACCCGAAAGAATGGGTATTTGCTCATGAGAGCAATCGAATTACAGGAACAAGAATAAACGAACATGCATAATATGAGTAATTGCAGGGAAATGTAAAACATTTAACTATTCTGAACTTAGAATAGGAGCGAATAAATATTTGCAATAATTAAAAGAAAATTCAAGAATACTTGCAGTATTTAAAAAGAATAATCCAAAATACTTACAGTATTTTAAAAGAAAGTTCGGGAATACTTGCCTCAATAAGCTTTAATCGCTATTACTAGTTGACTTTGGTTCGATTTGAACGTTCGGCCTTATCGTCAAACTATTATCTCATTTTGGATATGATCCCAACACTCAGGCCCTTCGATTGGAACTTCGTTAATCTCGACATCTAATCGTTAGATCATTCCTAGTCCGACATCACGTCTCGGGTCTTCCGTCTAAAACCTACAGGGTTGAAATACCCTAATTTAGATATCTGCTTGAGTTTAACATGAACTCGTTATCCTATTCTACCCACACGATTTCATAACCGAATTCATATTTATATGTATTATCAAAATACACATAGCAATTATGGTTCACATATTCGAAAATCGGTTCGGTATTTAATTTTGGAAAATACGTATATTCGTCGTTTTGAAAAACAGGGTAATCGATTATTTATAAATTATCTTGCCACGTCACGCAAATCGGTTTCATAAAGTTCAATTATGTCCTCGTTCGACGTTTCCGATAATTATAGGTTACGTTCCCGTAATTTTGGAGTTTATTTTCCCGAAGATCGGGTAGGTTTCCTCTATTTATCGGCCTACCCGTCGAATCATTTCGACGTCAATTCACAACCACAATCAATTCCACAAATCCCAAACTCCGATATAAATTCAATTATTGTTATTCGTATTTTATTTTTCTTTTCTTTTCAAAATTAACTTCTCAATTAATTTTATTTATTTATAATTTATAATTTAGGACTCAGGTAAATATCATCATTGCCCACCGTCGGCTCGCCGACGGCGGTAAAATTCGTCGGTGCCCGATAATTTCGGGTTTTCATACGAATTCCACCGATTTATTGTTATAATTTCCTGCACAAACAAATTCATTTTCATTAAAATAATCAATTAACTTATTCAATTTTTCCATTAAAATTAACTGGAAATCAGAAAGCACAGCAACAGGCCACACATACACACAAGCGCCTCTACGACACACGCCCACGGGAACGCCCCACGCGCCTCCACCCTCGCCGGAAACAGAGGGGTGGCGATGGGGAAAAGGAACAGAGAATCAAATCAACAACAGCAACAGGGTAATCAGAACCAAAGGAATCGAATAGCAACACAACGTCGCACGCGCGCTACGCGCCACCGCGGCAAACTCACACACACATACCGCATACACACAGTACACAATACACACATCATACACATAAATATATACATATACGCACGCAACCAGAAAGACAACTGAGGCCAATCAACCGGAAAATGAAACAACGGCCGGAATATTACCAAGGCGGAGGCAAAATCACCGGAAAAGGAGAAAACCGGGGGAGAAGAAACAGGAGCAGCGGGCATGGGGAAGAACAGGAAGGAGGAGGGATAGAGAAAATCGAGAGAGGAGGGAGGGAGAGACGACAGAGACCGAGAGAGAGATTGGGGAGAGAGACGGGCAATTGAGATATGGAGAAAGGCGGTGGTGTGTGGCTGAGCGTGTGTTTTTATTTCGTTTGTATATATATATATTTTCTCGGTCTGATTCGTTCCGCATTTAGCGACGTCGTGATATAAATTGCGATAACTCGAAAAATGTTTAAAACAATTATTAAATTTATACAAATATTTTGAATTAAATAAAACATCAATTTTGTAATTTTTAAAATATTTTTGGGATACGTAATATGTTTGCAATTACGGATTTAATGAATTAACGAACAAATGCGCAAGTTAATAAAAGCCAGATAATTTCCGAAACAAATTTTAAAATTCTCGAAATATTTAAAATTTAATAAAATAAAATTTTCATGATTTTTGAAGCATTTCTGAATTTAATACTGATTTTACAATTTAGTGAAGTAAAAAAATCATTTAAACTTAATTAATAAATAAAATATTGATTTCTAAATTTTATAAACTCCTAAAAATAATAAATAAAATTATAAAACAACAAAAATAATTTTAGGAGCAATTTTAGCATTTATGAGAATAAATATTCAATAAAATCATTTTTAAAAAATGAATTAAGTTCATACAACTTGATAATTAATCATAAAATTAACCTTTACATCCAACAAATCACAAACAATAAATAATACACATCACATAGCTGACCGAATCATCACACATTGGATTTGTTTAATAATTCGATAATTACATTTACCCTTTGGATCCGAAAATAGGTTACTTAGCCGCTAAGTAACTAAAAAAGACGATACGATTTTAATAACAGAATTGGATAATTATCAAAATAGAGCTTCCTATAAAATACTTTATACGAAATTAAGGTGATAATGTCTCGCCTTTTGAGAATATGGATTTTTTTTATCGATATATAAAATGGTTTGCGTATCGAAAATTTCACACCGGGACTCGTACAGGTCAAACCGTACCCCGGATCGAAAAAGTCAAAACATGAAAAGTGTTCGGAATTATCAGATTAGGTTAGGAAGGAGTTTTCGGAAGAGTTTCGGGTTGTAAAAACGCAAAAACGATTGAAGTGGGACAATTTCTGATTCTAAATAGTAATTTCATAATTATGTAAAAATAATCATTGTTAATTCTATAAATTCTTATAAAATTATATGATTATCCAAAAATTACCAGAAAAATACCAAAATTATCTAGATTTAATTCTGGATAATTGGAAATTAAAATATCTCAATTTTATCAGAAATAAACATCCAAATATTATTCTCCATCATCAAATAATTTACCAAAATTCACACAAAATTCACATAATAATTATTTATTGATAAAAATAATTACATAATATTTCCCAGGCGTTACAGCTGATTCTCTTTATATCTGATATAGTCCAGCTAATTGCCGATTCGAACTCTCTCAGAATCCTCAGAAGTTTTTACTCATCACTACCTGAAAGGTCAGATGCAATAATAACAGGCAAAGTAGATGCATCACCTAAAAACGCATACCTCAAATGCTCAGGTAAAGGTTTAAGCTCAAGAGTGGGAGCTTCCTCAATAGATGGCTTGAGGCGTTTAGGAGCTTTGTTCAACTCCTCCATTCTAAGAGATTCAAAAGGCATATCTATCTTCCTCTTCCAGGGAAAAGCATTCAAATATTGTAATTGTTTTTCACCTTCGTCATCTTCACTATCTGAATTTCCCAATAAGGCTTTCTCTAAGGCATCAGACCTTAGCAATTGATCAAGTTCTGAAGTAACTACAGAATCGACCAACTCCACATTCAAGCACTCATCATTTTTCGTTTGAAATTTCATAGAATTGAACACATTAAAAGTTACATCCTGATCCAACACTCGCATTGTGAGCTCACACTTCTGCACATCTATCAAGATTTGGCCAGTAGCCAAGAAAGGTCTTCCCAAGATTATGGGAATCTTCTTATCCTCCTCGAAATCAAGAATTACGAAATCAGCAGGGAAGATAAGTTTATCAACCTTGACCAAGACATCCTCCACAATACCTCGCGGATATGTAATAGAACGATCGGCTAGCTGCAAGGTCATATAAGTCAGTTTTGGATCAAGTAAATCCAACTGCTTGAAGATTGATAATGGCATTAGATTAATACTAGCTCCCAAGTCACATAAGCATCTGTCAAAAGACAATTTTCCAATAGTGCACGGAATAGTGAAGCTTCCTGGATCTTTAAGCTTCGGAGGCAACTTCTGTTACAGCACAACACTGCATTCCTTCGTAAGAACGACTGTCTCTAAATCATCTAGCTTCACTTTCTGAGAGAGAATACCTTTCATAAACTTTGCATAACTAGGCATCTGCTCAAGAGCCTCAGCGAAAGGTATGTTGATATGAAGTTTCTTGAACACCTCCAGAAACTTCTCAAATTGCTTGTCCGGTTTTTTCTTCTGTAGCCGCTTAGGAAAAGGCGATGGAGGATAGATCTGTTTCTCCCCAGTATTACCCTCAGGAGGAGTGTGCTCAATAGTAATCTTCCTTGGTTCCACTTCTACTTCCTACTGCTCTACTTCTTTCTCAGCCTTAGCTTCTTCAGTCAACACTTGAGTTTGTTCGGGATTCGCAACCTTTCCAGACCTTAAAGTGATTGCCTTTACCTGCTCCTTAGCTTCCCTCTTTCCTGGCACTTCAGTGTCACTAGGTAGTGTACCAGGCTGACGATTAAGCAAGGCATTGGCAATTTTCCCAATTTAATTTTCCAAGGTCTTGATAGAAATGGCTTAACTCTTGCACATAAGCTTTAACTCCTCTAATTCAGATTTTTCATTAGCTTGTTGCAGCTGGAGTTGTTGTCTCGGTGCATATTGCGGTTGTTGAAAACCAAGGGGGTTGTACTGCTTAGCTGGATACTGTTGATAAGGCTGTTGAACCGCATTCTAAGTGTTGCTCCAACTGAAATTAGGATGATTGCGGTTGTTAGGATGATAAGTGGCTGGCACAGGTTGCTGTGAACGCTGAAAGTTGCTCACGAACTGAGTTGATTCACTAAAAATTGCACACTGATCGGTCTCGTGGGCACCAGCACAAAGGTCACAGATACTAGCGATTTGATTAACTCCATAATTAGCCAAAATGTCCACCTTCATCGTCAAAACCTTAAGTTGGGCAGCTATAGCAGTTGCTGCATCCAACTCCAGAATTCATGCTACCTTTCCCTGAGTCAGTCTCTGGGAAGGATTCTGGTACTCATTAGCAGCCATCAGTTCAATAAGTTCATAAGCTTCATCGTAGCTTTTAGCCCACAAGGCTCCTTGATAATCACATATTTTTGCATAATTTCATGCCTATTTATTGCTTGCTTTCATATTTTAAATAAATTAATTTGTTGCATTCTCATCATTTTGTAGATATTTGAAAAAATGAGAAATGTGAAGAAAAAAGGAGAAAATGGCAAAAATTGAAGAAATATAATGTCACCAAGCAACTTGAAGAAAAAGCCAAAAGAAAGAGTTGGTGGAAATCAAGGGTCAAGATCAACAAAACACACCTCTAACTTGGATGACCAAGATTCACCTAACTCTACCCTAAACCCTACTTTTTAGCTATAAATACCCATCTTCCCCCTTGTATTCATCACCTTAGTTTTTCTTAGTTAACCTAATTTTAGTAATAGCCTCTATTTTCTCTTACTCTACATCTAGTTTTCATTTCCATTGTAGTAGCTCTCAAATATTTGTAAGCACTCTTTCAATTAATATTAATCAAGTTTTTTTTTATAATTCACATCTTCTTCCATATTTTTATGTTTTTAAATCTTGTTATCTTCACATATTGGGTTATGATATCTTTTAAAATCTCACAAGTTACAATTTGGAGATTTGAAAGGAGCCCTTTAGATTTAGTTAAAATCTTGAATTTAATATTTTAGATCTTTCTTAGTTGTGTTAAAAAATTATTGATTCACTTTTCCGGGTTTATTCAATTTTTTGGGCGAAATCATTCATCCGGCTCAAACATGTTTTGTGATTAGGGTCTCGCTTTTCTCCGCATTTTCTTCTATCTATGCAGTGCTTGGCAGCTTGTTCATTTTTCATAGCAGTAGACATTTATTATAGTTTACAATCTGAAGCTCTGTTTCATTGCCTTTTCGTTGGTAGATAATATTCCATATTGTTACAGTCTTTTATTTTTATTATTTTTTTCCTTTTTCTTTCTGCGCAGTATATTTAATCCTTAATATGTTAAAGTGCATCTCTTATTTTTTTTTTAGTTAATTGGCCCGTGTTGTTTTAATTTAGTTCAGTATACTTATTTGGTGTTAATAAGGCCCAAAATCTTTCTAGGCCCATGTTTATTTCATTGTCTTGTATTAGCGTAGTAATTAATTGTTTGAGTAGTATATTAATTGCTACTTTTATTTGTCTTAGTTAGTAATTAATAGACCGAAGTTAATTTTCTATATTAATTTAATTTATGATTTAGGTTTTAATTGCACTCATCAATTGTCATAACTATTGCTTCCATTTTCAACGTGTTTGTTTACTTTTTATTTATTTATCTAGGTCCGTATACATTTCCTTTCTTATCCCAACTTCTTCTCTTATATTATGATAGCTTAGTTTTCTTGTTGGCCCATTTCATGTTCTTGGCCCAATCTGTTTGAAACTTTCAGTTGATAGTAATGTAGTAGTAGTAGTTAATAGGATTAATTAGTTTAGAATTAAATTCTTCCACCATCATTTGCTCATTATTAGTGTTATAATGCCTTCTCTTTAGCCAATTTGCTTCAACTTCTTATGTTTTCTTATTTGACATCAAGAACTCATGACATGCTTAGTAAATTAATTTTTGGACTTCGTAGTTGCTAACTATAAATTTTTCATAGCTAATTAAATATTTGTTACATCATCATTCTTCGATTTGTTTGTTAAATAGTAAAAAAAAGTTAAATTCTCAAATTAATTGTTCTATTTCTCCTAAATTAAAATTTAAGGTTGTGAAAAATATATAGTCTCTGCGAAACGAATCTTAAATTATTAAAACGAAAAATTGTGCGCTTGCAATTTTAAAATGTATATTTTTGGCACATCAAGTTTTTGGTGCCGCTGCCGGGGACTATAATTATTTTTCGCGCCTTAATTTTTAATTTTTTAAATTAGTTGTACTTGCTCTCTTTATTTAATGTTTTTTAGAAAATTGGAGATTTGGAAAGCTCGTTGGAACTCCGAAAATTGCCGAGGCTTGAAGGAATTTTTGGAAGCTTGCTTGGGTAACCCGTATCTCTCTCTTTTCGTATTTTTTACTAGTTATAAAAAAATTCACATAAAAAAACAAAAAAAATGAAAATTCAAAAAAAATGGTTAGTTAAATACATATTCGTTGCATCATGCATTTATTCACCTAGGAGCACATCATCTTAGATTTTATTTTCTTGTTTTTAATTTTTCGTACATTATAAATTGTGATGATTGCTGGAGGACCCAAGGTACGTTAAATTTCTTCTTTTCTTTAGTTAGGACACGTAGTTTAGAGCATCCATAATTGTTTATCGCTTTTATATCTCATTGTGTGTTGCATCATTTAAATAAACTTTATGGGCAAAACCACATCACAAGATAAGGGGAGGGATTTCATCACTTTTTCCTTGGCCCACAACCATTAAATCCATCATTTTGCATACCATAGCCTTTTGAATAAAACTAAGTAGACATTTGCCCCTAGGACTTCGCGCTCAACTAGGAAGAAAACCTGAAACGATCAAATCTCTAAGTATTCATTCTTTGGTGTCTATGCTAGCGAAAGCTTACCTGGCCATTTAGATTGGTGACTAGGCTGGTGTTTAGCCTCTTGGCAATGCTTGCACGTACCTGGCCAATTAGAAAGAATACTTTTAGTTTTGTGAATTTTAGTAATATCTTTTTGTTAGGAGCAAGTCTAGAGTTTTTTTAGGGAACCATAGATTTAGAATTTTTCTTTCAATTTTTCACCCTTTCTTTTGCGTGTTTTAAATTCTTGCACTTATTTTCTACTTGATTCATATCCTGTTTATGCGTACTATGTGTATTAGAGATAATTCATCTAGGTTAGTGAGACCAATTGAGCTTACTTCCTCATCAGAATCCGAACTCGTAGAAATTCTTGA
Source organism: Apium graveolens (assembly GCF_009905375.1). Classification (NCBI taxonomy): domain Eukaryota; kingdom Viridiplantae; phylum Streptophyta; class Magnoliopsida; order Apiales; family Apiaceae; genus Apium; species Apium graveolens. The sequence goes on along the minus strand of NC_133650.1, from coordinate 179,736,918 downwards.
ACCCGTAGTAAACATGATAGTTTCTCTTAAGGATCGTTGTTACCCCGCCCGTTCGGCCCAACCTTCTTGTATTACTCTTCCACCGGTTAATGGCAACAATTTTGAAATTAAAGGTCATCATATTAGCATGTTACCTAAATTTACCAGGAGTGAAGGTGAGGATCCTTATCTTTTTATTCATGAATTCAAGGAGGTTTGTGCATTACAAAAACTCCAGCAATTGACCGAGGATTCCATTAGGCTTAGACTAATCAATTTTGCTCTTAAAGAAAATGCTAAAAATGGTTATATAGCCTACCGTTTAATTCTATTTCAACTTGGGAGGGATTCGTAGTCATTTTTCTAAAAAAAAATTCCAAACCATAAGACTACGAGACTTACAAATGAGATTAATCAATTTCATCAAAAGGAAAATGAGTCTTTTTGGAAATATTTTGAAAGATTTAAAAATCTTTTATCCCAATGTCCCCACCACGGAATAGAAAAGTGGAGACTTTGTAAGATTGTTTACGAGGTCTTTGATAGTCCTACAACCGCGTTGTTAGAGTCTATGTGTCAAGGAAAATTCATGGAAAAAGACGAGGATCAGGGTTGGGAGTTTTTCGAGGAACTAGCGGAAAAGACCATATTATGGGAGTCTACTAGGGAGCTGAATACGAAGCCTAGTAAGCATAATGAAACACTCGGTTCATTAGCTAACAAAGGCTTGCATTTAGTTGGTAATTCTATAGCAACTGAAGCAAAGTTAGCTACTCTCACTAGAAGATTAGAAGCTTTAGAACCACTAATGCCCCTTCCCAAGCGTCTATGTTTGTGAACTATAACTCTAATAGTCATGGACCTCAAAACTTTCAAGAGTTTGAGCAAGTGAATGCTATGTTTCAACCTCGACCTAGGAAGACCCTTTTGTACCCATGTACAATCCCGGGTGGAAGAACCACCCGAATTTCTCATGAACCCAAGGTCAAAACTACCAATCTCCTCAACCCATATTTCAAAAGCCTAATCCAAACTCTTACCCCACTTCTAGTCAAAATCCTTATCCAAACCCAATTCAAGCACCCTTGAATCCTCCCGGGTTTAATGATTCGGATAATAGACTTAATTCCTTAGAAAAGAGTATTGAGGCTTTGCTAAAATCTCAAACTAATTTGACTAAATCTCAACAAGCCTTCATGCAAACCATGACCCAAGATAGGAAATTATTTAATTACAATGCCCAAGCCATATCTGAGTTGGAGGTTCAAATGAGTCAATTAGCTAACACGATTTGTGAGCGTGAGAAAAATAAGTTTCCAAGTCAACCCGAGGTGAATCCTAAAATTTTGCTTAATCAAAGACCTCATATGTGAACGCCGTCATCTCTCTACGGTCGGGAAATCAAGTGAGAAATCGAGTTGGTGTTGATGTTAATGAAGAAGAGAATTCGAGTTCGGAACCTAATCCCTCACCTTTGAGTCCGAGTCTAGGTCACTTGAAGCAACCCGAGAATTTCGAGTCTAGCGAAACACCTCATTCGATTGCACCACCTTCGAAACCTAGCCCCGATTTGTCTAACGAAAGAGTCTTTACGCCGAAAGCTCCGTATCCTCAACGACTTATTTCGAACAAACAATCAGCTCAAGTAGACAAGATCTTAGAAGTTTTCAAGTAAGTTAAGGTCAACATTCCTCTTTTAGATGCCATTCAACAAATTCCTTCGTATGTTAAGTTTCTAAAAGAGTTGTGTATTCATAAACGAACCACTCATGTTCCTAAGAAAGCCTTTTTGACATCTCAAGTTAGTTCGATTCTCTCGAATGAAATTCCCGTGAAATATAAGGACCCGGTTGTCCTACTATTTCTTGTGTCATAGGCAACACTTTTGTTGACAAAGCTTTACTTGACTTAGGTGCTAGTGTGAATCTTCTTCCATATTCTATCTACAAGAATTAGGTCTAGGTGAACTTCAAAAGACCAATGTCACACTTCAATTAACTGACTGTTATATCAAAATTCCTAAGGGAATAATTAAAGACGTGTTAATTAAGGTTGGTGATTTTGTTTTTCCCGTTGATTTTGTGGTCCCAGAAACTGAACTGGTCAAAAATCCTAAAAATCAAATTCCGAACATTCTAGGAAGACCTTTTCTAGCCACATCCAATGCCTTGATTAATTGTAGGAACGATTTAATGAAACTAACATTTGGAAATATGACCATTGATCTCAATATTTTTCATGTCGAAAACCAACCCAATGACTATTTTGACCAACACATGGAAATTAATTTAATTGATAAAATGCTTGATCATGAAACCATGAGTGTCGAAGATGCTCTTGACTTTTGCTTAAATCATTTTGGTCAAAATTGGGTTGATTCCGATTACACTAATGAGGTCAATGAGATGTTAGAGTCCACCATTCCTACAACTAACCAAGAGCTTGAACCACTCCTTTTGTCCCTTTATCAAGCTAGTGAACCAGTTGAGCCAAGTCTACCAGAATTAGAACTCAAACCTCTTCCTAACACTCTTAAGTACAAGTTTCTTGGCCCTAATAAATCTATTCTCGTCATAATTACTTCTAATTTGACCCTATCTCAAGAAGAGGAACTTTTAAGTGTGCTTAAAGAGAATAAGGAAGCCACATGTTGGAGTATTTTTGATATTAAAGGAATTAGTCTGACAATTGTCCAACATAGGATTCACTTGGTTGATGATGCTAAACCAGTTAGGGAGCCACAAAGGAGGTTGAACCCAACTTTGATGGAAGTTATTATGAAGGAAATTATTAAGTGCCTAGATAATGGGATCATCTTTCCCATTTCTAATAGCTCGTGGGTGAGTACGATTCAAGTAGTACCTAAGAAATCGGGTATTATCGTAGTGACCAACGAGAATGACGAACAAGTTCCCACTCGTGTTCAATCTGGTTAGAGAGTGTGTATAGATTATAGGAAACTCAATTCTGCCACTAGAAAAGATCACTTTCCTTTACCATTCATCGATCAAATGTTAGAAAGGTTAGTGGGTCATTCCTATTATTGTTCCCTAAATGGTTTTTTCGGCTATTTTCAAATCCCTATTGCTCCCGAAGATCAAGAAAAGACCACGTTCACATGTCCTTTCGGAACATTCGCTTATCGTTGTCTAGCTTTTGGTTTGACCATGGCCCCTGCTACATTTCAACGATGCATGATGAGCATTTTTTCCGATATGGTAGGTGAATTCCTAGAAATTTTTATAGATTATTTTTCCATCTTTGGTTCTTCTTTCCATCAGTGTCTAAACCACCTTGACCTAGTTTTGAAAAGGTGTAAAAAATGAACCTCGTTCTTAATTGGGAAAAATGTCATTTCATGGTTAAAGAATGAATCGTCCTTGGTCATAAAATCTCGGAAAAGGGAATTGAAGTTTATAAAGCTAAAATTGATCTCATTGCTAGTCTCCCTCCACCAAAATCGGACATGCGGGTTTTATAGGCGTTTCATTAAGGATTTTAGTAAAATGGCAAGACCCTTGACCAATCTTCTTTCCAAAGATGTCAAATTCGAGTTCAATAGTGATTGTTTACAATCTTTTGAACACCTTAAGAAAGAATTGACTTCATCCCCGATAATTAAATCTCCCGATTGGAATGAGCCTTTTGAGTTGATATGTGATGCCTCCGACTATGCAGTTGGGGCAGTTTTAGGGCAACGAATCAATAAGATACCTCATGTCATATACTACGCTAGTAAGACCTTAAATGATGCCCAACTTAATTACCCAACCACCGAAAAAGAGCTTCTAGCCGTAGTATTTTCCCTCGAGAAGTTTAGGTCTTATCTTATTGGTTCAAAAATCATTGTTTATACTGATCATGCCGCCCTTCGATATCTTTTCTTGAAAAAGGACTCAAAAGCTCGTTTGATTAGGTGGATCTTATTGCTCCAAGAATTTGACCTAGAAATTAGGGATAAGAAGGGGTCTGAAAATGTCGTTGTCGATCATCTCTCTTGATTGGTAGTAGAGTCAACCGTTGACTTGCCTTTGAATGAATCTTTTCCGGATGAACACCTTCTTTCTATCTTTACCCTCCCTTAGTTTGCCGATATTGTTAATTACCTTGTCACCGGCAATATTCCGACTCATTGGTCCAAGCAAGATAAATCCAAATTCTTTTCACAAGTCAAATACTTCTTTTAGGATGACCCTTATCTCTTCAAGTATTGCCCAGATCAAATCATTAGAAGGTGTGTCCCAAATCACGAGTTTAGAAGTGTCCTTTCCTTTTGTCGCGATCAAGCTTGTGGAGGTCATTTTAGTGCCAAATAGACGGCTGCTAAGATACTCCAAAGTGGTTTTTATTGGCCTAGTTTATTTAAGGATTCCGCGGAATTCTGTGTCGCTTGTAGTAGGTGTCAATATTTAGGAAAGATCACAAGACGTAATATGATGGCCATGAATTCGATCCTAATTATCGAAATTTTCGATGTTTGGGGGATAGATTTTATGGGCCCATTTCCTTGCTCATTTGACAACCTCTACATTCTCTTAGCGGTCGATTATGTGTCTAAGTGGGTCGAAGCCATTCCAACTAAGTATAATGACAATAAGGTCGTTCTTAAATTCTTAAAAGAGAATATCTTTTCTCGATTTGGTACGCCTAGAGCTATCATTAGTGATCAAGGCAAACATTTCAAGAACCATCGATTTGAGTCTCTCTTAAAAAAGTACTCGATCACTCATAAATTGGCCACCCCTTATCATCCTCAAACTAGTGGTCAAGTTGAAGTCTCAAATAGGCAAATCAAACAGATTTTAAAAAAGACTGTCAACTCGAATAGAAAGGATTGGTCAACTAAGTTGATAGATGTTTTATGGGCGTATAAGACTATCTTGGGTATGTCCCCTTATCGGATTGTGTTTGGTAAAGCTTATCATTTTCCGGTTGAACTTGAACATCGAGCCTTGTGGGCTATTAGGGAATTGAATTTTGATTTACCCAATGCCGGTAGTCATAGAAAGTTGCAATTGTCTGAGTTAGAGGAAATGAGAAATGATGCCTATGAAAATGCTAAAATCTATAAAGAAAGAACCAAAGTTTTTCATGATAAATCAATTTTGAGAAAATCCTTTTCTCCCGGTCAAAAGGTTCTTTTGTACAATTCTCGGCTTCATTTATTTCCCGGAAAATTACGATCTAGATGGGAGGGAACTTACATTGTTAAAGTAGTTTTTCCTCATGGTGCTATTGAAATTGAAAATCTTAAAAATGGTGAAATATTCAAAGTTAATGGACAACATCTCAAACCATTTTTAGAGTTGCCAATCGATCCGAGGAAGAGGTCATCCACCTCATTGACCCAAGATCAAGTAAGTCTCTTTCAGTAGGTAGTTTTAACTCTCTTCATCCCTTATCAAGTATATTCACATCATTTTCCTTGCTTATTTCTCTCTTTTGCATATATTGAGGACAATGCATGATTTAGGTATGGGGGAGGGTTTTGGTGTAATTCTTAAAAATAAAAAAAAACAAAAAAAAATTCAAAAAAATAGAGACATTTTTAGCTAAGTTGTCTTACTCTCTCTTGAACTTTAGTAGTAGTTGGTGTTAGCATATTTTCAAAAACTTATACACATAGTGCCTTTTAGATTATTTAAACGTAGTTGAGTAAGGTGTCTTTTTGAATCTTGTGTCAACTGATTTTCACTCTAGATTCCAAGACGACACTTTTGCACAAGACCTTTTTTGGAGAGATTGTTTAGGGATGTTATTCGATACTTGAGAGATAACTCACATGTTGAAACAATGTCGAATCAAGCCTTTGTGAAAAGAAAAAAAAACAAAAAAAAGTAGAAAAAAAGATGAATAAACTACTTCAATACCCATTGTTCTTATAAACAAAAATCTTTAGATAATGGGCACAAGTAGAATTGACTAGTCTTGTTTTGTTGCCTTTGTTACTCGAGTTATTAAGTTCGTCGGGGGATTTCAAAACCTAGTGCCCTAACACCATCTGGTTTGGGAGTCACTGACCTAAAACTCGCTATATGGGTAACATAGAAAGCCTAAGAAAACAAGCATCATAAAGTCAATTGAAACAAAAAAAATAAGAAAAAAAGAAAAAAAAGAATAATTTTGAGAAGTTTGGCTAGATACTTGTTTTGATAGAGAATGGGTCAGTTCAATATTAGTTGAAAAAGAGAAAATGTTCTTAGACAGTTAAATCCATCAAAGGCCTTAAATTCACTACACACCTTGGGATCTTTTGTAAAAATTCTAAGTCAACATAAGCAGATTTGAGTCACCTACATATTGGCTATTATTAGAAGAGTCTTTAAGGCATGTATTTTATTTAAAAAATCTTCTTGTTAACACCAATGAAATATTAAAGTAAGATTGAGGTAGATACTTGTTATATTGTCTCAAAGATTTTATGGATATATCTTCTGTAAACCCTTAGGAGACAACACTCCTCCTATGGAGATCGTCTATGGGTTTAACGGGTTGGTAAACCTAAAATTTCCCGTCACGCCTACGAAAATGAGCATAGGATTTTTCTTAGTTAGCATTTTTATTTTTGATTTTACTCGAGGACGGGCAAAAGATAGGTATGGGGCATTTGATAATCACATATTTTTGCATAATTTCATACTTATTTATTGCTTGCTTTCATATTTTAAATAAATTAATTTATTGCATTCTCATCATTTTGTAGATATTTGGAAAAATGAGAAATGTGAAGAAAAAAGGAGAAAATGGCAAAAATTGAAGAAATATAATGTCACCAAGCAACTTGAAGAAAAAACCAAAAGAAAGAGTTGGTGGAAATCAAGGGTCAAGATCAACAAAACACACCTCTCACTTGGATGACCAAGATTCACCCAACTCTACCCTAAACCCTACTTTTTAGCTATAAATACCCCCTTCCCCCTTGCATTCATCACCTTAGTTTTTCTTAGTTAACCTAATTTTAGTAGTAGCCTCTATTTTCTCTTACTCTACATCTAGTTTTCATTTCCATTGTAGTAGCTCTCAAATATTTGTAAGCACTCTTTCAATTAATATTAATCAAGTTTTTTTTATAATTCACATCTTCTTCCATATTTTTATGTTTTTAAATCTTGTTATCTTCACATATTGGGTTATGATATCTTTTAAAATCTCACAAGTTACAATTTGGAGATTTGAAAGGAGCCCTTTAGATCTAGTTAAAATCTTGAATTTTATATTCTAGATCTTTCTTAGTTGTGTTAAAAAATTATTGATTCACTTTTCCGGGTTTATTCAATTTTTTGGGCGAAATCATTCTTCCGGCTCAAACATGTTTTGTGATTGGGGTCTCTCTTTTCTCCGCATTTTCTTCTATCTATGCAGTGCTTGGCAGCTTGTTCATTTTTCATAGCAGTAGACATTTATTATAGTTTACAATCTGAAGCTCAGTTTCATTGCCTTTTCGTTGGTAGATAATATTCTATATTGTTACAGTCTTTTATTTTTATTATTTTTTTTCCTTTTTCTTTCTGCGCAGTATATTTAATCCTTAATATCTTAAAGTGCATCTCTTATTTTTATTTTTAGTTAATTGGCCCGTGTTGTTTTAATTTAGTTCAATATACTTATTTGGTGTTAATAAGGCCCAAAATCTTTCTAGGCCCATGTTTATTTCATTGTCTTGTATAGACGTAGTAATTAATTGTTTGAGTAGTATATTAATTGCTACTTTTATTTGCCTTGGTTAATAATTAATAGACCGAAGTTAATTTTCTCTACTAATTTAATTTATGATTTAGGTTTTAATTGCACTCATCAATTGTCATAACTATTGCTTCTAATTTCAACCTGCATTGTTTGTTTACTTTTTATTTATTTCTCTAGGTCCGTATAAATTTCCTTTATTGGCCCAACTTCTTCTCTTATATTATGATAGCTTAGTTTCCTTGTTGGACCACTTCATGTTCTTGGCCCAATCTGTTTGAAACTTTTACTTGATCTATTAGTGTAGAAGTAATGTAGTAGTAGTAGTTAATAGGATTAATTAGTTTAGAATTAAATTCTTCCACCATCATTTGCTCATTATTAGTGTTATAATGCCTTCTTTTTAGCCAATTTTCTTCAACTTCTTATTTTTTCTTATTTGACATCAAGAACTCATGCCATGCTTAGTAAATTAATTTTCGGACTTCGTAGTTGCTAACTATTAATTTTTCATAGCTAATTAAATATTTGTTACATCATCATTCTTCGATTTGGTTGTTAAATAGTAAAAAAAAGTTAAATTCTCAAATTAATTGTTCTATTTCGCCTAAATTAAAATTTAAGGTTGTGAAAAATATATAGTCTCTACGGAGCGAATCTCAAATTATTAAAATGATAAATTGTGCGCTTACAATTTTAAAATAAATATTTTTGGCACATCACTCCTCTTGATGCTGCATCAAGCATGGGTCTAGAAGTAGCACTCAATCCTTTGTAGAAATAGTTAATAATCATCCAATCAGGCATGCCATGGTGTGGGCACTTCCTTAGCATCTCTATATATCGATCCCAAGACTCACAAATAGATTCTCCAGTTTGCTTAACAAACTGGGTAAGAGCATTCCTGATTGCAGCAGTCTTCGCCATATGGAAGAATTTAGTGAGAAACTTTTGAGCAAAATCTTCCCAAGTGGTGATAGACCCTGCTAGTAGAGAATGTAATAAGCACTTAGCTTTGTCCCTTAGAGAGAATGGGAAAAGTCACAGCTTGATAGCATCTTCAATCACATCATTGAATTTGAAAGTGTCGTAGATCTCGATGAAATCCCTGATGTGCATGTTGGGGTCTTCAGTAGGAGAACCCCCAAACTGAATTGCGTTCTGTATCATCTGGATCGTGCTTGACTTGATCTCAAAATTATTAGCCCTGATGGTTGGCCTGATGATGTTTGACTAAATGTCATTGATCTTAGGCTGAGAATAGTCCATCAAAGCCTTAGGATTTTCTACTTGATCACCCATCTCTACTAAAACTAGTTCCTCGACTTTCTCTTCTTCTTCAACCTTCTTTTCTTCCTCAAAAACTTCTCTTCGAACCACCACAAGTTCTTTCTCGGCTTTATCCAGTGTTCTCTTACGAGTACGCGAACACGTATGCATACACCCTCGCTAGAGTACCTGAAATAAGACCAGAAAATAGATAAGTAACAATGTCCGAGTCAATGAACTTTAATGACCACTGATTGAAAGCACATAACTATAAATTAACACTGCAGTCCCCAGAAGCGGCACCAAAAACTTGTTAGTCGCTAAACACGCGCTAATAATTCACGCAAGTATACGTGTTCGCAAGTAACATAGAATCTTTTCTAGTTCGTTCCCACAGAGACTGGCTTTGGTTAACTAATTAATCTATGCACTTAAACAACAATGTATGGTTATTATTCAATGCTAAGACGATAACAAATAGAGGTTGTTTATAACTAAGAATTAAGCTAACAATTATAACTAAGAGAATAAGATTGGTTGAATTAATATATATGACAAACATGGGATTCTAACTTCATTAAATACTTCATTCAATAGCCTTTTTGTTCTCAACCTTAGCATGCAATTGTGATGACACTAATTAGATAATACAAAACTGATAAATGCCAACTTTCGTTGCACGAGTACCATACTACCAGACATCCACAAAAGAGATAGAAGCTGATTAGACACCAATTATATTGATACCTAATTATATTGAGACCCTATATGTCTATAGAATTTGACAACATAACGGTTTAAGTACAAGTTATCTATCTTGATTACATAGGGCAAGTAAGATGGGTAAAATTACCTACGAATCATGCATAACAATAACTCATGAACCTATGCTAACATGGCAAGTTCTAAATCCTTATATTCACTGTCGCTTCATAAAGAATTAACACGCTATCTTATAAGTTCGCGCCTCTTATAAGACGAATAAGCACAACCAATACTAGGTTATCATACAATCACCACACACTAAGGCATCATAACAATTTAACTAAAGAAATCCATAAATAAATCCGCTAGACCCCCAAGATAACGATTAGCCCATAATCGGACTCATCATCAACGTGGGTTCCGATGAAATCATTGTATAACAAACGTAGTCTTTATAACGAATAAATAAAACCAAGTACAAAACAAGATTAAGGTTCACAAGTAAGAAAACTAGCATCCAAGTTACAACTTAAAACAAAGATTCACAAGTAAAAACAAGATCTTCTTCGTCTTCATTGAATCGTGCTAATACGGTTTTCTTACGGCTCTACTTGATATGTCTCTGGCTTGTTATCTTATTAAAAACGACCTAAAGTTGCTTATATAGCAGCCCCATGCAGTGTAGAATTCTTTCTCTCAGAAACCAAATAGAAACGGGATTCTGCCATCCCGACACGGCGCGGCCGCGCCGGCTTTCTGTACTTTGGGCGCGGTCGCGCGCTTGATTAGCGCGGGGGTGCTGGGCTTCTGCCAGAACTTGACTTATTCATTTTTCTTGCAGATTTGAGCCGACTTTCAACGAGCTTTTATTCCACACCACCTTGACACCAAATTAGCATTTAAATTAGCACCAAAACAATGCTAATTCACCTGATTACCTAGATAATGCTTGAAATGCAAAAACACTCGAAAACACGTTAAAACACTTAACAACTTGAGTACAAACGCACCAATTCAAAACTTATTAGAGCATTATAAAGTGTCATAAATGCCACTCAACAAACATCAACCGATAAACCTAACTGACAACCCACGCGGGAAAGTTGACACACCCACGTGGGGTTCCTGACACACCGCCTGTCGTCGACATCGTGTGATTGACACCGCCGTCACTAAAGTAAGTAGGCATTACAACTCATGCACACTCCCCACTTACATGTGCCACTCATATGCCCCTAACTCCTATAAATATCCAGCAAAACAAGAGAGAAAAGGAGACAAAAAATCCATACAATATAGTAAGATCGACATTCTCTTTAACTTTCTCTCTCTAAAATTTGGCCAGATTACTTGCTATTACACCAGAGGTGTCTCTTGAGATGAAAATTTCGGTTTTAAGTACTCTGCATCTGGACCCGACCCATTTCCAAAGGAGAAAAAGCTCACATAGATTCAGAGGCTTATAAGATATATAGGAACATTTTTGCAAAAATAACTTCGTTTTTTTTGCAAAAATACCACTCTTGGAAAAAATATTTTACGAAAATACCTTTCTTTCTAAACTTTACAATAATATTTGTAACTTAAATAAACTACAATCAACCACACCTACAACTCCAAAATTAGTATATAAAATTATTTTTAATTGATGAACACGTTTCTTAACGAGTAGCAATGATTAAATAAATGGGATTTCCAAAAAATACCAAAAATACGTTTTTTTGTCAAGCCCAAAAATACCTTTTTAAAAACTTATTTTGCAAAATACCATAGTTTGAAAAATATTTGCGAAAATATTCATTTGCAAAATACGTTACTCTATAAGTTGCAGCGATTAAATAAAATGCAACCTAAAATATAAAATAAATTAATTTTGATTGTTTTATAGAAAATGTGTAAAAAGAGTTGCTTTGGTCCAACAAAAAACGAACTTTATTTATTTGTTTTTCAGAAAAAGGAGTTGGATTCAGATGATTTTGATTTTTGGTTGCCAAAGAATCTGAAAAGAAGACTGGTGAGAGATATCAGAGCATACATTTGTAAGTTGCAGATAGCCGAGCGTATCCCAGCTAATTTCAAGGGAAACCGTAAATTAGGGTTTATCTTATGGACGAAGAAGCAAGTGTCAACATGTCGATTTCAGAGTCTAATACAACTATGGTTGCAACCACTATGGGTCGGGTCATGAACACTCTCCTTGAAGCTCGCACTAACAAGCTCACTGATTCCATTTCTCGTCTCGATTATTCTCCTAAAATTATCACTCAAACTGGTACTTTCTCACCTTTCTAATCCATTTCTACTTTACATATTTATGCATAAAGTAAAACTTAATTGTCTTAATGAGTTGTCACTGGATTGATACAGAATCTCGATTTTATGATACATTTTGTCTGTCTCGGTTATAATTGATGCGGTGTGTTATTTATTTAAGTTTGATTAGTTGATGTAATTTTGCAGTATCGAGACTATTTGTTTTTCTAGGTTTTGCTCTGTGTTACTTACGGTTTGATGTGTATGCAGTTACGTTGGAGGACTCGTTGTGGATATTGTACAAGTATGTTAGGGATTCGGCTGATAAGGAGGAGTTATCATTGGATCATGTTTTGGTTCCCATGGTTGAACATGTATGTATCATCATTTGCTAATTTCCGTATATTGCAGAACATTGTATGATATTCATATTTCGATATAAATGCTGCTCCTCAAGGTGTTAATGAATTATGAGTTAACAGGGCGAAGTAAGCTAATACTTGTTAATGGAGGGACCCTTTCCTTTTTTATACAAATATAAGACTTGTTGTATTTTCCCTATATATTTTAAATTAATGAGAATTTTAAAGCACTTATTGAAATAGTTTTGAACTTGCACTTTTTTCCTTGTTGGGGTGGTTGGGGATTGAGGGCTGAAGAACTCACATTTTGTCCTACATTCTTAACATGTTAATCCATGTTAAACCCCATTATTGTAATTTACCTCTAAAAATTCAAATGCAGAAACACTTTTTCCTTTGGTTAGAAGAATTTTGTTGTAATAGATGAGGATGTTCATTCATGAACCTAAGAAAAATTCAAGCCAAGTGTCAGAGTTTTGATGTTGAACAGTTATTGTGCTTGCTTATCATGGTTGTTTGAAGCTTCCATGTACTAATATTATTATTTAGATGATTTCTTTGTTTTGTTTTCCTTTTCCGAATCCGTTTTCATTTCTTTTAATACGAGTTTAGCCGTAGCTTCTTGAAAATCATAGATAAGCATCCAAAATTCATATTATGTGATACATCTTGAATAAACATTTTGTTAAATACAGTCGCTGAAATGCAAAGATTTAAAACGACGCAGTCAGACAATGATACTTCTTGATTGGCTATTTCAAGATAGTGTTGTCTTCGAAGCTTTAGCCACAAACTTTGCTAATATACTGTTGAGGAAAGACGACCATTACACTGTGTTAGGTTGGTGCATCCTTACCCGTGTTCTTCTAGAAGATGATATCTTTAAGGAAAAGCTTCTAACAAGTGGTAGGTAAACTTGCAGTGTGTTAATTTAAATTTGATGTGTATTATGTTTACCAGTTTATATGATAAGTAAAATGAACTTGACTAGTTGGAGTGTGATAGATAATGTAAAAACGTTTTAATCTGGGCCTGTTAATTTACAATGATATGAACAATTAGATTCGGTAAATGAGATGGTTTTAGCAGTTTTTATGCCTATATTAGTTCTGATCCGGGCCTGTTAATTAACAATGATATGAACAATTACACTTGGTTAATGAGTTGGTTTAACTGTTTTTTTGTGTTTCAATTAGTTCTGATCTGGGCTTGTTAATTTACAATTATTTGAACAATTTATATATACACGAGATCTGGTGCCGCGAGTATCATATAAAAATCAAAGGCAGTTGATTTAGCGTGCTTCTTTGTTCTGGTGCCATATTAAACGGCTAGATGAGATTTGTAGTTCTTTTCTATTAGATATCTGTAAAATTGATGATCCTTTTTTAAGCCAATTTTTCTTCTACTTTTTTTTTTTAAAATTTATTTTGAAAATAAATAGAACCCCTTCAAATATGAACTGAATAATATTGATTTGATCAGGTTTCAATGTTTAGTCTCTGGCCTCTCCCACAGTGAAAGTAACTGAAAGTTTCCACATTTTTTAATGAAATTAGCAAAGTTTTCTATAATTTATTTCTTTTTATCAAAATTTCACTATAAACACTGTAGTGACGTGCCAACAGCAATTTCTCAACATTTTTTCTTGTTATAGCTAAAAATTAAGTCTCACCAAGGTGTACTAAGAAAATGAATCTAACTTCCGCATGGACATTATATTGGGTGGTACCTATGTTCATTATGTTGAATGTTTACCCGTACTATTGACTTTAGGGTGTTCCTGGAAGACCCCTACTTAAATCAATGATATCATTTTGCGTATGGCAACACCCTTCAATATTTACCTTGTTACTACTCTATGTTTGGTCCCTTTCTGCAACTTTAGGCTTTAATTAGTTGATTCGTTGATTTTATGTATTAAACTCTACTTTCCCCATCAAATATATACGAAAAGCATTTTACTAAAAATGTTGTTTCTTCATGCAGGAACTGAGAAGTATGATAATTTGCTAAAGATCCTTTCTCCATGTGTTAAACATCTGTTAATTCTGTGCAGTGGAAGGTACACGTAGCGTTCATTATTTTTTGGTATTATGTAGTCACCATAGTTGCAAGCAACCCCAAAAGGGCTCTGTATCTTTCTCACAACTCTTGGAATAATTGTTTCGATTTTTCTAGACTCGAGTCAAGGCACAAGGAAACTATGTTAATGTTCCTTTACATTTATTTATATATTGATGTATTAAGAATTCAATATGGAAAATAGTGCTCAAAATTTTTGAGTGAAATAGAATCTGTGTTTAACCCACAAAAAAGAGTGTTGCATATGACATGTGAGAGGGGTTATACTGTCTGAGTGCAAACATAACTTTATGGGATGCATAACTTATGAATTTTGGTAATAAGCTGATCCATATTATTTTTCACATTCATCAATTGATTTCATGAATTCATTGCAGTTGATTTTGTTAACCATCATCAAGTGGTCCTGTTTAAACTCGATTAATGGTAATTTTCTTTAGCTTGAATTAGCAATTAGGGGTTTATGCACTCTTTAAAAGAAATATAGGAGTCCCAGCCGATCACGGCTTCTGCCTTCCAGAATGGTTTTGTTAAGAATTCATAGTGAATATATGTTACTAATGACATTTTCTAAAGGTAATTACTTGTTATCAGTTTAGTTGTTAAGTAACCGACTCATCTAAAACCTTAAGGTGTAAGGAGACGTTAATTGGATCCTACAGCAGTCCGAAGCAAACAGACAAACAATAAAATTAAACGAGGATGGGAGAACTCGAGACCCTTTTCTAATCCGAGCTCTAATACCATGTAAAATAACCAACTCATCTAAAACCTTAAGGTGTAAGAAGGAGGCCGTAAATGGATTATATATTATTTGACTAGTACAATTAACGGCTAATTTAAGAGATAGTTTTTTTATTCTTTTAATTCATGTGATTACTATATATACTATCCGTTATAATCTGGTTTCAGTTGACTAAAATACCTGTAAGAACAAAATTATTATTATTTAGTTGATCCTGGTCTTGTTTTATTTGTTTTAGCAGTTCTCAGGGTGGATTTGAGTTGCCAACTCGACTATCTGTGGCTGCTGCTGACTGTGTTATTGCTATCACTATAGCATTGACAAGAAAGAATGCGCTTTCTGATATTCCAGAAAACAAGGGAAAATCAAATAAACGCGATACACCAACCCAGTCAACTACTTTGGGACGGCCTGGTTCTAGTAATGTGATGAATGTGAAACCAGCCAGTTTATCTCAAGAAATCTCTAGCAGTACTGAGATAGGATTGTTGCTTTGGGATCTTTTAGATGAAGTTATTGTTCTTGTGCAAAGACTCAGTGCTGTATGTCTTTACCTTCCCTAAACACTTTCCATTAACAGCCCTATTTCTTTCTTTTCTTGACACGTGTATAGGTCTAGAAGTTATTTAAATCTGAATGAACTTTGTTTCATCCTTTGTTTCCGTTATTAATGTGTAATTGTAAATTACGGGTTGTTTGGCTAATCATATTTATTAAAGTACCGACCTCCTAAAATAGTACATAAACATGGGATTCAATCGAAATAAATACTTTTAAAAAATCAGATTAGCCAAACCCCTCTATCTTTATGCAACATTGTCGGGAAATAATTAAAATTTAATACGGTGCAACATGTTCACTTTCTGATACACCTAAATTAGCCAACTCAAATATTAGCATGGCTGCCTGTCTTGTAAAGCGTGCACAACTATTAAATTTATTTCTGTATGAAATGTGTATCCATGTCTTGAATATTTAGTGAATCATGGTATTCCAGAAATAGTTTCTTGTTTCAATTCATTTTTCCTTGTTTTCATAAATTTGCACATAAATATTTAGTTTGGCTCTGGCACTTGGTGGTTATTATCTATGTCTTAGAACTTTTTTATGTTCACACGGAAGTAACTAAATGGAATATGTGAGTTTTAGTGGAGCAGGAAGAGCCGATATTTGCATGCAAAAGGACTGGACAGATTATTAAATTGGTTGCAAAAGACTAAAAATCATTATAGTTGCTTCAGTGTGGACAAAGGTGTTATTTCTAACTTCTCATAACATTTATCTAATTCATAGGTCATAATTGTGAAAAATTATCTGTAATTTTTCTTCTTACTTGGAATATGGATGATAGATCGGCAAATAGTCAAGGCTGGTGCATTGCTTTTCTCTTCTTGCTGGAAGCACTGTAGTGTCCTCTTACATTTGGAAGATCGCATCTTTTCTCAATACTACAAAGAATTGTTGGACCACTTCATATCAGGCATTCAGGTTGAACTCAAGTAATGGCCAGTAGCTTAACTTTTTAATGACCAAGTGTCTTACTGAGACAGGTGTAATTGTTAAGTGTCATGCTTGAGATGCATTATATTTTTACCTCTTTAATATTAGAATAGCTTAGAAAAGTTTTTTTTTTTGCTAATTAGCTTAGAAATTTTTTGTTTTGCGTTTGGAATATATTTGTTCTGGCTGATTTTTTTTTTAGTTGGTAAAAACTGTTTTTGGTTTGTGTGTGAAACAGGATGAGATATAAATTTTAAGTTTTAAATTATAACATCTCGATTGGATCACAGAGTAGATGTTATTATCTTGGTATTGCAAGTGAAAATATTTTATTTAGTCAGATCAAAATGACTGCTAAAAATAAACTTATTCAAAAGCAAATACAGATGATAGTATCAGTAAACATCATTATATGTTTTGTCATGCATGAAGTTTTCTTTTATTAAGAATCACAGTTGCTCTGATGACTGTGTCAAAGTCCTTTCTGTAATTTTTAACCCTGATTGTACACTAACCTTTATGTATATAGGAATATTTTTTTGTTGTCCCTAAATGTTTCTCAGAAAAGATCTTTGTAATAACCATTGATTCTATGTACAACAAAATGTGGGGAGAAACAAATGAACTTTTGAATATGGACCGATATACAATATCAAATAATAAATTCAGAATTTACAAGCTTATGTTTCCATGGTTGCCTATTGAACTGGATTGTGATATTTTTTACGTGCTTTAGGGTCTAATTCAGGCGTCATGTGCCCTATGGGGTAGGCTGTTGCCTTCGACACTCTGTTATATGTTCTGATATTACTTGTTTGTAGTTTATATCCTGAGGAGATTCGTATTTAGTTTTATGCAGATAACGACGAGCTTAAAGATAACAAAGACAGTGGAACAGAGACCATAAACTTTTTTCTGAGTTGCCTTTTACTTCTACTGGGGCGTTGCAATGGCAAACAATTTGAAAGTGCCATGTCAGAATATGGACTTCAGATGTGTGGTCTTCTTGTATCGCAGGTAGAGAGTTTCTGAGATTTATTTTATTGAAATGATTTACTGTTATCAGCTCCTTCGAACTTGGAAGCATGATGGGCCACGAAAATATAGAAAACAAATTCTGTATCAATGGTGAGAAAAGGAGGAGTTATTCTTTTCAGGTGTAAAGCTCTTGGAAACAAAGTTACCAATAGGTCGAGATATATTTTCAGTTGACAATAACATGGGTTAAATGTTACCGGGGCTGAGGCAGTTACACTTAATAGTTTTCCGATAGGTGTGCCATGGATTATATATTAAAATCTAGCCTAACCATTAAGGAAGCAACTCTATGTATAAGTATCTTTCATAAGTCATACAGTCATGCATGTTCTTTTCAGATAAGTTTTGTCATTTATCTTTATAGGATATATTTTATTATAAGTTATAGTATTGTTCTGTTAATAATAAAAAAATTAATATAATATTTAAATATTGTATAATATTTAGCATAAAAGTAGTTTAAAATTATTAAATGAATTATCATTTCTCTAAAATTATCTTTTTATTAAAAAAAGTTAGATATCAATTAAGACTTGTGTTATAGTGATAGTAATACATTATTCTTGAATTCAAAAAAATTAAAATATTATATATTTATAAGAATGAAATTTGCACCATTCAGATATTTTATTAATTTGTATACAAAATAATCTTATCCATTAAGTAGTCAGACTGGTAAATCATTCAGATATTTTAATAATTAAGAAATTATTATTGAGATTTGCCAAATGACCCCTAATATGTTTGACTGGACTAAATGAACATCTTGGACCAAAAATGTAGGCATCTTCATCTCGGAATCTATTAAGTTTGGCAAAGGTCAATTGCAGGATTTAAATTCTTAAACACGCATGCCTCAACTGAGACTTCAATCTTTGACCTTTTATTACCAAGAGGAGTGGTATAAGCCATGCTAAGCCATGCAGATAAAAAGGGACTACGCTTCATCTCTCCTGAATCTTTGTGGAGTTCTTCATGTGAAATACATGATAACACATGGTCACCAACCATAAATGTCTAAGCTTGTTGAATATCAAGTGTAACTTGGTGGAAGTAATAAACTTTATGTTCTTGGCCCTTGTCTTTTGAAAAATTCATTCGAGAATGTAAAATGAATCATACTACCCTTTCCAGATAATTGTTGGGAGATGAAGGTTAGGGTGTGGCTAAGGGGTTACTTGGTAAGAAAATATTACAAATCAAGCAACAATCTATCGATTGGTTTTTTCTTTGGCTGTGCATGCTTATGTGTTCTTTAAGAGGTACTCGCTGCAATGTAATCAATAAAATTTATGTTTTTTAGTTACTAGGATACAATAAATTCAATATTCGATATTACTGCTGCTCCAGTATAATGGAACAAGAATGGGTGCAAGTAAATATCTTAATAGTTTCACTACAGACTGTCAGAAACAGATAGATGAAGTTGTTGTACAGAATTTAGATTGAGAGAGCAGATGTAGAACAGAGCTGAAAGTTGCAGAAAATTAGACACGAGAGAGGTAAATGTCAGGAAATGAAACCTAATCGTGGAGTTTCCTACTCCCTCTGTTCCCAAATAAGTGATGCTTTGACTTCTTGCACATATTTTAAGGTGTAAAAGATTCACTTCCAAACATTATTTCTTCGTTTTTTTAAACTTTATTTCATAAGAAACAGTGAAAAATAATATATGGAAGTAACTTTTCTTGCATTTTATAGTACATGCAAAGAATCAAATTGCCACTTTGAGACGGATTGTGTATATTCTAATTTCTAACATATAGAGATGAGAGAACAGATCATAGTTTATGTTTTTTAGAGTGTATTCAGTCAACATTTGGCTAGCAATTAACAGTTAGTTGCTGTTGACTTTATGAATGTCATAAATTTTAACTGACATACAGAGATGAGAGAACTGATCTCAGTTGATTTCTTTTAGAGGGCAGTCAACCAACTTTTTGAATAGGAATTAACTAATAGTTAGTTTTTGTTGACTTGAAAAGTGTTATATATCTTAATATACATAATTGAGAACAGATTACAGTTTCTTTAAGAGGGTGGTCAACTAACTTTTTGACTAACAATTAACTAAAAGTTAGCTGCTCATGCTTGTACTAAAAATGTTATTGCCTGTTACTACTCGTAACAGTTTTATTCTTAGCGAGTATATCTTAAATAAAGAAACCTATAGTAATAAGATACTAATATCTTAAAAAAGGTCGTTTTGTACTATTTTTCATGCTATACACTAATGCCTTGTAATTAAACAGCTTCACTCAGCCGATGAAGATGTAATTGACGGGGCCATGTTCCTCATCAAAGCAGCCGTGTTTAGAACAAATTCTTCGCCAGATGCAATCTGTCTCCCTGACACAAGACACATAGATGCTATTGTTCCATCCCTTCTACTACTTTTAGATGGGAGAGATGGTGCAGCAAAAGCTGCTGTTACACTCATTGCAGAATTCTGTTTACTGTAAGCTGTTGATTTTTTCCCTTGTGTTAATATTGTGTTCGGTCATGCCAATACCTTTGAATAAGTCTGATTTGAAATGTGATGTAACAGAAGCTCAAACAGCAATTGCCTAAAAGACGTTTTAGAGCGCCTCGCTGCTGGAACTTTTTTGCAGAGGAAGAATGCTATTGATGTCATATCTGAACTCATCCACATGTCATTGGATTCAGTAGCTGACCTGTCACAATTACCGTGGTTCGCATATGGTCTTTAGCTGTTATCAGCTTATCTTTTTCTCTTTATTTTTTGTCCTTTGGTCCGCTGATCATACCTTCCATTTAATATTACAGGCAAGATATATCAGATCACTTGCTCCAGCGCCTCAGGGATAAAGAGTTGGTGATTAGCACACAAGCATCTAAGCTTATTACATTGATCGGTTCGTTACATACATAACGATTGAATATTCTGAATTCTGATATTAAATATACTAAATTGCACTTTGTTGACTTGTATTACATTAATTTGCACTTTGGTAGCTGAAATTAAATAGTCTACATTTTGATGGCTAATGTTACTTTGATTAAGCACTTCAGGGTCTCCGGGCAGCTACCGTTAAAATATAGCTAACACCGTTAGATTTTGTAGTAAATATAAATTTGGGAGAAAAAGGTAATTTTACATTTCTTCATCAATATTATCACTTTCAATTGGACTATAGGTAGAATCATGGTAATAGCCATGCCCTTCATTGAGGAAAGAAGTTTGTTTTTGGAGTTTAAATTCACTAGTTAAATTGAAATGTCTTCTCCTATTTTTGTAAAATTGAAGAGGTGATAAATTCATACTTGCAAATAAGGAAAGATCTAATTTCTTATTAATAACCCATCTAACATTATAATGACGAGTTTGAAGAAGACAATTGTTACAAAATTCATGATGCTTATTTTTATGATAGCTGTCTTGACTTGAATATTACATATGTGGTTTTCATATATTGAGGATATGTATATGCATAACTTTTGTTGTTAGATCTTTGAAAGAAAAGGTAATTCAATTTACTGTGATATATTGTGAAGATGAGATTTTATATAAATATATAAATACATATATATATATAGGGTCCCGCTCAACGGAGAAGGGGAAGCTGAAATACATACATATGCCTATATATGTGTGATTGCAGGTGAATGGTTGTGTTGTGTGTGTTTGGTGAAGATGTAAAGTGATGCAGCCAAGTAAGATAGGAGAAGTCGGAGTTGAAGGAGAAACTGATTATAAGGATTAAACACAGCAAACTTAATAGTTGCTAGAGAAATTTTAGGAAAATATTTTTTTTAATCAGTTACTTCGCAGATACAAGGCTGGGAACTTGTATATATAACTCCCAGAAGATCACAGACTACTAGCTCTAGAAACTTCTGGTGCTTTTGACTATAAATTAAGACTTTAACATTTCCCCTTCACACCTTCCCAATACATTACATTAATTATAGACTCTAGATAATTCTAATTTCAGATTAAAGAACTGTTTCTAGAATATTCTTAAATGTATTTCAGATTGTTCTAGAATTCGCATAAAAAAGTTAACGACGTTAGTGACCGATTGACTGAAGTCGTGGCTTTGAAAAAAATATTTTCAGCCATCACATTAATCACTTTTATAATAAGGTCATAAAACTGCAAAAACCTTATATTACAGGAACTCAAACTGCAATTTGTTCTATTAAATATGTATCCGGAACTTATGATGATTAAGCAAATATGTAATCAGGCTATGGACCAATCGTGACTTGTGTTACATCTAATGCTAGTTATCATCTGTATAGAATAGTGGAATCCACCTTGAGGCCTTGCATAGTACTATGGCATTTTAGAAGTTCTATTATCTTTTTTTGAACAAACTGATGTCCTTGATCCTTGTATGTGGTGTTTCATACTTTAATATGTTTGTTGCTTTTTCTTGCAGACCCTTTGATAGTTCTGCCACCTTTGGTTCATCTTGTTTACTCGGATGGAGTACAGTCATCTGCTTGTAATATAATCCTCGCTTTGCTAAAGAGTCACAATAAGAGATTTGATGTTCTATGTTGCTTGCTTGACTGTCTCAGGTACTTTTGTGATTCATAAATTGCCTTTAGAAGCCTGACGCAAAGGGCTGTTGAAATTAAACAGTTTAATGAACTGGAGTATTTTATTCCTCATTTTTCCTTTAACGTAGTGGGTAATACTTGTACAGCTTATCATGCTCACTTCTTTTTACAGTTCCTACTCTTGTGGGATGGATGAATGGTTGTGAGGAAAATAATTTTCATTTCTTACCCAAAGAAACTAATTGGTTATCACATTATGATAAACTTAGATTAGAAACCGCTAAAGATGTTCAGTGACTATTTTAGTACATACTTAATATAATGGCAAGAACAAAGTGCAAGCATACAGCTATTAAAATAATATTAATCTGAACAGGCTACCTCATAAGTCGTAACAGATTGCTTTCAGGTGAGGCGGTTAAGGTCTTAAGGACCTTTCTCCTTTTAATATATAGATTGCTTTCGATTGTTAATTTTAGCTTCTCAGTACATGTTTGGTTGACTGTGATCGTCCTTTCTTTTACAGCAACTCGAGTGAGGGCCTGGATCATTCAGACACACGTAGTGTTATTAAACAAGGTGTTCCTTTTTGTGTGAACAAGAATTGTGTATTAAATGTTATACCACATTAATTTACTGGTCTTATTATTCCAAATTTTCTATTTTAAATTTATCTTTGGAAACCGTCACCTCTTCAACAATAGATAAACATATAATTTTAATTAATGCCACTATATATAGTTTCTATCCCTTCCATTATATATTATATACTACCCTGCCTCTGTTTTTAGAACAACATGTTGACTTATTGAGATAAAGAGAACAAGTATTCTAAATGTATTATCTAATATATTGCTATGAATATTCCTAGTAATACCATGCATCTTTCTGGGGCCGCAAACGGAAACTGACTGCCTAACATACTTTTTAGTTTTTCTATTGTGCTGCCTAACATAATTTTCTGAATTTAAGAAGTTTGTAGAATGTAGATTGTATACCAGAAGTTACTTGTGTGCCAAGTTCCATATAGAGCAATGTCTATGTTCATGGGCCGTGGTTTATTTAATTTATTACATATACAACTTGACAAGCTCATTACTCTCTATATGTTTCTCTAATTTTGTTTAAATTTATTAAACCACAGATGGATCGAAGTTGGACACTGATAGAGTGCTCAAGCTTATCCCCGAGTGGTCAAAATCTGTAAGCTTGATCATGCTGTCTTCTAATATATATATATATATATATTTTGTGTAACCTTTTTGTATCCCCTTGCATTGAAATGCAAGCTGAAGTAACTAAGCCTCAATTGTCTTTATATGTTGGCGCTGTCACATGTTGCAGAGGATTTATTCAATTAAAAGTACTTAATTTATATTATTTAGAAATTATACATATTAAATCTCAATTTTTTCCTAGTAGAATTGATGCAGGACAACAACCAAACGCAACATATGGAATAGAACAGTGAATGAATTGAAATAAGATGATGTCAGGAACCCAAGGTTTCTGATTTTCAATATACAAATGTTTTGTATTTCTAAGTTTTAGAGATAGAAATGCAACAAAAAGGTAAGATAACAGGTAGTTTTAGCTAGTTTAGGTGAATTAGAGATTCAGAGATAACGAGATTAAGAGAATTTCTTAAAGAGAGAGTTAGGGAGAGAAACATATGAGATAAATTTACAGAGAGCAATGTTTAGCAGAAATAATTCCTTTTCATAAAATTTACATACTCAAAGATTATATCCAGAACTACTATATATAGAATCCCAAGTGTAATTATCTAACTGCAATTACTCTTATACCCCTGTACCGCGAAACATATGACTACTAATATTAGAGGACTGATGCATTCCTTACAGGTGATATAAACACCTGAGAGCCACTGCCCCTTGGGTTCCTCAATTTCCGGGGAAGTGGGAAAATTGTAATGTATTGCAACCCCTTAAAAACATAAACAAACACTCATCTTGATTATTTAATTCAATAAGTTAAATTAATAAAGGATGCATTTCCTTGAATAAGAGAACCCGGAAATTATTTCTAATAACAAGGAGATTACTTACGACAGTTATCTGCTTCATGACGACAATCAACTACCAATAAAATAACAGAAACAACTCGTTTTACTATGCTACTACCATTAGCTAGAATATAACTTTTATCTGCTTAGCAAGTGTGTAATGCCTAGGTCTGATTGTATTCCATGGCTTCCTATGTGCATTGAACTATCACGAGTCTTGCCAGTTTTTTAAAACCCATTTTCGGTGTTTTGGACAATGAGCTATAGTAAATGACTTGTGTCTTTCTTTGCTTTGTAAATCGAGTCATTTGGTCAGTTCTCTGCAACATATAAGCACCAATTGTACATCTTCTGGTCCTTCGCATCCAGTCCCTTTTATTCCTGCACCATCTTTCTGTTTTCTTTAATGTGACTATGCACCTGTATTTACTATAGTTTTCTTCTGAACCACATAGGTGAAGGACTGGAACCTTCTGGTTGGACCATTGATCGACAAGATGGTGAAAGATCCATCGAATGTGACTATTGTAAGATTTCTCAGCTGTATAAGTGAAAATTTGGCTGATGCAGCAGATATAGTCTTTCAGCGACTTCTATCACATGCAAGAATAGTGAGAGGAGGGTGAGTTCCATTTTATCATTCCTTCAAAATAATTAAAGTACAAGTTTCATTTCTTGGTACTTTTCTCTGATTAGTATTCGTTTAAGTAAGATAATCAGCTGTCTTGCATCCGGTTAAATTGTGAACATGTCACCTTTGTTTCGCATATGAATAGTTTACATGAGTATGTCCCTGTCTGTAGCTTAAAGTTCTTCCTAGCGGAAGTATGATAACATAAATTTTAATATCTAAATATAAGAGACTGTTTTTATCATTAATGTGGTCTATATGCTTGTGAGTTAGTGAAAATACAATTTTCTGATGATAGCAAGTTAAGGAAGGTCACTACCCTTCAGTTTATCGGGCACAGTTATTGGTGAAAGCATCTGTCGCTAACTTATCTGAGCCTAAAGTGCCTTTAGTTGTTGCCTAAAATATCTCAAATGAACCATATGTATAGTTCCCCTACCAGTAATCAATGTTTCCCTGTACCAGTTTTAGATGTATTAATTTATTAGTTGTCACACATTGAGGTTGCATAACCTCAAAGGGTGGGAGAAACGGCAGATGCCGTGAATAATGGAACTCGTAGGCATTTGTTGAAATTCAAATACTTGAGGGTTCATATATACCAATGCAGTTAATTTTAAATGCGATGTGCAAATTTTTGTCTTGATATCTTAGTGGAGTATTTTGGTTTGAAAATATCCCTACCCCCCCCTCCTATTCTAAATATTTCTCGCACACAGATTGTAGTCTAAATAATCCAAGTGGATTCTATTATTACCTGGACTTGGGCAAGGGTGCAATCCAAGTGTCAAATTCTTAGTTTTAATAATTTTGAATCCGTGGATATATATACTAATACATAGATGCTGGGATTTGGTGTGTAAAGAGTGTCAAATAGATTTTTCTATGTATCCTTAATTTATGTACTTTCTAAATATCATTGTTAATAATAAATCATATGGACTTTACTATGTTTGTATTAAAAAACAATTTAAAACAAATGAGCTTTTAATTATATTTTGGACTCGACTAGGAGAGGGTGAACTGTATGGTTTATTATTTAGGATCCAACTCAGATCACATACCCACACACTTGTTTTGTCTTGTCGGACACAAGCATGATGTCAAATTAGAAGAGTCTGGGTAACAAATGTGGAAAGATGTTGATTCTCTTTAGTTGATTGCTCAAATGAGCAGCCATTTTGTTTATTGTTTTTTTCTTTCAATTTTCTTCGCAAATTTTATTCTGGTTGTGTGTCCTTACCATGGAGGAGTATGATTGTGCCATTTGGAGTTGGATAATTTTATGGGATTGCACTGCTCGTTTATTTGTTTCAATGTATGTTTCTGGTCCTTAACAGTCAGAACATTCTTAAATATTTTCTTTTATTAAATTCCAGTTGTTTTTTCTATATGCATTTTACTGCTGCTAATTGATCATTTTTCAATATTAACATGTTATATGACAAGAAAGCTCATGTTTTAAGGTTTAAGACATTCCGTTGTTTTCTTTGACTTACCTAACTGATGGTAGCTTCTCCTTGTAATGAGAACAGGATTCTTGCAAAAGAGGATGGTGAAAGAGTACAGAATTCTCTCTTTGATCACCTTTCCCCATTACTTATAATCAGACTGCTTCCTCTCAGAGTATTTGATGATCTCGAAACTTCTTCTGTATATGGTGAACTTCTCGAAAGGATCAGGATGCAAGGTATACCGCTTAGCCTCGAATCTTATTTTCTTCCATGAGATCTTGCTTAGTGTGCAGAGTGTCCAAATTAGCTATCCAATTTAATATACCAACAGTCTATTTTATTTATACCTGTTTTTGTACTTGCCAATTTTTTTGTTGGCCGTGAATAAACGAATGAAGAAAAATATACATACATACACACATATATATATATATATATATATATATATATATATATAGGGGCATGATCAAATACAAACCAAATTTAAAATAAAAACTAGGAATCAATCTAAGCCATTAGATTAATCTAATAATCTAGTGGTCCCCCTAAAAGCACCACACCCAATTAATCTGCACTCTCCCACACAATTTCAGTTTTTTTCCTCCGTTTTTAATTTGATTTTTCCCGTCAAACCGCAAGTTTTTTTTAAAATCCGACTTCACTGTATTTTTCTCCATCTCCCAGCGATTAATTTGTATAGCATATGTGTTATATTTCGAAGTAATTTTTTTTAAAAAAATATTTGGTTTCTAGTTTCTATTATAATATTGGTTTATATTGGAGTAGCCCCCTATATATATATATTAAAAATATTAAAAGAAATTTAAAATCCAAATTTATTGGTGTCCTGTTGATGATCTCCTCAACTTGTTGTCTTCCGGATAATAAATCTTAAAATTTACATTTATATGTAAATATAATCAAAACCAAGAAAGATAAAATGTTAAGACAAATTTTTTAGGAGTGAAATTCCATATTAAATTTTCATTTGTATGTTATGGTTGTGGCATTTAGGTTAGTTTACACCTATGCCATGTTTTTCAGCAGTCGGCACAATCATTTACTAATTAATCGATTCGGGCTCAATTGCTCATTCTTTTACCACTTATAGTTAAGGATTGATACGGACACAACTTCTATTCTGCTACTGTTACAGTTGTTGTCCTGCTATCTTGCACAGGTTTTTACTCAAGAAGTTAGTATTATGATAGGTAGCTCGACTGTAGAGTTTTCTTATAAATGCTTTGCGTACGTAAATATCAAATTGTCCATCACCAGTTCTGAGGAATTCCTTCAAACCCTGGTTTAATGTTGTCCAGTCCCTTAAGTTCATTCATCTCTCATGGATGAGCACTTGGCTACTGTGTGCTCTTCGAGCTATCTGCAAGAATGGTTTATTTGAACAAGTTGCATTTAAGCAATTGTTGTTACATTTTCTACCTTATTCTTCAGGAAGAATCTTTATGTATTTCCAGCAATAATATACATATCAAGAAGTGTCTGTTAAAATGACATGATACTCATTCCGAGATCCGGGCTATAAAGTTTGTGTTCAGAAATCGTAACCTCTTCTTTCAAGTAAGATATGATTTTGATGATCTGATGCGCGAAATCTTCTACCTCAAAAGTTTGTTCACATCAAACCGCAGCCTAATTCAACTAGATCCTGTGTTTTAAAAGATTTGTTACATTTCATTCTCTCCTATGTTCTTCATCATCACCCTTGTCTGTCACCACTTTTTTTCCTGATATTATTCTTAATGAAAACAGCACGGTCAACTTTTTTGAGGTAATAAGTTGTGAAGTATAGATAGTATTAACTAAGTTTAAACACTGGTAGCTGATTCTCCCAAAAAAAGAAAAGAGAATTCTAGTTTGTTGGATTGAATTGACTGCTGGTTTAAAAGAAGCAGGCAGAGACTGTTCGTCCTATGATCCTTTTTTGAACCTTTACCTTTCAATCCTGGAGAAGTTTGTGATCAACGTTTTGAAATAGTGGCAAGTTACTCGAGTACCATTTTATTGACGTACTCCCTGGTTGAAATTATCATCTCATAGAATCATATTTACCTTAAATCTTCATATCAACTTTAGATATATTGATTATAAAGTATAGGAATAATGGGAATAAAGGACTATACAAGGACTAGATTGGGATCATAACTGGCATGCTGGAGCCTGAGATAATTCGGTTCTCTATCCTCATAATCGAGGTAATCAATCTTAATTTCCTCGTAATCAATAATACAAAAAGCCTGAGTGATGGTTGCTTATCCTTGTAACTTAAATTAAGAAATATAAGAATAGTAAAAAGAAGAAAGAAATCTGTCCTCTTCTGGTTGTTTCTCCATGCTCTTCTCTTTCTCACTTAATATTTCTTTCTCTGATTGTCTTTTGGCTTCTGCCAGCAACAAATTATCATCCTTATGCATGGCTTGGTGTTGTTTATATTTGAAGGTCTTTACTTCGGTCGTCTGCATTGAATTTCCCTTATCGACTTACTATATTACTGTTTTGCTACACTCTTTCATCTTTTTTCTTTATAAGTATTTTGCAATTTAATTTGAAGGTTCTTTGTTTTGGGGAATGCTACCTTTGACAATTTTGCATCTTACTTTAAGTTTCTTTGTTTCTCCAGATTATAGATATTTCAACAGCAGTGATACAGAATGTGTTGCATCACTCCTATTGAGCAGGTTAAATAATAAGTATTCGTATGGATAGACTTCCATACTAGACAAGAATTTATTCTGTTCTTTTTTTGCAGGGCATTTGACAGGCATGAATATGAAGATGTTCGAAAACTCGCAGCTGAACTTTGTGGCCGTATCCATCACCATGTAAAAAATCATTCCAGTTTCTTTTTGAGCACTTGCATCCTCTGCTGACATTTTGTTACAATTCCTCCATCTTGACATTACGTAATTTTATGTGTCCCCTATGCCTTTAATTGAATTTAGCACATGGAAAGAAGGATAGTGAAACTTGGCCAAAAAATGGTGAAATATTGTTGTGTATTGGCATTCAGATCCAATCGTCAAATCTTTTAAGCTTTATTTTGCATGGTGCGAGGAAAAAGAGAAACTGATTGTATGAACAGTACCTATATCTTTGTACCGAACTGTATAACATTTTTCTTTATGATACCTGGGTATGGTTAATGACTAATTTGTAAGTGGTAGGATCTTAATGATAAATGCATAAGTATGTAGATTATTTTCATTTCTATTCTTATGCATGTTAATATCCGGACAGGATGTGATTAGGTTTCAGAATCGTGATAAGTTGGGTAGCAAGGTACATTACCTGGACTTGGGTACGCAGATGTGGGTATAGACTATAGATCCAATCATATGATTCTCAATTAAAAAGAAACAATCCGAACTGGAAATGGGCCTTGATTTCATTTAGGATCGGACTGCTAGGTGGAAAATATTAAGTTTTTTACTTTATATTTCCAGTTGTCTAAATTGTTTTTCTCTGTTGGTCTCTCTGCCTATTCGTATGTCGGGACAATGCATTTGTGTTTCAATATTTAATTGGAATTTGTCTTGAATAGCATAGTTGTTAAGACGCCACCTAAGCGTCGCCTAGGCGACTAGGCTGTAAAAAATGGGTAGGCGTCCGACCCGTCTTCATCTTTAGTGGGTAGGTGATGCATAGGGGCGCCTAGGCAGCTAGGCGACGTCTAAATCCGTCCAAATCCGCCTAAGTCCGTGTTATTTTAACATGGGCTAGCGCAGTCTAGCTTTGACCAAGTCCAACCCAGTATACTTTCATATGGGCCAGCCCATATTCAAGTTATAACCTCACACTTAACCCTAATCAACCATCAAGACACAGACAAGCATCTCCAGGCAGCGATCTATTAAGTAGTATTCTTATTTTTCTTCTAATCTGTTAGACACATACATATATACATATACATACATATATACATATATATATATATTTCTTCTTTTCTTATTCTTTCTTATATATATTTATATATATATATACACACACGTATGTATATGAATTAGATGTATGCACAAACTACAAACATATAACATCTATCATTGGGTATAACATTAATGCATTTACTTTGACATGGGATTATAGTATTTACTCTTTGGTATTGTATGTAATGGCTAAATCTATATTATAATAACATATAAATGTATTTATATATTAATTATACCCAATTTATATAGTGAAACGTATAATCTGCCTAATGACCGTCTAAGCGGGCGCCTAACCGTCTAGCGGTTAGGAGGTACAGGGTCGTGTAGCCTCCTCTTTACATCTTTACAAGTATGTTTAATAGTTTAAATCGATATATTGGATATAATACAATCTTTTGAAATGTATATATTCTGTTCGTTTTTTAAGCGTAATTGATATATATGCAAGTATTCATGTTAAGGGGTTCCAGCAGGTCATCTCTATATGAGAAGGTGTAGACCCTACTTTGTTGAAAGTAAGCCTATTTAAAGTGAAAATGCAACTTCAGAATTCCAATACCTACCACTTATTTATATCAGTCAGTTGAAAGTGAAGTATATATAAATTTTTGATTCTACTCCATTGCCCTCCTTAGCCAAATCTTTACATTTATCTGGTATTACATTGAAGTTTCTTTTCATATTCTGTGGATTGTCAGTAACATATGACGTGGTGGTTAATCTCATCATTATAAGATTACAGGGATTGTAACTTTGTTCATCTTGGACCTCATTTAATTAACTTAATAGACTTGTAGTTGAGTTTTTTCTCGAGACACTCTAGTTGCACTATAAATTTTGATTTTGTGCTTTTTTAGTCCATTGCTTGTACATTTTAATTTAAAATAGGAATGCCCTAGATTTTGTTTTGGTTCTTTCAATATAGCAACCTGTGATCCTGCAGGTACTCTATCCTATACTTTCTAATCAATTGGAAGATGCTGCAACTTCTAATGATGTTTTGACTATAAAGGCTTGTCTATTTGCAATCTGCACATCACTTGTGGTATAATTTTTAACTTATTGTGTAGATGTGGTCAATTTGTTTATATTCCTCAGTTTTCGTTATATAGAAAAATAATAAAATTTGATCGAGGTATGTGCTTTTGTTGGTTTAATCATATATGAGCAGTTTGTTTTTTTAATTAAATATGATATAGGCCAGGGGCAGGTTTTCAATTTCGCATCCTGCCATGCTCAGAATTAGAGAAGTGATAGAAACTATCCTTTTATGGCCTTCAGCTGATGGAGATGAAGGCAAGTACATTTTCCCCGAACTTTAATTTGCATCCACACTTTTAATAGTATCTAACATTGGGATTATTCTTATCACTCAGTTTCAAAAGCACAACATGGTTGCATTGATTGTCTGGCTTTGATGGTTTGCACTGAACTACAAAATCCAAAATCATCAAGGATATCAAGTGTGAGTGGTATTAAAATCACTGAAAATGGCATTTCATCAGGTTGCTGTATTATTGTTTGGTTATAAATTATGTCTATAAAATGCATATCTGTTGGTGAGCTGCTGACTTCAGTTGTACATGTAGAGAAAGGTGACAGTAGAATTGCCGTTCACACTTATGTGATTCGTCAATTAACATGTGACACAAATGACTGCATTTCTTCCGCGAAAGTGATTGTGAAAAGCCGAATATTAGAGGCAACACTGTCTCGCTCGTTTCGCTTGTGCATGGCTAATGTCCTCATCAGTGCTTGTCAGAAGATTTCTGACTCGGGAAGGAAACCGTATGCTAAAAGAATTCTACCACCAATAATTAAATCTACTGAGGTATGTAGTTATGAGTTTCAATCAGGAAGACTTCTAATGCTGAGACAGAAGCTACCGTACTGCCTCTCACTCTTTTAAATATTAATTAATAATGTCTGCAGGCGACGAGTAACTCAGAAATCAGGGCTGCATGCGTTCAGATTCTCTTCTCAGCGGTTTACCATTTAAAATCTGCTATAGTTCCATATTCAAATGATCTTTTGAAAGTAGCTGTAACATCACTGCAGGAAGGATCAGAAAAGGTATTAGGTTAATAGACATTGCAAACAACTTTGCGAGTCATTATCAGTCTCTTCTTGTGAAGTCTGTGTCTAGCACTGTGTCATATTGTTTACCTGTATTTGCTACCAAGCTTGGCAGTTCCTATACTACACGTGCATGTAGAATTGTCATACATAAACAATGACTTAGGTAAACATCATTATTATGTGACTTGGGTAAACATCATTATTATGTGAAGACCGAAGAAGCATCTGAATAATTAGTAATACTCTACTAGATGGGGGCGGAGCTGTTAAAATTTTAATTATTCTGAGCCCAATTCCGCGCTTCTAACAAATTTCCAACTGTTTTTGTTATACACTTCCCTATTTTATTTTACTAAGTTTCAACTTTGATCTACTACTAAGCATTTTATTATAAGATGCTTGCCACCTCCCCAAACAAAATTATTTAAGTATTCAAGGTTTTTTTTTCTTTCGTATTTGTTAAAAAAAATTTGGAGTATCATTATTGGTGTGGTACTGGCACAAACAACTCTTTTAAGGCTTGCCACCTCCCCAAACAAAATTATTTAACTATTCAAGGTTTTTTTTTTCTTTCGTATTTGTTATAAAAAATTTGGAGTACCATTATTAGTGTGGTACTTGCACAAACAACTCTTTTAAGCATCTTGCGTATGTTTTTGTACCTTGAGATATCCATAAAGAGATGGAGGGTGTATTTGCCATGCTTACTCTAGTAAAATGCGGTTATGAATGTTTTTTATTAGCCTAACTGCTTTAATGTTTAATCATGATTGGTTTCATGCACTTGATGTTGCAGAAAATAAGACACTAGTAATGACTTTAACAATACTGGTGCATTGTCATTTCCTTGTGGGTTTTTATAAGTAGAAAACAATGCACAAGAGTTCCTGCAGAACATTTTTCCTGTTAGGACTCGAATTGAGTTCGTTATGCACCACTGTGAATGTAATTAGGGCAAAATTTTGTGCTGCTTACTTACATGAGTTCTTATGGGATATCAGGAAAGGATGGCTGGCGCAAAGTTACTGACAGCTCTCATGGCAAGTGACGACACGGGTGTCCAAAGTGTATCTGCAGGGTTATTAGAAGCAAGAAGTTTACTTTTGAGCATTTCTTCATCAGATGCTTCTTCAGATTTGCGCCGAGTGTGCCAAAAATTGCTTTTATGTATGACTTAGGCCTAGTTGGCGGTTCAGTGTAACCTTTTGGAGTAAATGTATATGTTGTCTAAATTTGTTGTAATTTTATAGCTGCAATAGTCTGTAATTTACTAGATACTGATCATGATATACAAGTCTAAGAGGCCGAGGACCTTAAATTGCAGATTAAAGTTATATTTTAGGAGGGTCGTTGTATGTTGATTAGCTCTCGTCTTTCAATGTTTTTTGACCTGTTGCTGCCCAAACATATTGATAAACCTTTCTAAAAAAAATCTGTTGTTTGAGATGCGAGCACACGTATCTTTCAACCAGGATGTTATTATTTAGTTGGAAGGAGGGATGAAAAACGAAGTGGAGAATTAATTAAGAAATCAACAGTAGAAAGAACACTCTTGTTTTATATGACGTTTTGACTTGGCCGGTAGTTATTATTATTTTTTTGTGAATTATTGTATTTATCGTCTATTTTTATTTTAAAAGGAAAATTTTACAAATAATATTTCTAAAATATCATAAAACAGATGAGATATTTCTTTATCAGAATTGGCTGGTTTGGCCTATTCTGTAAATAACTTATAAGTTTGAAAATATATGTATCTGAATTGAGATTCGGTAAGTGGTGTTAGGGTTTTCAAATTGGGTATTACGTGGTATTTGTGATTCATTTTTTATTTTTATTTTTACTTTTAATCACTTGTGTTTTTTTTTTTTAAATTTTGAACTACTTGATTTAATTATGTGATGTGTTTTTAACATATAATTTGCTGGGCAGGGGGATAGGACATTGACTCTCAGCAGGGAATAGAAACTGCATATATACATATATAATATATGTATGACTTGTCTATCTGTAGACAAAATAAATAGAATCCCTGACAGGAATATAGATATAGATAGATAGACACAAGTACTCTCCATAACCCATCCCAAACACTAGTTTCCAAATTATTCATACATACAGATACAGTACAGATAATTTATATTTATATTTTATGTATTGAAATGCTACAGTTGTTCTTCGCCGTAGCGTTCTCGGCGGTGCCGCTAACGCTGTACGTTCCTCCGATAAGAAACCTTTGCTTATTCGTAGACACGGTGGAGCAGCTCTTCCACCATACTTCCGATGTTCTTACTCATCAACTCCGCCCTCAACTCCGTCTTGCTCTCTCTCGTCTCCTCTTCACCTCTACAAGGTGAAGGTAGAACCTTTCCACTCTTCTCGAATAATTCATCAATCATCCTTCTATTTTGTATTTAATATTTTGAATTTCGATTTTTGTTTTGTTTTATTATGATATGAATGAATCTTCAATTTTAATTTATTCGGTACACTCTGTATATATACAATTGCGTTGTTTGTAATCCCAGTTTTGTATCTGTTTTTTTTGTTTAATTTTTTTGGCATGTATATTACTTGGGTGTGACTCCATTGAGTGTTTTGCTAATTTTATAAATTATGGAGTAATGTTTAAATTTCGATCTCTGTCAACATATACATGATCCTAATGTTCTGTCATCTATTAAAATTATTTTTTTATTAATCTTATGGTAATTATCGGCACAAAGATGGATTCTAGTGATCCACTCCTTAGGATCCCATCTTTGACCCAGCATTGGTGGTGTGTTTAAATGTGATACATGATCCTGTTAGGGCCTTTACCAATGATTAAGCGTTCCTCCAAACACCTACATCTTTAGGAGGGATGGTAAATTAACATTCTCATTTGCCATGTTTGTTGACTATTGCTAATTATATCTTCTTATTCTTGGGACTGAGCTTTTGAACTTAGTGACCCGAGTCCAAAGGGGTTAATATTTTTTTTATATCAGCTTTAGTGATTAGCTTTCTGTCAGCTTTAAGATATTTGGCAGGGTGGAAATTCTGTTGAACTTAGTTGGGTGTTCCATATTTTAGTATCTACTATGTCCTCGTTGCTCAGTTAATACTAACTCTATACTGTCATCAGAGCTTGGCAAGCAGTTCCTTGGTGAGGTTGATGTTAAACAATTATATTCACATTAGGACTTTTGTAATCATTTATTAAACTTCTGTTTGTTTTACCATTTACTTGTTGCATTGAGTATCATGTTCTTCCTATGCTTTTTTCTTTAAATATTTAATTAATTACCAATCATTTCTATTTCCGCAAAGAGAGTGCATTTAAATTCTGATGTTTTGTCTGGTTAGGTTATTGCCTAGTACTGTATTTGAGTTTTAACTTGTGATGTAATCTCAAAATCTTTTTTACTACCTGAATTTTACCTAATATAATTTTCCGAGGTTTGCAATATTAGGTATTTTGCAGTTAGAGTTGCTCATAATTTCTTCTTCCATCTTAGTCATAATTCAACATTATCTTCTTGTATAGTTCTTTGCAACTGATCATCAATGCTACTATTATTCAAGATAAAAGCTTTTCATTCTGGTTGAGTTCGAAGGCTCTTGAATGCATTTGAAATGTATATAATAGAAAGCCGAATAATAGAATGTGCAAGATAGGTGTGCCATGGACTATATGTCTATCACAATGTTCAGCGTACACACCCGAACACAAAGTTTGTTTGTAATTTAGATTTTGCATTTCTGTTCTTTAGAATGTGGAAGACTGCTTCGTACTTACCGATCGCAAAACTTTTGGCAGTGTATGTTAGGACTGCACTCAGCCAAGCTTTTAAAGTTAGGATCAATAGATTCAGACCGAAATATGATTTCTAGAGGTTTTTTCTTTGTGATTGTATTTAATACTTGGAATCTGAGTTGCTTTTATTACATATGACACTTTTAATTCGCGGCCTCATATATATACACGCGGTTATCATATTTATTATCAAAGAAGTTACCAAACACTTGGGATATTTGGGTACCTAGCATTTTTCTTGGTTTAGTTAGTTAGACAATAGATACTCTGTTACTGTATGTTTTAATTAGTATTCTAAAATTTTGGACAAAATTATTAAGAAGATTTGTATATTTAGTTTCTTACATATTCTTTTATATTTCTTGTATTGCAATTTTTTTAAATTACAAATGTATTTAATGTTTAGACAGTTGTGTATAGAACTCAGTATAAGTATGAAATATATATATATATATATATATATATATATATATATATTTATATAATATATATTATGTGAATTGTTTACGGCAAAATACACATACATTAGCACGATATCATGACAAGGTTAAGTGGTATTTTATAATAAAATTTAAAATAACCGGTATATTGTAATAAATGAACGACACAAATTTAATATATAGATAGGACAATTAACAAATTGATTAGACAACTTAGGTAAAGTAGCTTTTTATCATAACTAAATTTTGACATTTTAAAAGATTAAGGAAGGAATACAAGAAATGTTATTGGAGATAATAATAATTATTGATCTCTTAAGTTTTTAGGATCCGATATTTTATATAAAATTTAGAGAATGAACAAAAAAGCTGTTGGAGATATTCTTAAAATTGATAGGAGTTCTTAAATATATATTAACGTTGTGCACTGAGCGATAATTTCATCATTATTAAAAGTTTATATATATTATCATTAAATATGAGTTACTTGTAAAATTGTCTTGAATGTCCATTATCCTGTTCTAATCTACTATTATTGAGAAATATTGTCATGTTGTTGTATAAGATTCATGTAGTTCTAATCCAAATTAACAAATACGCACTAGTTATACATGTATTCTCTCTCTTGGTCAACATAATGAGAGTTATATGCACGTGATAGGTTCATGCTCCGTATTGGTGCATGTACACATACACTTTACATTCATGCCTGCATTGATATGTATATATAGGCTATATTTCACATTCACGCATTTTTTGACGGCACCCCACTATTCACGACTCTTTTTTACGCAACACATGCCTCATTGATGTATATATGCTCTAGTAACATTTGTCACTAAAACGTGTGTCTTTTTAGCCGAATATCTATATGGTTGGTACTGCATTATTCGACATTTGTATGGTCTTGATTAAGTATCTTTGTAGATGCATGTATGATCTATAGGATCTGATACTTGAGGACTGGTTCCAAACATGGTATGATTGTGCTCGTGTGACTTTCCATTATTTACATTATTTGCATTTGGATCATTTTCACCATTGTCATCAGAGTTTGAATCAGAATCATGAGAATTGTCAAGATTATTTTCATTTTCATCTCCATCTGGAACAACTTTAGGTTCATCATCATCATAAGAAAGATCTTTTACATCTATATTGTCTAAGCTGTCTTCTTTTTGATTACTTGGGAGTTTGTTGTCATCAAACGTTAATAATGATTAAAAAAAATTTATAATCAAACAATGTTCACTGTCTACTGAGCCTACTACCAATTATGATATTCAGTACGATTTCATTAATTGTTAGATTTAACAGATGTTGAATTATATTCAACTATGCTAAACAATTGATTTTGACTTTAGTGAATTTTTCAGAAAAGAGCAATTTAAGAGAATTCACTATAGTCAAAATCTTACCACTATCTTGTGATAAAAGTATCAACAAAAGTAGTTTACAAGCTATTCAAGTATGTAGTGCTACACAACTCATCATGAACTAGTGATAAACATATCAATAAGAATTGTTAATATATTTATAAGAAGTTTATAGTGCTACAAAACTCATCACTAACTATTGAAACAAGTTATCAGAAGTGTGATGCTGCTACTTTCATCACTAATAACTGAAACGAAATATCAGATGTGTGATGCTTCATTTACTTCAACAATTTTACTTATTGAGCATATAATAAACTTGAATTGCTTCAAGATCCATAAAATCAAATTATTAAAGTAAAACACAACAAGTAAACGCAATATTTATTCAACATATATAGGCATTTAAATATTGATGGAAAGATGACAATCTTGATTTCATGCCATCCGGTTGTTATTCCTTTGTTGTCATCTCTAAAGGTTATTAACGTGCTAGCCTACTTGTCCAATTATTAGCATGCATCTATCCACGAACTATTGTGTATTAAACTGTTCACAATACACATGGTTTATTTCACTTTTACTTGTGATGTCTACATTATGGGTCAAATTTTCTTTCGTATCCAAACTAGGTTGAGTCCAAGGGACTTAGAGCAATTCACAGTGTGGACAATATTATATGCAAATTTTTATGAATGGATGAAGTTAAGATAAGAAGACAAGGTCTTAAAAGCACATGTTGTGAATATGTTGTGAACTTGATGATTTCATTAACAAAACACCTTAGTAGATTTTACTTAGTGAAAAATGTAGCACTCGACGAATAAGGAATATACTCCCGACTAATGACTTAATATAGTCCCGACGGATGATGATCAATTATCCATCGAGTGAGTAGCTTGTGTAATAATGAGTCTGTAGCACATTTCTGCATACACCTTGTTTAGTTTCTGTAATAGCACTCAAGTCATGTTGACTTTATTAGATATGCATAATAGGTTGATTAATTGTACATAGATGATGTCTTGTAATTCTGCATAAATGAAATGAAGTCAAGTGCCAGATAGCTACCCGACGGATAAACAATAATGCCACTCGACGGATGATCAACAAGGCAACCCGACGGATGATCATGTACCCGGCGGATAATCAATTCAAACATCAGTTGACAGTGACAACACAGTCACATGCGTCGAGTGTATGCAAAAGGAATGTGGAAGCCTATTCAACTGGGTTTTAGAGAACAAAGAAGCATTGCCATTTCCATGCTATTATGAAGATATTCAAAGATGCTGGAATAAAGTAATGAAGCAACATAGTATTAGACTTGATAGGTTTTGTTTTATTATCTTGTCTTATTACTTTGTAACTTGGTGATATATAAATCAAGAAGCAACAAATAGAACAACAAGAACACTAAGCAAGAAATTTCTCAGAGAAATATTTGTAAGCTGTATTCTTAGCATTTCTCTGTAAACTTAGTTGTTCATATTTGTAAGCAGCTGTGAGCAAATCTTGCTACACAGAGTTCTCTTGATATAGTATATATATCTCTGGTGGATACATTCAAATCCACCAGAAAGTTTTTAAAGACTTGTGTTTTTAATTACTTGTGTCTTGATTCATTCCAAGTTATTATTCCGCAATTTGCAAATCAATTCACACAAATATATATTTTAATTTAGAACACTTTTAAACCAAGAAAAAGTTTCAAGAATTCCATTCAACCCCCATTCTGTAATTCTTGTTGCATTGTTAGGGACTAACAATTGGTATCAGAGCAAGCTCTTGATAAACAAAGAGTTTAAAGATCACAACAAAACAGCAAGATGAACAAGAAGGATGTTGGAGTCAAGATTCCTTTTCTGGACAAAGATAATTACCATCACTGGAAGGTAAAAATGTATCTTCATTTACTTTCTCAAGATGAGGCCTATGTAGATTGCATAGAAAGAGGTCCTCATGTATCAATGAGAGCTGCAACTGGAAATGAGCCATCTGTCCCCAAGCCAAGGCATGAATGGTCTGATCCTGATATTGAACAAGTCAGGAAAGATAAGAAGGCCATGAATATCCTGTTCAATGAAGTTGATGGTGACATGTTTGACAACATCATCAATTGCAAAACTGCCAAGGAAGTTTGGGATACTATACAGATTATCTGTGATGGCACCGAGCAAGTAAGGGAAAATAAGATGCAGCTACTCATTCAACAATATGAGCATTTTCATAGTGAAGAAAGTGAGTCTCTCACTGACATCTTTAGTAGGTTTCAAAAACTACTAAATGCTCTGAAGTTGCATGGAAGGGTCTATCAGATAAAAGACTCCAATCTTAAGTTCCTTAGATCTCTTCCAAAGGAATGGAAACCTATGACAGTCTCATTGAGAAAATCTCAAGATTACAAGGAGTTTACTTTGGAGAGACTGTATGGCATCCTGAAAACTTATGAGCTTGAAATAGAGCAATATGAGAGGATGGAGAGAGGAAAGAAGAAAGGAGGATCCATTACACTAGTTGCTGAGTTAGAGAAAGAGAAGGAGATGAAGATGAAAGCTGTTGAATTAACTTCAAAGGTCTGTGAAAACAAGGTCAAGGGGCTGGTAGCAGAAAATGAAGATTCTTTGAGCCAAGATGACATGGAAGATATTGATGAACATCTAGCATTTCTTTCCAGAAGATTTGCCAAGCTCAAGTTCAAGAAGAACTTTGGAGCATCTAAGCCAAATAGAAACATGGTGGATAAATCAAAATTCAAATGTTTTAAATGTGGCTTGGCAGGGCACTTTGCCAGTGAGTGTAGAAAGTCAGATTCCAGCAAGAAGAAGTTTGAGCCTGTGGATTATAAACAGAAATATTTTGAATTGCTCAAACAAAAGGAAAGGGCTTTCATTACATAAGAAAATGACTGGGCAGCAGATGGTCTGGATGAGGATGAGGATGTCAGCTATGTCAATCTAGCCCTAATGGCCAAGTCTGATGAAACAAAGACAAGTTCTTCAAGTAATCAGGTAATCACCACTAACCTTGCACATTTATCTAAAGCTGAGTGTAATGATGCTATAAATGACATGTCTACAGAATTATATCACTTGCGTGTTACACTTAAGTCTCTTACTAAAGAAAATGCTAAAATCAAAGAAAATAATTTGTTTTTAAGTGAGAGGAATAATGTGTTAGAATCTCAGTTCATTGAATTTGAAAAATTAAGAATTGAGTGTAAAATTGCTAAGGATGAATTAACTGAGTCCTTGAAGAAAGAAGAGATCTTGAAGAAGCAGCTTGAACGAGAACATGAGGTGATTAAGGCATGGAAAACATCTAGAGATGTTCATGGTCAAATCACCAAAGTTCAAGATATTGAGTCCTTTTGTGATGCAGCCTGAAAGAAGAATAAGGAGAAGCTGGAATCCAATTTGGTTGAAGGATTGCTAACAGATGTAGACTCGACATATGATGAGGGTCATCCGTCAGATAACAAAAAGGGTTAACCGTCGAGTGATATAAATCCTCATCCGTCGACTGTGAGCAAGCCTGTGAGTAAAGCCAAACTTGTCAAGTTAAATGAGAAATATGGATCAGTTTCCAAGAATTTTATTCCAGGAGAATCCAGTCAAGTGAAGAAGGAGAAAAAGGCTAATGTTGGTTATATGACTGTCAAACAATTGAGTGACAGACTGGAAAAGATTGAGATTAAGGCAGAGGCTAAAATGAAAAATAATAGAAATGGTAAAGTAGAAATTAACAAACATAACAACTACACACCTGATAAATATGCACCAAGAAAAATCTGTGTCAAGTGTGGTAGTGTAAATTATTTGTCTGTTAATTGTAAAACTGCCATGACTACTTCCACATCTGTGCCACCTCATTTTCCCAACATGAATGCCATGCCTTCTATGCCTATGAATGCCATGTCTACACAGAATATGAATGCACAGTTTGCTAATATGCCATTTGCACCCAATCCTTATTATGCTGCATTTAGTATGCCACAAATGCCATTTAGCATGCCTTACTGGAATAACATGTTTACTAATAGCATGCCATTTCCTGTTAGTCAAAATATGCATGATAATTCTGTTATAATGAATGGTTTCAAAGGTTCAACTCAAATGACTAAGGATGAATCTGATATCCCTAAGTCAAATGAGATAAAGCCTAAGAAACAGAAAAAGAAAGCTAACAAGGCAGGACCCAAGGAAACTTGGGTACCAAAATCAACTTGATTTGATTTTGATGTGTGCAGGAAAACAGAAAGAATCTATGGTACTTGGATAGTGGTTGTTCAAGACACATGACTGGTGATTCTACCCTGCTCACAGAGATCAAGGAGAGAGCCGGCCCAAGTATTATTTTTGGAGATGACAACAAGGGTTATACTGTGGGATATGGCTTAATTTCAAAAGACAATGTCATCATTGAGGAGGTTGCCTTAATGGATGGTCTCAAGCACAATTTGTCAGCTTTGTGATAAAGGCAACTCAGTAACCTTCAACTCAGAAGCCTGTGTTGTGACTAACAAGAGGAGAAACAAAGTGGTTCTCACTGGTGTGAGAAAAGGAAATGTGTACCTAGCTGACTTCAACTCATCAAATGCAGAATCTATTACTTTTCTTCTCAGCAAAGCAAGTCAGGATGAAAGTTGGTTATGGCACAAGAAGCTATCCCATCTAAACTTTAAGACCATAAATGAACTAGTAAATAAAGAACTGGTTAGAGGAATTCCTCAAGTGAGTTCTCTAAGGATGGACTGTGTGATGCATGCCAGAAGGGAAAACAAATTAAAGCATCATTCAGAAAGAAGCTTGATTCAACAATTGAAGAACCTTTTCAACTGCTATACATGGATTTGTTTGGACCAGTCAATGTGTTGTCCATCTCAAGGAAAAGATTTTGCCTATTAATTGTAGATGATTTCTCAAAGTTCTCTTGGACATATTTCCTAAAGTCTAAAGATGAGGCTAGTGAAATCATCATCAATCACATAAGGCAAGTCAATAATCATCCTGATTTCAAAGTTAGAAGAATCAGGAGTGACAATGAAACTGAGTTCAAGAATTCTGTCATGAGAGCATTGTGTGAAGAAAATGGGATTTTGCATGAGTTTTCAGCAGCAAGAACTCCACAACAAAATGGAGTAGTAGAAAGGAAGAACATATCACTTGTTGAAGCTGCAAGGACAATGCTTGAAGAGTCTAAGCTACCAACATATTTCTGGGCTGAAGCTGTAAATACTGCATGCTACACTCAGAATATTTCTCTGGTTAATCAAGCAAAATGCATGACTCCCTATCAATTGTTCAAGAACAAGAAGCCAACTCTAAATTTTCTTCATGTCTTTGGCTGCAAATGTTATATCTTGATAAATCAAACTAATCAGAATGGGAAGTTTAATGCTAAAGCAGATGAAGGAATTTTTGTTGGATATGCTGTTGGTAAAGCATATAGAGTCTACAATCTAAGAACCAACATTGTTGTGAAATCAATACATGTTGTGTTTGATGATAAAATGATTGAAGGACTGCAAGATGGAGATTACCACGAGATACTCAAATTTGACAATGTGGAGATGGTTAGTGATGACAGTGATGATGAAAGTGATCAAGAAACAGTATCAAAGGATAATACAGAAAAATCCACTACCAATGAAGCACAAAATTCAACATCTGTTGAGTTGCAAAATGCTTCATCCGTCGGGAGACAATCTGCTTTATCCGTCGGGAGACAACCAGCCTCATCCGTCGGTACTCAAAATTCACCATCCGTCGGGTTACCAAAAGAAGCTGGAAGTCAGAATAGATCACTTATAGAAAGCTCCCCTTTCTCAAATCAAAGATGCATTAACTCATGGGGAGTTTCTAACAATCAAAACTCAATCACACATCAAGACAACAATGAGGCCTCTTCATCTAGAGCTAATCTACCTCAACAAAGGAAATGGACAAAGGATCACCCTTTTAAGCTCATCATTGGTGATGTATCTTCTAGAGTTCAAAAAAGAAGAGCAACTCAAGAAGAATGTCTATACAACAACTTTCTTTCTAAGGAAGAACCAAAGAAGGTAGAAGAAGCTCTGTTGGATTCTGATTGGATTTTAGTTATGTAGGAGGAGCTATACCAATTTGAGAGAAATAAAGTATAAAAGCTGGTGCCCAAGTCTAAAGGAAAGAATCCAATAGACACCAAATGGGTATTCAGAAACAAGATGGATGAAAATGGTATAGTGGTCAGGAACAAAGCTAGATTGGTTGCTAAGGGCTATTGTCAACAAGAAGGAATAGATTTTGATGAAATATTTGCTCCTGTTGCAAGACTTGAAGCCATCAGAATCTTCTTAGCCTATGCAGCCCATGCCAATTTCAAAGTCTATCAAATGGATGTCAAAAGTGCCTTTCTGAATGGAGATTTGGAAGAAGAAGTCTATGTTAGTCAGCCTCCTGGTTTTGAAGATCCAAATTTTCCAGAATATGTTTACTATCTTTTGAAAGCACTCTATGGACTGAAGCAAGCACCTAGAGCCTGGTATGACACTTTGTCAAA
The DNA here is from genome assembly GCF_009905375.1 of Apium graveolens. NCBI lineage: Eukaryota > Viridiplantae > Streptophyta > Magnoliopsida > Apiales > Apiaceae > Apium > Apium graveolens. The sequence continues at coordinate 179,692,477 of NC_133650.1, read as the reverse complement.
GTTTCTTTTAGAGAATTGTTAGGTCCCAATGTGTTTGTAGAAGGGGGGTTGAATACAAACAATACCGAATAATCGAATTTAGTGCGGAATAAAAAATTGAAACAAAATTCAAGTTAAATAAAAATATTATTAAACTTGAAAGGTGTTACAACAACGGTATCGATTACAAGGGTTTAATCTCAAATTAATTATCACAAATCTAGAATAAATTCGACATGAACTTTTTCTCTTTTTGCAATAAAAAGATTCAAATGCTAAACACAATTTGAGATTAAGTTCTAGGGATTTTGATCCGCTAGATAGTTATACAAGAACAAGAGAATGATTTCTAGTTATTTGGATTTAACTTTAAAACTAGAAAGGATGATCTTGAAGTTTACAGATGAAAATGAAATATTGTCTGCTTCTTTTCTTTTTGTTCTTAGTTGGTTGACTTGTATTCTGTTGGATGTGTTTTATATGTTGTCTTCTGCTGCTCCTTTCTTTTTAATTCAATCAACAGAATCACTTGAACTGGAATGACAATCAGTTGAACTAGCAAGACAATCTGCTGAACTAGTAGAACTTTCGGTATGACAATCAGTTTAAGCTAGTATGACTTTCGGCAAGACTATCTGTTGTACTAGCAAGACTATCGAACTGAACTAGCAAGACTATCTCCTTCCAGTAGAACTTTCGGTGAGACAATTGAAATGACTTGGCATGACAATCGGTATGACAATCCAGATTGTCATGCTAGTTCAATTTCAATTGTCTTGCTGAATTAAAACTGATTTTAATCCAATTAAAATTCTGAAAATTCTTAATATTAATTCAGAATTAATTAATCAATTAATTCAATTAATCAATAAATTAATCTTTGCAGATATAATTTATTTTCTTAATTAAACTATATGACTAAATTAATTAATAGAGAATTAATACTAATCTTGAACATCAACCATTCTTCTGAAAATCTTCTGAAAATCACTGAGAATTATGAATCAATTCCACCACTTCAATGTTGACACTCGATGTACTGTCTGGTTCATGAGTGACTAACTTCCGTGACGTTTCTTCATATCTTGACTTTGATACTTGATTTTCTTCAGATTATATCCCTGTAATTATCTGATACCCTGACGAGATCTCTGTCACTTGATTAAATCCACAATCTTGATTTGTATCACTGAGGCTTGATCAATTTCTTGAACTTCTTCCAGTGAATTAATTCCTCAAGTCTGTAGATGAACCTTGTTTCTGAATCCTCTGACAGATGTTACTTTGTGAGATCTCTTTGATGGTAGATCCACTATTTACTTGTTACATTCTTATTTGAGTTGAGTTAAATCCTCGAATATACAAATAGGCTATTACATATGCCTTACAATCTCCCCCTATTTATTTGTTAGACAATAACAACAAATACCTAGAGGATAACTCAACTAACAAATAAGAAAAAGATATAAACAGAAATGCAAAGTAAATAGCAGAAAAGTTCTGGATAACATTTAACATTTTCCAGATTCCAAATAGATGTTCCTCTAGACTGAACATATCTTCAAGTAGTTTCATCTTCATTTGTATAACCACATTTCCTGTTGAGAAGCGCATATCTATCTTGCTTCTCCCCTATGAGAATTAACTGCTTAAAGGATATCACCTTCGTTTATCACATCTCCCGTACAATAGGATCTGCAGATAAAAACCAATGGTACTCCCCTTTTGGAATACAGCTTCTTCCCTTACTAGGAAATCACCTTGTGTTTACCACCTCTCCCGTAGAATAGGATCCGTAGTTATAAACAACAATGGTGTGGTGTAGTGTACATATGTAGGATCTTTTTCTTCCTCCCTGCTATTTCTCCCCCTTAGTTAAGGAATCCTCCAAACTATTATTTAAGCTTTTATCTCCCCCTTAGAGAAGGAATGTATGCCGTTGTCTGAAGGAGTTCTCATATTTCACTTGGTTGAAAAAGAAATAACAAGTAGTTTCTCTTTCTTCCTCACTGTGAGTGTGTGATTCTCTTTAGTGTACCTCACATGTGTTTCACTCTTCTCTCCACTCGTGTTTACACTCATTCTCATAAGTGTATCACTCTTCTCATAGCTCTAACATTCAGCTGTACCTGCAGGGAAAATCACCTTAGCCATCCTTAAGGAGGTCACAGGTGGTGCAATGGGAGTTCGCAAATCCCCATCCTTGTTAAACTCGTCAGATGAATCTGAGTCATAATCTACAAGTTGCTAGTTTCCCTTTTAGGGTTCCAGATTTGAATTCTAGGAAGGTAAACAATGATCCAACGAATTTAGCATAAAGATCAAAGTTCCCTTCTAATGTCTGTGAAGATATTTCCTTGTGACTCATCAGGTAATATCTGAATCATTGTCAACAAGTTGCCGATCTGCACCTATGTCAGATCCACTATCCGCATATGCATCTAGGGGATTTAAGCCTGGGGAGGTAGACACTGACCACTGACATATGGCTTTTGGATCAGTATCCTCTCCTAACACCTGTAAAGGCAATTGGTCCATTAACGAACCTTGAACAATCGAATCTGACCTTAAAATGGTCGAAACTCTTATTTTCGTCAACTCATCCTTTGTGTGTGTAACCTTTCCTTGTGCATCAAGAATTGTTTATGTTGGAAGTGGTGACACTACATCGGATGCCTTGGCCGACAGGCAAATTTCAATAGACGCACCCTATTGAGAGGATGAATCTAGTAACTATTTTTGTGCCTTTTCAGCCATTACATCTTTTTGAGAAGATGTATGGGGGCTAGCAGTTGTCTCGGTTTAAATACTACTCATCTATGTAGGAGACAGAGCTGCTGGGTTGACTTTAGAACCTTCCTTATGTGGTTCACTAAGGCACTATCTCCCTCACGCTCATTCATACTTCAATTAGTGGTAAGAGAGTGTTGGTTGGTTCTGTTTCTGTGTTTGTCTTTACAGTCTGGGATAGAAGTTGTGGGTTTTCAACCTTATGACTGTCAATGAAAGAAAGCCATTGAAGACTGAACCTGTATCACAGAACATATGGAAATAGAGAGATAAAATGTACGTAGGATCTATAATGAATGAAAATTATACATTTAATCTTTTGAGAGAAATGATGTACAATAGTGATTTCAAAGGATTTTACATGAAACAAGAAATCACTAATGTAGAAAGAAGTTTGATTTTCTCCTAAAACTCACTGCACATATAAAACAATATGTTTGTGCCTAGTGATAAGAGAGTTATTAATATGACGACTCTACTAGTTCATATTAAACTATAACTTCAGTTAGAGTGCCATACCATGTTCTTGATGATTGCTTGAGTAGCACACTCGTTCATACCAACCTGAAGTGAGATTGTGAAGAAGAGATTGCATAGTCCAATAGATCTGCAACTGCAAAGTCCATGAGCTGTGGTGAATTGACTTCCTCTTTTGACTCACCAACCAGGAGTACACTTGTACACATCTTACTAGAGTCCAATTCCAAGTGTAATGTGCATCAGGTGCCTGATATGTCGTAATATTCTCAAGTCTCATCACTGGTGCTATATGTTAGATACTGCTTCCTGATAATAACCTAGCACAATATACAAATTTACAATGATAACATTTCCAGCTTGCAAACAGCCATATCCCTCAGATAAACATTTGCTGTTATCTCCAAAGGTAACCAGTGTGCCAGCTTTCTCAACCACATTTGATAGCAGGGCTCTATCTCCGGTCATATGTCTTGACGATCCACTGTCAAGAATCCACACTACCGGTTCCACCTGTTTACTGCCCTGCACTTCAAATGGATTAGACCTTCTTCGGAACCCAAACTTGGTTGGGCCCGACATACTTGTAGAATTGACCTTTGTCAGGAAAAAACAACATTCTTAACTTTAATGGTCTCAACTTTCTCAATGACTGAACATTTGACCTTGTAAACAGCCTTAACAAATTTCTGTTTAGGCTTAGGCACAAATGTCTCATTTCTAGCCTTAGAAGGACTAGCAGTCTTAGACCTATCATGCTTCCTATTATTCACATGCTGACGAGGAGTAGTCTTATCACTAGAAACATGCTTACCATTAAAATAAGCATACATCAAATTAAAAGCACAAGACATACAATTAGCAACACCACATGCTTTATGAGAGGGATTAACAATAGGCAAATTATGCATGATAGACATGGCAGTTTTGTTATCCAACTCATGTGTGTCTGAGTTATTCTCAGTTGCTTTCACAACTTTGACTGGAACTTTCGACACACTTGACTTGGAAATAACCTTCTCATTAGCAAGATCTTCAGCACGCATTTCTTCTTGAATAATAAAGGAGGTCGTATCAAATGGTTCAGCAATTGATCTTTTATAGAGGGGTTCATCAACACCCTTAAGCACATGTGGTACTTCCCTACCTTTAGCACATACATGAGGAGGGGAGTTTATGCCTAATTCTCCAATAGCAGCATTGTAATCATAACCTATTCCAGATGTTTGATTAACAGCTTGCTTACTGTAGAACTCTTTAGCCTTCGAACAAGAATTGAAGTAGGCTCTAACCTTAGTCTCAAGACCGGTGATCTTGTCTTTGAGAATAGTTTCGAGTTGTCTATAACAGTTAACTCTATTCTCTAGAAAAGATACTTGTTCTGTTAACTTGTCTTGATTAATGTGCACAAGTCTTAATTCATTGACCTCTTTCTCAAGGTCTTTGATCTGCTGACTTAACAGTTCATTATCACGATGAGCACGATCTAAGGAACCTCCTAGATGATAAACTAATTCAACATTAGTAAATTTTACCTCTTGTCTTAACGATGAAGCTTTTCCATCAATATCCATAAGAGCAAGATTCTCATCTTCTTCATCTTCACTATCAATATCATCCCAGCTTCTTCCCTTTACCAGGTAAGCCCTTTCAGAGTTACTCTTCTGATTTGAATCATAAGAGTTCTTCCTTACTTGCTTTGGTTTCCTTCATTCTGTGGCAAAGTGTCCCAACTCATTGCAGTTATAGCATCTAATGGTGCTCCGATCAACCATTTCTGTTTTGTATCCACCACTACTGGTGTTAGAGGATGAAGATCCACCTGTCTGGAATCTGTTGTAGTTGGACTTGTACTTGAACTTGGGATTTCTCTTGAATCTGACATTGGAGAATCTCTTGACAATCTGGGCCATTGACTCATCTTCCAATTGCTCCAGCTCTTCCAAGGAATAAAAATTATCACTGGATTGATTTGTAGTAGGAGGATCATATTCTGCTACTAACACATTTTCCTCAGCCTTGGAAAACTGTACCATTCTCTTCGACTGTTGAGATTGTTGTTGTTGTTGACTTTCAGCTACAAGAGCAGTAGATATGCTGACCATTCTATCTTTCCTGTAGACTTCCTTCTGCTGAATCTGCTCCAACTCATAGGTTTTTAACACACCATAGAGTCTATCCAAAGAAATCTCACTCAGATCTATAGCTTCTCTTATGGCAGTGATTCTATGTTTAAGATGAGTTGGCAGTGTTAAAAGGAACTTTTTGTTGACCTCCCTGATTGAATAATATTTTCCATTTATGTTCGGGTTGTTGATCAATGCATTGTACCTCTCAAACACTTCAGTAATTCCTTCTCCTGGATTGGATTTAAAATGTTCATACTCAGAGGTTAGGATCTCCAACTTGTTCTCCCTAACTTCCTTTGTACCTTCATTAATCACCTCAATAGTTTCCCAGATGTGTTTGGAATTTTTACAGTTCATCACATGTCTGTTCATCAAGGGATCGAGGGAATCAACTAAAAATAACTGAAGGCTGGCATCCAAGGAGGCTTCTTCTTTTTCAGCAGGAGAAAAATCCTCAGGCTCTTTTGGATAGGTTCTAGCTTTGGTAATCACAACATCATCTACTATCACCTCTGGTTCAATAACCATTGGAGTTTTTGGACCCTTCTTTAACAAGTTCAGATATTTGGGATTTGCAACTTGTAAAAACAAGAGCATCTTCTTCTTCCACATGATATAATTTTCTTTATCAAATAGTGGAATTTTAACGGTTCCAACTTTTTGTGAAGTCATTATGAATTTTTGAATAAATAAAAATTCAAGAAGTTGAAAAATCACAAAAGTCTAGGATCTTGATTTGTTCGTTAATCAGAAGGCTCTGATACCAATTGTTAGGTCCCAATGTGTTTGTAGAAGGGGGGGGTTGAATACAAACAATACGGAATAATCGAATTTAGTGCGGAATATAAATTGAAACAAAATTCAAGTTAAATAAAAATATTATTAAACTTGAAAGGTATTACAATAACGGTATCGATTACAAGGGTTTAATCTCAAATTAATTATCACAAATCTAGAATAAATTCGACATGAAGTTTTTCAATTTTTGCAATAAAAAGATTCAAATGCTAAACGCAATTTGAGATTAAGTTCTAGGGATTTTGATCCGCTAGATAGTTACACAAGAACAAGAGAATGATTTCTAGTTGTTTGGATTTAACTTTAAAACTAGAAAGGATGATCTTGAAGTTTGCAGATCAAAATGAAATATTGTCTACTTCTTTTCTTTTTGTTCTTAGTTGGTTGACTTGTATTCTGTTGGATGTGTTTTATATGTTGTCTTCTGCTGCTCCTTTCTTTTTAATTCAATCAACAGAATCACTTGAACTGGAATGATAATCAGTTGAACTAGCAAGACAACCTGCTGAACCAGTAGAACTTTCGGTATGACAATCAGTTTAAGCTAGTATGCCTTTCGGCAAGACTATCTGTTGTACTAGCAAGACTATCAAACTGAACTAGCAAGACTATCTCCTTCCAGTAGAACTTTCGGTGAGACAATTGAAATGACTTGGCATGACAATCGGTATGACAATCCAGATTGTCATGCTAGTTCAATTTCAATTGTCTTGCTGAATTAAAACTGATTTTAATCCAATTAAAATTCTGAAAATTCATAATATTAATTCAGAATTAATTAATCAATTAATTCAATTAATCAATAAATTAATCTTTGCAAATATAATTTATTTTCTAAATTAAACTATATGACTTAATTAATTAATTAATAGAGAATTAATACTAATCTTGAACAACAACCATTTTTCTGAAAATCTTCTGAAAATCACTGAGAATTATGAATCAATTCCACCATTTCAATGTTGACACTCGATGTACTGTCTGGTTCATGAGTGACTAACTTCCGTGACGTTTCTTCATATCTTGACTTTGATACTTGATTTTCTTCAGATTAAATCCCTGTAATTATCTGATACCCTGACGAGATCTCTATCACTTGATTAAATCCACAATCTTGATTTGTATCACTGAGGCTTGATCAATTTCTTGAACTTCTTCCAGTGAATTAATTCCTCAAGTCTGTAGATGAACCTTGTTTCTGAATCCTCTGACAGATGTTACTTTGTGAGATCTCTTTGACGGTAGATCCACTATTTACTTGTTACATTCTTATTTGAGTTGAGTTAAATCCTCGAATATACAAATAGGCTATGACATATGCCTTACAAGAATCACTTCACTAGAGATATTGTAGACAAAACTCTCTTCTTTAAAAATGTTAATGGCTTTAGTATACTTTTTCACATTTATGTAGATGACATTATTTTTGGCTCTACAGATGAAAAACTTTGCAAAAAGATTGCCAAATTGATGCAAAGTAAGTATGAAATGAGTATGATGGGAGAACTAACTTACTTTCTTGGTCTGCAAGTTAGTGATGGAATATTTATTAGTCAAACTAAATACTTTAATGATCTTTTAAAGAAGTTTGATTTAATGGATTGCACATCTGCAAAAACTCCCATGACCACTGCAACTAAGCTTGAATTAAACACTACTGAAAAGTCTGTGGATATTTCAAGTTATAGGGGCATGGTTGGGTCACTTCTGTACTTAACAGCTAGTAGACTAGATATAATGTTTGCCACATGTTTGTGTGCTAGATTTCAGGCTGATCCTAGAGAATCTCACTTAGTAGCTATTAAGAGAATTTTTGGATATCTCAAGGGAACACCAAAACTTGGCATTTGGTACCCTAGAGATTCTGGTTTTGATCTAACTGGTTATTCAGATGCAGATTATGCAGGTTGTAGAATTGATAGAAAAAGTACAACATGAACCTGTGAATTTCTAGGAAACAAGCTTCTGTCCTGGTTCAGTAAAAAGCAAAATTCAGTTTCTACTTCTACAGCTGAAGCTGAATATGTTGCTTGTGACGGCCTCAACCCCGGGGTCAGGAGTTGACGTCATCAACAACAATAATAACAATTATAATTCAGTCTAAAACATAACTATGACCACTTAACCAAGACCTTTTCCAGGTTTAAGTATGACTCAGGTTATTCAACTAACACAACTCAAACTAACAACAATCATCTCGACGCAGCTAACTTAACACATCAACTCAACAGACCACCCTTGGTCTAGCACAACCATCTCAGAGGAGTTTGACACAATGGGAACTGGAACTTTGCCCGACTAGCACCGAAGAATCTTCTAGGCATCTGCAATACATATATAAAATATTCTGCAAGGGTGAGCAATTGCTTGCTCAGCAGCACCACTATATGAATAACAAGTAAAACAGTTTAAAGTAAAGCAGTTATAGGAACAAAATTCATATCTTTCCAGAAACATGTAAAACATGTATAAACTGGATATCAAAACTAGCATGCTCTGTAAAACAAGATCAACAGTCTTGTGCTGTGTATAAATACCAGAGAATAATTCTAGCATGCCATTTTCATTTTCAAATCCGCTATATCAACAACTCAAGCTCTTACGGGAATCGCACAAAACCAAATCAGATACGTAGCGGATATGTGAAGACAGCTGATCAGGCTATCAACACCAGACGGCTCTAACTGCCATCCCATTTACCTGTTCCGGAACTCAGAGACTAGCTAGGTCTCTGACCTGCTGGACTAATCGGTTATACAGTGCGCGCAACCGAATTAGCCTCTTACGCCAACTCAATAGGCCTACTCTGGCCCCAACGTATCCCATATATGATCGTTTTAATCCAGTTTTCAAAATCATCACTTTTCCCTATCTCTTTTCAGAATCCATTCTATCACAGCACTCTATTCAAATCCTCTTTTCATTTAAATCACGTTTACAGATAGGTGTTTTCAGAAGTTACTTTTCCCCAAAACACAATTTTAAACAACGTTTTCAAATACAGGGGATACGTAACTTAAAATGTTTCTGTTCCATTACGAAAGTAAAATATTTAGTTATCCACATATACTGAACCATAAAAGAATGGTCAGGGGTACTTGCCCTGCAGAGTGATACAACTATCTCTGATTGACCTTGAACCGATTCGGGACACTCAACTTTATCGCTTTACTATTTGACTATCCTGGATCCGACTTCAACGCCCAGGTCCTTCGCTTAGGAACCCCGCTGCGCTTGTCGACTGATCACTAGATTTTCTTTAGTTCGATATCACTTTTGGAGTCCTTTGATTAAAACCTACGGAGCTGAAATACCCTACGTTTGACGTCTAGGTATGCTTGACATATCCTCAACAACACATCTACCCAATCGATAACGATTCCCGACTCGTAATATACATATCCTTATAGTACATGCAACAGCTAGGGTCCACATACCCAAAACGTGGTTTGGAATTTACTTTTGCAAAATACCTATAAACATCATTTTAGTAAATCAGGGTCATCGAATATTTTGCAACATATTTCATCACAACACATAATTATGATTCATTCAATATTTATAATTAGGTAATTATGCATTTGATTAGTATTCCTGATAATACACAGGATACGTTCTCGTAATTTTCGAAATTCATTTTTTCAAAAATTGGACAGCATCTCCTCTGTTTATCGAAGTACCCGTCGAAACACAACGACGTCAAATCAACAACAATCATAATCCAACAACACAATCACAAGTCACGAATTCCCAAACGTCAATTCAAATCAATTAATTATTATTATCCGATTATTTACATCTCGAAAATAATTTACGAACTACATTAATATTTTAAAATTTTAGGACTCAGATAACGATCATCACGGTCCACCGTCGGCTCATCGCCGACGGCGGCAAAATTTATTGGTACCCGAAAATTCTGGGGTTTCCAAATAAATTTCACCGATCCAAATTAATTTCCCGCACGAAAAATAATTTATTTCACAAATTTTAATCAAATATATACTTTTCTGCAAGAATAAAGATTCAATTAATAAATCAACACAAGCAGCAGGAAATTAATTTACATAATCGAATAGACATAACACCGAACACGCGCACTCCACGCGCAGGCCACCTCGCCGGCCAGAGCACGGCGGCGGCCGGAGATGAAGAAAAGAAAAAATGACAGAAAATGCAGAACAGTAGTGACAATAGAAACCCACACCCACAAATCACATATACATATACTCACAAGTATATATACGCAGTAACTACCACCAGGACAGCCACCAAGCCGGAATCGGCGGCGACACGCCGGAAATCGGCGGCGACACGCCGGAAATCGGCGGCGACACGCCGGAAATCGGCGGAGAAACCAAAAACAGGGAAGAAGAAACGGGGAGAAAGGGAAAGAGAGAGTGAGGGGAGAGAAAAGAATGAGGGAACATGAGAGATTGAGAGAGATTGAAGCGAGAGAGAGAGCAGATAGATTGATCGAGCGAGAGAGAGAACATGGGGATAAAACACAGGGCTCGTTTGTGAGTGTCTGTGTGGTTATTTTTTTTATTTAACATATTAATTCTTCCACACAATAGGAGCACAAGACACGTGTCCAATAAAAGGACACGTATCCCCTTTTCTGGACTGAAAGCAAAATTTGACCTGCGATTGCACAAATAGCGATACAAACTTGCGGGTGAAAATAATCGGATAAATTACAAATTAATTTTAAAATTCCCAACATAATTCATAATTAATAAAATAAAATTTTCCGTAATCTTTAAAATATTTTTGGGTCACACGACATACCCGAAATTTACGTGTAACGAGCAGACTTGCACTTAAGATAAATTCAAGAAATTACGAAAATATTTTTAAAATATTATAATTATCCTGAAGTTAATAAAAAAATAAATTCCGTAATTTTAAACAATTTTTGAAATGCAATTTATACCCGCTTTTTAACAATTAACGAAACAAGGCGCGGGTGAAATTAATCCTGAAAATTTCCAAAATAATTTTAAAATTCTCAGAATAATATGAACTTAATAAAATATAAGTTTCATAATTTTTGAAGATTTCCATAATTAAATATGGATTTTACCATTTAACATACTTAGAAAATCATTTAAAAATAAATAATTAATGAAATATTGATTTCTCAATTTTATAAAGTCCTAAAAATAATTATTGTAATTATAAAGTCATAAAAACAATTTTAGAGACAATCCAGGTATGTATGCAAATAAATTTAAACTAAATTAACTTTTAAAAGTGAAAACGATTCAACACTACTCAATCATTAATTACACGAACATCCCTATACCTCATAAATCATATATAAACAATAATAGAGCAACACATAGCAATCAAGACCACTACATATATTTATTTGATTAAATTTTTAATAATACACCTTTAAATAATAAATATACGAGTCGTTATATCCTTCCCCCCTTAAAAAGATTCTATCCTCAGAATCTGACTTAGCTAGATAAGTGAGGATATTTATCAAGCATATCTGACTCTAACTTCTAGGTAGACTCTTCTACTCGGGGATTTACTCATTGCATACTCACGATAAACATAAACTCATTACCAAAGGTTCGCTCTTAATGATCTAGAATTCAAATTGATCGTTTCATGCAGAATAAATTTGGGTAAGAGCACAATGGATTCTACTTAATGACTTGCTTTGCATCAGATACATATCGCCTTAATATTGGTGCACAAAACATATCATTATATATATATATATATATATACATTACCACCGCAGCAGCCACATCAACTTATGGCAACTATACTTATATTTACCAATAACGTGAATGACTTACCATATTGAGGACTCAACTTGTCCCTTCTGTTCAACTTAACCAATCTCCGTCAGGGTAAAACTTTCACCTATACCCCGATCCTCCTCCTATATATTCATACTCTTTCAATGAGAATCTGCTTTCTTTCTTTGTACATTTCGAGTCGTTTCAACTCTTTCCAGAGTACACCACCACCCTTTCGACGTACTAAATTAATTCAGGACCTAACCATATCTCTATTCCCACTCCCTCTCAGTAGAGGGAGGACTCACGTTTATGTCCTCGCAACATTTCGCAAAGTAGTTTTCTCTTATTATCAGGGTAACTATTATCATAAAAACTCAATCTATGGTAGGTGATTATCACAGTTTCCTTTTAAATCCCAAAATATATACTCTTAGTATAGCTTATATTATTTGGACCGTCCTTCTCACTTTTACCATTTGTCTGGGGATGGCAAGTGGTACACTCAATCCCCAAGAATTCCTGGAACTTCATCCACAACTTCCAGCAAATCCTCGGGTTTTAATCAGGCACAATAAGAATTAGGACTCCATAATTTGTTACAATTTTATTCAAATACAACTCTGTTAGCTTATCCAAGAGTACCTTCCATTAATTGGGGAAAACATGCAGACTTCTTCGACTTATCAACAATTGCCCAATAGTTCTTTGTCATGTCTTGATATGCCTAAATGCTTTCAGGTAACTAGGACCCTAGAAGTGTGGGCTTCTCTTTCTATTTTACTCTTCATCTTAGTCACATTAAAATTCATGCTCTAGCGGAAAAATCCCAGTATACCTTTACTGTCCTCTTGGGTGCAACTTTCTTTTCCATTTAAACTATCCAATTCTTGATTCATAACTTTTTCTTAACACTTCTTGATTTCTTCCATTTTTTCTGACTGAAAAGTGATCTCATGCAATTACTCCTCATTACCTCCAAGTACTTGAATCTTTATTTCCTAACTTCTTCCATTCTTCCGTTAACTCTTCAGTAATCTTAATAATATTAAATTTTCTTTTCTACTCAAGACATCTATCCCTGAATGGACCCTTCTTGGTGGGTAATCACTTAAACAACCATGGTTCATAATCACTTTTGATCAAATTCTCATACTCTTGCAGTTTAGTATAAAATTACTACTTCTCAACCTTTCACAGACATTTCTTTAGGTTTTCAACTTGACCTTCCTTAGCCCCTAGATGGGCGAGGATGTTGTCAATAAATACAATGGACTTTTCCAAGTACTCCTTATACACCATGTTCTTTAAATCTTAATAGATGACTCATACACGTGTCACTCCACATAATATCACCAACCTTGCAACACTCATAACTTATCCCAATCACAATCTTTGACATGCCATCAGGCTGTATCTTAAGTCAATCCCGAAGAAATCACGCACTCCTTGAATTAGGTTACATAAGTAACCAATTCCTTATAGAGGTTACCTATTCTTATTTATCATTTTGTTAAACTCCCGATAATCAGTACACAATCTCATAATTTCATTTCTCTTTCCGGCAACGTCACTGGTACGCTCACTTTCCTCATTCTCATAACTTTTACCGTTACCAACTAATTATTTCGTTCTACTGGCCTCCAAAATTTCCAAGGCATCTATTTATTACTCAGAGTCTCTCCAACTCAAGTATTTTCTTCTTCGCATCCTTACTCATAGTGGCTCTACCTTATATCTTTAGCTTATTACTTCTTTCCTTGCATGATTGAAAGAATTCCCTATATTGCTTGTGTATCAAAAAACTTACCTTACTACTGGCTTCTGTATTCTTTACACTTCGCTTCTTCTAAACCACTTCTTACCTTAGTACAGGACAACCAACCCGATCCTAAAATCACATCGAACTCTTCTAGCTCGAAGGGTGGCAAATCAGATGCAACTACGTCCAAGTTCTAAATGCTCGATCTCTTGGTCTTTTTAGAAGTTCTGCCTCTAACTGTGCTGGATGTTGGCCCTTGGAATATAGTATCTTGAGTAATCGTTCTACAACTCCTTGTAATATGCCCAACTTTTCCACAATTATAACAAGTAACTCCTAGATTTTCTAGATTACATTCCGAGGCATAATGACCCTTATGTCCAGCTTGCAACATCGCACATTCTTCTTGTACGTACCACTGCGTCTCATTTCACAGAACTTGCAATCCACTGCTCACTTGACTAACTGGGCTAGACTGGAAATAACTGAAGTAACACTAGACTTAGCTTGTAATAAACTCTATCTCCGGAGTCTCTTACCCCTATTCCAGCCAAACCAATTCTCAAATCCCTTTGTGGATTTTCCTTGGTTTGCTTTATTCTTAACACCTTTCGACTTCCTTTCCTTATCACTTTCATCCTTAACAATCAACTTCTGGTCACCTTCCATTACTAGGGCGACCTGAACCATAGGGGAGTATGTCCTAGGTTGCAATGCCACAACCCCTCTACGAATTCCAGGCTTCAACCCTTGTTGGAACCTCCTTACTTTCTGAATCTCCATACTTACATACTTAGGAACTAATCAGGCCAATTCTGTAAACTTGGCCTCAAATTCTAACACACACAATCTGGGAAATACCTTTCCAAAAACAACTCAGTAAACCTAGCCCATGAAATAGGGCCTTCTCCTTCTAACGCTCTGGTTGATTCCCACTAATAATTCACTTTATTTTTCCACAAATAACTTACATAATCGGTCTTATGGTTATCACTTACTTGCACGAGGTTGAAAACTTCCTCCATTTCTCTTAACCATGCTCCAGCAGTTACTGGATTAGGTTCACTTTCAAACTCAAAGAGGTTAACATTCCAATAAAATTTGAAACAAACACTTGGGCTCACTCCTTGCTGTTGCTACTGCGACAGTAGTTGTTGTTGCTGAACCTGTTGGATTAGCTGCAAATGTTGTTGCTGCTGCTTGCGCAACAAGTCTAGGATTTCATTTATAATTGGACCTTCTACAAAACTACTACTATTTTCTTTAGACTGGGTAATTTCTTGGGTGGCATTTTCCTGGAATATATAAATGAATTATTCAAAACATAGCAAAATGTTTAGCAAAAGATATCACCGTTTAAACGGTGCACTTGTATCAGGAAAATGCTGCCCAATAAAATACCTATGTCTTTAATACCGGGGCCCATTTACCAAAGAAATCTAGATTAGTAGCACTAGCAATCACATCAACAATGACAGTAGCAGAATCAATAACAGTTCAGGGGACTAAAATATAAATAAATCGAATACCATAGCATGACTCCTCAATACAACAGCAACAGACTAACTTCCGGTCATTGCTCTATTATCATACTAATACTAATCTGATACACTACGAGACTTATCTGGTCATATCATCCACCTACCTTGAACAAACTGTTTAATTAGGTCAATTTAAGGAACGCTGAGCTCCTCTAGGCACCAAAGTTCAAATTTCAACCAATCACTCTTCCAGAGAGGATTTCTTTTCACCCACGAGCGGTTCATCCACCACTGTCTTACTTTTCCCGAAGCTGTAACTCCATCTTTAGTTCCTTAACTCTCGCGGTTACCATTATCCTTAAATGATATCCTGATATAGGACTCTCGTTCTTTTCGATAGTCACTCTCACTTGCTTTCAATAACGAGGACCATCTAATCACAGAAATTCATTATCATAGAATATTAAAGAAAATTTCAAACTCAAGGGAATCAAATAAGAAGAAATTATGAAGAAGATGTAGGTACGATTGAGAACAACCATACAGATACATAAGATGGCCAGTCTTAGTACCATACGGTCACAACACATAATTCGGTGGCGTCCCACCAGACCCTTTTGTCACATAGACAAATGGTCAATTCATATGCATTGTTTGCCCCAATCACCCGAAAAAATCACCGAGGAAAGAGACAATGTTCAGATAAGAAATTCACAAATAGAAAAGAAGGAATCTGATTTGTAATGAGATCAACAGAACCCTAAGTAGCTTACCTCGGATTCACAACTTCCTCATCGGAAAGATAAGCAACTTATGGAATAGGAAATAGTTACTCTGGAAATAAAATACATTTCAAGGATGAAATATAAGGGTTCAAAGATACAACCTCTCGTTCTGATCCATATTCATTATAACACTTGACTATTATAGTGGCCACTGGCTATTATCATGCTATCCAAACTCACCAAGGTCACACAATCGAGCCAATAACATTCCTTGACATAGAAAAGGCGATATCTAGAAATAACATTGGCGTCTTCTCAGCTGGCACAACAAAAGCCCGCTCAATGCTGAATCTTCGCAATCAGACTCGTTTTCTCGAGGAAAAACTAGAAATCTCTATCGGACGTTACTAATAATACATATACGAAGGAAACGTACTCTAGGTTAGGGCAGTTACAGTCAATCCTCAATAGATGTCAGGGTTATGCTTCCGAAACCCTTGACTAAACTCATAGACTCACTCCTCTGATTGAGTTACTGACTTACATCTATCTATAAATCTTTCTTCACTCTTTTGACTCTACCCATAACCTAAATCAGAGACTCAAACCTGTAGCTCTGATACCAACTGTGACGGCCTCAACCCCGGGGTCAGGAGTAGACGTCATCAACAACAATAATAACAATTATAATTCAGTCTAAAACATAACTACGACCCCTTAACCAAGACCTTTTCCAGGTTTAAGTATGACTCAGGTTATTCAACTAACACAACTCAAACTTACAACAATCATCTCGACGCAGCTAACTTAACACAGCAACTCAACATACCACCCTTGATCTAGCACAACCATCTCAGAGGAGTTTGACACAAAGGGAACTGGAACTTTGCCCGACTAGCACCGAAGAATCTTCTAGGCATCTGCAATACATATATAAAACATTCTGCAAGGGTGAGCAATTGCTTGCTCAGCAGCACCACTATATGAATAACAAGTAAAACAGTTTAAAGTAAAGCAGTTATAGGAACAGAATTCATATCTTTCCAGAAACGTGTAAAACATGTATAAACTGGATATCAAAACTAGCATGCTCTGTAAAACAAGATCAACAGTCGTGTGCTGTGCATAAATACCAGAGAATAATTCTAGCATGCCATTTTCATTTTCAAATCCGCTATATCAACAACTCAAGCTCTTACGGGAATCGCACAAAACCAAATCAGATACGTAGCGGATATGTGAAGACAACTGATCAGGCTATCAACACCAGACGGCTCTAACTGCCATCCCATTTACCTATTCCGGAACTCAGAGACTAGCTAGGTCTCTGACCTGCTGGACTAATCGGTTATACAGTGCGCGCAACCGAATTAGCCTCTTACGCCAACTGAATAGGCCTACTCTGGCCCCAACGTATCCCATATCTGATCGTTTTAATCCAGTTTTCAAAATCATCACTTTTACCTATCTCTTTTCAGAATCCATTCTATCACAGCACTCTATTCAAATCCTCTTTTCATTTAAATCACGTTTAGAGATAGGTGTTTTCAGAAGTTACTTTTCCCCAAAACACAATTTTAAACAACGTTTTCAAATACAGGGAATACGTAACTTAAAATATTTCTGTTCCATTACGAAAGTAAAATATTTAGTTATCCACATATACTGAACCATAAAAGAATGGTCAGGGGTACTTGCCTTGCAGAGTGATACAACTATCTCTGATTGACCTTGAACCGATTCGGGACACTCAACTTTATCGCTTTACCATTTGACTATCCTGGATCCGACTTCAACGCCCAGGTCCTTCGCTTAGGAACCCCGCTGCGCTCGTCGACTGATCACTAGATTTTCTTTAGTTCAATATCACTTTTGGAGTCCTTTAATTAAAACCTACAGAGCCGAAATACCCTACGTTAGACGTCTAGGTATGCTTGACATATCCTCAACAACACATCTACCCAATCGATAACGATTCCCGACTCGTAATATACATATCCTTATAGTACATGCAACAGCTAGGGTCCACATACCCAAAACGTGGTTTGGCATTTACTTTTGCAAAATACCTATACACATCATTTTAGTAAATCAGGGTCATCGAATATTTTGCAACATATTTCATCACAACACATAATTATGATTCATTCAATATTTATAATTAGGTAGTTATGCGTTTGATTAGTATTCCCGATAATACACAGGATACGTTCTCGCAATTTTCGAAATTCATTTTTTCGAAAATTGGACAACATCTCCTCTGTTTATCGAAGTACCCGTCGAAACACAACGACGTCAAATCAACAACAATCATAATCCAACAACACAATCACAAGTCACGAATTCCTAAACGTCAATTAAAATTAATTAATTATTATTATCCGATTATTTACATCTCAAAAATAATTTAAGAACTACATTAATATTTTAAAATTTTAGGACTCAGATAACGATCATCACGGTCCACCGTCGGCTCGCCGAGGCTCATCGCCGACGGCGGCAAAGTTTATTGGTACCCGAAAATTCTGGGGTTTCCAAATAAATTTCACCGATCCAAATTAATTTCCCGCATGAAAAATAATTTATTTCATAAATTTTAATCAAATATATACTTTTCTGCAAGAAATAAAGATTCAATTAATAAATCAACACAAGCAGCATGAAATTAATTTACACAATCGAATAGACACAACACCGAACACGCGCACTCCACGCGCAGGCCACCTCGCCGGCCAGAGCACGGCGGCGACCGGAGATGAAGAAAAGAAAAAACGACAGAAAATGCAAAACAACAGTGACAACAGAAACCCACACCCACAAATCACATATATATATATATACTCACAAGTATATATACGCAGTAACTACCACCAGGACAGCCACCAAGCCGGAATCGGCGGCGACACGCCGGAAATCGGCGGAGAAACCAAGAACAGGGAAGAAGAAACGGGGAGAAAGGGAAAGAGAGAGTAAGGGGAGAGAAAAGAATGAAGGAACATGAGAGATTGAGAGAGATTGAAGCGAGAGAGAGAGCAGATAGATTGATCGAGCGAGAGAGAGAACATGGGGATAAAACACAGGGCTCGTTTGTGAGTGTCTGTGTGGTTGTTTTTTTTTTTATTTAACACATTAATTCTTCCACACAATAGGAGCACAAGACACGTGTCCAATAAAAGGACACGTATCCCCTTTTCTGGACTGAAAGCAAAATTTGACCTGCGATTGCACAAATAGAGATACAAACTTGCGGGTGAAAATAATCGGATAAATTACAAATTAATTTTAAAATTCCCAAAATAATTCATAATTAATAAAATAAAATTTTCCGTAATTTTTAAAATATTTTTGGGTCACACGACATACCCGAAATTTACGAGTAACGAGCAGACTTGCACTTAAGATAAATTCAAGAAATTACGAAAATATTTTTAAAATATTATAATTATCCCGAAGTTAATAAAAACATAAATTCCGTAATTTTAAAATAATTTTTGAAATACAATTTATACCCGCTTTTTAACAATTAACGAAATAAGGCGCGGGTGAAATTAATCCTGAAAATTTCCAAAATAATTTTAAAATTCTCAGAATAATATGAACTTAATAAAATATAAGTTTCATAATTTTTGAAGATTTCCATAATTAAATATGGATTTTACCATTTAACACACTTAGAAAATCATTTAAAAATAAATAATTAATGAAATATTGATTTCTCAATTTTATAAAGTCCTAAAAATAATTATTGTAATTATAAAGTCATAAAAACAATTTTAGAGACAATCCAGGTATTTATGCAAATAAATTTAAACTAAATTCACTTTTAAAAGTGAAAACGATTCAGCACTACTCAATCATTAATTACACGAACATCCCTATACCTCATAAATCACATATAAACAATAATAGAGCAACACATAGCAATCAAGACCACTACATATATTTATTTGATTAAAATTTTAATAATACACCTTTAAATAATAAATATACGAGTCGTTATATTGCTGCTGGCAGTTGCTGTGCACAGATTTTGTGGATGAAAAACCAGTTGCTAGACTATGGTCTACAAGTGGAAAGAATTCCCATTTTCTGTGATAACACAAGTGCAATTGCCATCACTGAAAATCCAGTGTCAAGAACAAAGTACATAGACATCAAGTACCACTTCATAAGGGAACATGTAATGAATGAACTGTGGAACTACATTTTGTTCCAAGTGAAAAGTAGCTTGTAGATATATTTACCAAGCCACTGGATGAATCCACCTTTTCAAGGTTAGTAAGTGAGTTAGGTATGCTAAATTACACTTAAATCTTTTCAGTTAATTTGCAAGTTGTAATGCAGCCGGAAATTTAATTGATTTTTCAGTCATAGATGAAATTTTGGCTAAGTCAAAATTTACATCTCGACGGATGATCACTATCCATCGAGTTTGATCATCCATCGGTATACATTTTATTAATAAAATTAATTATTTTTCTGGAATATTTTATGACTCGACGGATAACTGATTTATCCTCCTCCGTCGAATTGTCTGAATCTTAGCCGTTAATTCTCTGAACATTATCCATCGAGTATACTTACAATTTATAAGTATAACACGACGGATAATTAAAGGAATTTTTACAGTTTATTTTTAAACGGCTATTTTGGGAAATTCTTGTTGGTCACTTTATTTTACTTTATTATTTTTGACAGTTATTTTTGACATTCATTTTCATTACTTTTCTTTTATCATTCTCAAATCATCTTCTCAAAATTCTCTCTTTCTCAAAAGCAATTATCATCTATATCTCTGCAATTTCCACTCTCTAACAATGGCACCAGTAGTCAAGATCATGTCACAAACTGGATTCATCTATGAGAAGAACACCTTCACGGCTCTAGTAAATAATGAGATTCAATAGTCTGGTGACTACCACAAAATGATGGATTTTGTGAAGAAGTGCAAACTCAACTATGCCATGTTGGAAGCACCCACCATTATCTGTGAGGGTGTTAAAGAAATGTGGTCAACTGCTGTGTACAACTCAACTGATAAAACCATTACACTCACTATTAAAGGTAAGGAATTATGTATTAACAGTGATGTTGTTAAAACATGTTTTAAAATTCCTGATAATACTGTAACTTCACCACACACAGACACTGACATTGTTAATATGGTTAACTCCATGAACTATGCACTCCCTACTTCTAAGTTAAGTGAAATTAGGAGATTGGGTCTTAGGAAGGAATGAAGTTATATATGTGATGTAGTTACTAATGTATTCTCTGGTAAAATCAGTAATTTCGATTATGTCAATATCTCTATGCTTAACATGCTTTACATGCTTGTAACTGATAAGTTCTTTAACTTTAGTGATCTTGTTTTATTTGAGATGGGGTTTATGTTAGGTGAGTTAATTAAGAGGGGTAAAAATGTTTACTATGCTAGATTTTTCATGATGTTAGCTAACCACCTCTCTGAGGGAATTGTGCTTGAGAACCCAACCAACAAACTAGATTTTTGGGTTCAAGAAAGAAGAATTATTACAGATTGAACAGGGCAAACCATCACAGAGAGGTGCCACTCTTCTATTTCCCTGTAATGGAAGCACCTCATGTAAGTGAGGTAAGTTCATCTGTCTCTACTATTCCAACCTCACAAATTTCTTTGCATTCTAGTGTAGCTATGGCAACTGTGTCAATGACTCAACAGTTGCCTACCCAAGCTACCAAACCATCAAAAATTTCTAAATCCAAGTCAAAGAAAGCCCCTTCTGGTATCTCTCAAAAGATGCCAGTTGCAAAATCCACCAAATCTAAAGAGGGGAGTGTGAAGGTGGGTAAGGTAGGTGAGGGATAGGGTGAACATCAAAGAAACCGTAAGGATAAGGTTGGAGAGGTGAGTGTTGCCCAGCCTAGCCACACTGCAGTTTCCAAACAGACTGCAGTGCTCAATAAGGAAATAAGCTCATTGCTAGTTGCATCCTCCCAAAAGGATGTGACTATTGAACAAAGCTCTCAGCCAAGAGCACATGCCAAAAGGGTAAGGGACACAAGCTCACCCCAAACCTATACCAGAAAGAAGAAATCAAAAACCCTTGGGGATGCACAGGGTTCACACACTACGCAAACTGGTGCTAAAGACACAGTCATTGCACCTTCTCAAAGTCAGCTTGATGTGGCTCCAATAAATGTGGACTCACAGCCAAAATCTTTAGTTATAGAAGCACCCCAAACACCAAATTTTCCCACAAACTCTCTGGATGTGGATATGATCAACACATAAATTCCTGATTCCCCTTCTTTAACTCTGCAGGGGAAGCCAAAATCTAGTGCAAGTGAGCATCATCTTTTGGATGATTTGTTGGCTCACTTGCCAATTCTTTCAGGAACTGTTGAGACATCCGTGCCAAAATTTTCATCAATATGCACAGAGTCCACAATAGTTTCCACTCCTAACTCATTTATTCCTACTCTCTCGATGGATATTGTTCATCCGTCGAGTAGTGATTGTATCCCGATGGATAAGCTTAACAACAGTTATCCGTCAGATAGTCAAACTGCTAACCCGACGGATATCCCTTATCCATCGAGTGTAACGACCGAGGAATTACGCTTGTATTATATTATAATAATGATAAATTATGTGTATTATTATGTGATTAAATGTGTTAAGTCGTTAAACCCTAACTGCTATGTGTTATGTGTTGGCTGTTTTGATACCAACGTGTTTTGGATATTTATTGAGCGTTTTATCGTCAGTTATATATGTTATATTAAAACCTGTACAGCTCAAAACTATGTTTTAAAAGCCCATATTTCAAACAAAATCATTAGCTCTATTTTATTAAAAATGCCTTATACCATATCGCTATTCTGAACCCCTAGACGTTTTACAAACTGACATTTTTCGCGAAAAAAACGACTTTTCCGGACCCCTTCGGATACCAAAAACCCCACAAAATTTACATTTTTATTTTTATATGATCATGAAATTATCATATATCATTTTTCTTTGTATTTTTGTAATATTCACAATTTTTGGGAATTTTTAGCATTTATTTTGTATTTATTGGATATTTAAAAATTCAATATTAATACCCAAAAATTATAAAAATTGGGGCCAAATATTTTTATTAGGAGTGTAATTAGACCCTTAATTTTACTTAGGGGTATTATTTTCATAAATATAAATACCTGAATTATTATTAATTAAATCAGTTAATTATACAGAAAAATCAGAAAAAGAAAAAGAAAAAGAAAAAGGGGATTAGGGTTAGGGTTTGTGAAGAACAGAGCAGGAGAATCAAGGTCGAATTTCATCGTGATTCCGGAGTCCAAATCAGTCGTGTGAGTACTCGTTTTGAAGCTTATGATCTCTAGTTTTCAATTATGTAATTGTTTTTCGTGTTTGATTGATCGAATTGAAAGTTGTTATTTCGGGTTTTAATTTCGAATTCAGGTTTTGATTTCTAGTTATTGTTTGATGTAATTGTTGTTAGAAACGTGTAGATCGTCGAATAGGGAGTCGTTTGGCATCGGTTTCACTCGATTTGGTGTCCGTTTCGAGCTCGTCGGAACAACGGCGATGCCGCCGTTGTTCTTCGTTTCCGGGGACGACGTCGACGACTGGAGAAGAAGGAAGGAAGGAGAGGGTGTCTGTGTTGTTGTGCTTCAGAAACGCAGAAGAAACGAACTGGAATCGAGCGTTTTGGCTGCGTTTGGTTCGCCGGAATCAGCCCGCCGACGTCGGGTTCTGGGCAGCCGACCGGTTGTTCTTCCCGACCCGTTTGGGTTGGGGACGACCCGGTTTGCAACCCGGTTTCGACCCGGGTTCAATCCTAAAAACCCAAAATCTGTTTCTGCTTTTGCGTTTTTGATTTAATTAATTATTTATTTATATTTTAGTAATTAAAAATCAGTTTTAATAATTTTAAAAATTAATTAAAAATTAGTTTTAAATTCCGAAAAATAGTATTAATAATTTCTGAATTATTTTATTAAATTATAAATTCGAATTTATTTATTTAATTAATTATTTAATTATTTATCTAATTATTTATTAATTATCTAATTAATTAATAGTTGGGTAATTAATTAATAATTAGGTAATTAATTAGTGAATAAAGATTAGAAATAATTAAGTAATGTGATTAATAATCTAATAATTAGTTAATAATGCGAATAGTGATTCACTAAATAGAATTATTATTCGAGCGTTAGTTATTCGAATAATATTGCGGTAATTATTCGTATCGTATAATTAGTTATCGGTAATTATCTGTTTAGCGAATCGTACGAGTTTCAATAATAATCTAATAGTTCGATAATTATGCGAGAATTGCGAGTAGCTCGTTGTCATATGAGTGATTAATAATTAAGTTAGTTTATAATTCGAGTAATTCGTAGTTATTCGATAAATAGCGTATCGGTTAATTAAATCGATTGATTATTTGTAAATAATCGATCTGATCGAATAAATAATAATAATTTGTAATAAATATTAATAATTCCTAATAATTAGGGATTAATTATTTTTAAAATATAATAATTATTAATTAATTATTTAAAAATGTAATTAAGTATTGTTTAATTATAATTAATTAATTATAATTAATTATTAATTAATTAAATCTTGTTTAATTCATAATAATTCAACCGTTAGTCCGATTTGAGCGAAACGAAGACCTCTAGACTTAGAAAAATGAGACGAATCCAATAAAAATAGTTGTAAGTTATAATTTCTTCCGAAAGAGAGTGGTTTGCTGATAATTCATAGTTCATAGGTCCTAATAGGGGTAAAATTGAGCCAAATAAATTTTGAAAAATTATAATAAAATCAGATAAGACTAGTAATGCAGGTATGAGTCTAGAATTGATTCTAAAAATAATTATAAGTCTAAAAAAATGTTTTATGTGTTTTATGTGCTATGTGCTTTACGTGATTATGTGAACCTATGTGCTATATAAATGTATGCGTATATATGCGAGTCAGATAGAAACACATGGGTAGATTGATAAGGTTGCGTGATATTAATTCAAGATACACGTATATAGTAAGTTATCTAAACGACTATTTTTCCATGATTGGTTCAGTGTTAGCAAGGCAGAGCAAGCTAGGGTCAGAAGACGGTGAGTTAAACCAGGTTAAGTACGCGCAAGGCAAGTTTTTCCCCTATTCTAAATTCAGAATAGTGATTTATATTTCTTTTCTATCGTATCAATTCTCTTTGATAATCATTGTTCATATACACTGTTACCCATTTATTATTGCTTGTTTCCAATTTCATTTCAATTCTTGATTTACCCAATTTATTGAATTCCCTGTTCATATTTCAATCCTTTTTACCCTTGTTACATATACTCTGGTATATCCTGGTGTTGGGATATATCAATAGCATTCCGATTGTTCCGGATGCTAAGCCTTGGACTGGATGGTTACTATACGGGCTGGGTTTTACCCAGACTATTATTTAACAGGCCATAGTTGCCTGAGTACTCCTTATGTTGGTTGGGTCTATGCAGTTGGGTATATATCCGCACTATATTCTGGCTGATCAGCAGGTTATAGTGCATATGTTGGTTCTTGTTTCCAGTCTTGTTCATTTAGTACTCGCCAGCATTGGCAAATTACTATCCTACACAGATTCAGATGGTTGATCCAACCAGCAGCTTATTGGTTCACTTATCTCTCTTTCTTTATACTATATATATTGTTGCAGGCTTGTTGAGCAATTTTGGCTTATCCCTTTTTATTGTTACTCCTATTGTTTTACAGTTAAGGTAGAGAATGAAACCCATCAGGACCCGCATAGTCAAGGAGCGAGTCAAGCAGCGGGACCCTCTTATACCAAGAGTGTTCCTTCCTATTCTCGAAGAGAGCTTTGAATTGCCAGATCAGGTGTAGCATAATAAGTAGTAATGTTGGGTTGAATAAAAGTATTGTGTAGTTTGAATAAAAGTTGTGTAGTGAGAGTGTAGGTAAAATAAAGTTTTGTAACAAAGAGAGTTCTTGAGACAGATTTTATTTAGTTAGGTTTGTAATAAAGTGTAGTATGTGGTTCTTGTTTTCAACTCAGACCTTAAAAGATCTTGAGTAGTGATAGTTCGGGGTAATTATTATATTTATATTCCGCTTGTGCAGGTTTAGTTGGTAATTATTGTTAATAATGCCCCAAATCTATACCCCGGATTTGGAGGGTGTTATAGTTGGCATCAGAGCTTATGTTTGACCTTTGAAAACAAGAACGTTAGGGTTAAGATAAGATAGGAAAATGAGATAGGATAGAAGTAAGAGTGTTAGGATTGTCTGTTTATGTGATTAGAAGTTATGAGTTTTAGAATTGTGATTTGATTATTTTTGTGTTATTATTTTTATTTATACTAGATGGCTTCTTTATTATCGTCTACGGAGAGGACCGAGATAGATCCAGTGGATGCACCGATATTAGCCCCAGTGTTAGAGCAGATCTTACCTCCATTGCCACTACCTCCACCATTGCCACCTGGACCAGCACCAGAGATACCACTTCCCCCAGAGGTACCAGGTCTTGCAGATTATTTTCCATATTTTGAGCCAGAGATACCAGATTTTCCACCTTTAGAGTTTCTGATGTTCGATATTCCTGACATGGTTGATCTTCTGCAGTGGGAGGATTTAGAGCCTCAGATTCCTATGCCACCCGTCGAGATTCCAGAGATGCCACAGATGGAGCCAGAGGCAGAGCCGCTAGTGTATGCACCTATGGAGCAGCCTGTCTTATTCCCTGTCCCATTAGCCATTTATGCACCTGTTCCTGGAGTTTATCAGTTTCCTCAACCAGAGTTTATGGATGAGATCGTGGTAGATGGACCATTACCTTCTCGAGGTTCCAGCACTGATCTTCGTGAGCATCATACAGTGACTTACCAGCGCTTTCAGGCTGAAAGAGATGGAAAAGGATTTTTCGTTGGTGAAAGTTGAGGAAGAACAGAAGACGGATTTCGCTAGCTACTTTCTGAAAGGCGAAGCTAATTACTGGTGGGAATCGAAGAAAACTTTGGAAGGAGAAGGTGTGGTGACCTGGGATAGATTCACTGATCTTTTCTTGGAGAAATATTTTCCTCATTTTATGAAGAACCAGATGGAGATCAAATTCTTGGAGCTGAAGCAAGACAACTTATCAGTGGCGGTTTATGAGACCAAGTTCACTGAATTAGCAAGGTTTGTTCCAGAACAAGTGGATACGGATGAGAAGCGGGCCAAGAGATTCCAGCAAGGACTGAAACCATGGATTCGTAGCAGGGTAGCTGTGTTTGAACTGACAACTTATACGGCTGTTGTTCAGAAGGCTATGATTATTAAAGGTGAAAGTGAAGCAGCTCAAAAAGAGAAAGGACCAGGAAATTTTCAGAATCGTTTCAACAAAAGGCTGGGATTTCAAGCTAGAGGAAAAGTAAATTTTAGGAGACCGGAACAAAACAACCAGAGGATGGGTAATCGACTTCCCGCCCCAACTCAGCAAAGGCTTATTCGACCGCCTATACCTGATTGCAGAACGTGTGGAAAAATAACATACGGGGATTTGCAATAAGCCAAATGTTACGTGTTTTAAGTGCAAGCAAAGGGGACACTATTCTGGAGAATGTCCGACGGGAAAAGCAGAAGTTACTTGTTTCCAATATGGGAGAAAAGGACATATCGCCAGAGACTGCAGAGGAATTGCAATGGCCGCTAGTATTCCAAGAGTTTTAGCATTACCTCCACCTCCACTACCACAGCAAAATCAGCCTAGAGCAAGGACTTTCAATATGTCAATGAAGGAAGCGGTACAGAGTCCGAATGTGGTTGCAGGTACACTCCCTGTAAATTCTGTAAATGCTTTAGTATTGATTGATTTAGGAGCTACTAGATCTTTTATTTCTGAAGATTTTATCTCTAAGATAGATTGTGAGGTTCAGTGGTTAGATGAAGTGTTAGTCATAAAATTAGCAAATGATGACCAGGTTGCAGTAGATCGAGTATGCCCGAGTTGTGATATTGAGATAGGGAGATGTCATTTTTTCAGTTGATTTGATACCTTTTAGGCTAGGGGAGTTTGATGTTATTCTAGGAATGGATTGGTTATCTAGTAATAATGCTCAGATTGATTGTGCGAATAAGAGAATGAAATTACAAACTGAAGAAAATGAAACGGTAATATTTAAAGGTGAGAAACAAAAGCAGAAATTTCTATCAATAATGCAGACGAGAAGATTGCTACGTCAAGGATGTCAAGCTTATTTAGCCTATGTACGGGATGCTGATAAGGATAATCCGAAGATTGAAGATATTCCTGTAGTTTATGAGTTTCTTGATGTTTTTCCAGACGAACTACCAGGACTTTCACCAGATCGAGAAATCGAGTTCACTATTGACTTGACGCCAGGGACTGAACCAATTTCGAAAGCTCCATATCGAATGTCACCTGTTGAAATGAGGGAATTAGCAAAGCAGTTGCAAGAACTTCTCGACAAAGGAATCATAAGGCCAAATATATCCCCATGGGGCGCGCCAGTATTGTTCATGAAAAAGAAGGATGGTAGTATGCGACTGTGTATTGATTATCGTGAGCTGAACAAGTTAACTATCAAGAATAAATATCCTTTACCTCGCATCGATGATTTATTTGATCAACTAAAAGAAGCAGCATGGTTTTTGAAAATCGACTTACGATCAGGCTATCATCAGTTAAAGATCAAGGCTGAAGATATTCCTAAGACAGTGTTCAGAACGAGGTACGGACACTATGAATTTCTTGTGATGGCTTTTGGATTGACGAATGCACCTGCAACGTTTATGGATTTGATGAATCGAGTATTCAAGAAGTATTTGGATAAGTTTATCATTGTATTTATTAATGACATCTTGATCTACTCCAAGACAGAAGAAGAATATGCAGCGCATTTAAGAACGACATTGGAGATATTACGAAAGGAGCAGCTTTATGCAAAATTTTCAAAATGCGAATTTTGGTTGAAAGAAGTGCAGTTTCTAGGGCATATCATCAGTAGAGAAGGCATTCAAGTTGATCCAGTAAAGATTGAAGCTGTGTTGAACTGGGAAAGACCAAAGACGCCGACAGAGGTTCGAAGTTTCTTAGGATTGGCGGGATATTATCGAAGATTTGTTAAAGATTTTGCGAAGATAGCAACACCGCTGACCAAGTTAACTCAAAAAAGTGAAAAGTTTGAATGGAATAGTAAGTGTGAAGAAAGTTTTCAAGAGTTGAAGAATCGGTTGGTGACCGCACCAGTATTAGTACTGCCAGACAAGCAAGGAAATTTTGTTATATACAGTGACGCTTCGTATCGCGGGCTAGGATGTGTATTGATGCAACATGGTAACGTCATTGCCTATGCTTCGAGACAACTTAAACCTCATGAGAAGAAATATCCTACGCATGATTTGGAATTGGCAGCAATTGTATTTGTATTGAAGTTTTGGAGACATTATCTGTACGGTGAAAAATGCGAAATCTACACGGATCATAAAAGTCTGAAGTATATCTTCACGCAAAAAGAACTGAACATGCGACAACGTCGATGGCTGGAATTGATTAAAGATTATGATATTACAATCAGTTATCATCCAGGAAAAGCAAATGTTGTAGCGGATGCGTTGAGCAGAAAAGAAAGATTGAATCGGTTAACTTCATGCGAAGAATTGGTTAAGGAATTCGACAAATTGGAAATCGAGATTTGTATTCCCAATGAATCTGCAGGAACTATCTACGCTATGACTTTTCAACCAGGGTTGCTAGAAAAGATTCGCCGTTGTCAAGATGAAGTGATGAGTCAAGACGACGACTTAACGTGAGAAGAGATTACAACTCAGAAAGATAATGAAGGAATTTTACATTTTGCGTCAAGAATCTGGATCCCTAACGTGGCAGAATTAAAAGAAGAGATTATGCGAGATGCGCACAATTCGAAGTATTCCATTCATCCAGGAAGCACGAAAATGTATCGTGATTTGAAGGAGAACTTTTGGTGGCCGAATATGAAGAAGGAGATAGCAGAATGGGTGAGTAAATGCTACACATGCCAGTGAGTTAAAGCAGAACATCAACGTCCGAGTGGGTTATTACAACCGTTAAACATTTCAGAATGGAAATGGGAACATCTGGCGATGGATTTCGTAGTGGGACTTCCAAGAACGAAAGCAAATCAGGATGCAATTTGGGTTATTGTTGATCGATTGACAAAATCAGCACATTTTCTTCCGATTAACGAGAGATTTTCACTGGACAAGTTAGTGCACTTATATCTTAAAGAAATTGTGATGCGTCATGGAGTACCAGTATCGATTATATCGGATCGAGATCCTCGTTTTAATTCAAGATTTTGGAGACAATTCCAAGAATGTCTAGGAACGAAGTTGAACATGAGTACAGCCTATCATCCGCAAACCGACAGTCAAAGTGAAAGGATAATTCAAATGATTGAAGACATGCTACGAGTTTGTGCGATCGATTTTGAAGGCAGTTGGGATGAACATTTACCCCTAGTGGAATTTTCTTATAATAACAACTATCACGCCAGTATTGGAATGCCACCGTATGAAGCATTGTATGGGAGGAAATGCAGATCACCAGTGCATTGGGATGAAGTTGGAGAACAAAAGATTTTGGGTCCAGAATTAATTCGGCAGACAAAAGAAAAGATTGAACTTATTCAAAAACGAATCGAGGCAGCGCAAAACAGGCAAAGCAAATATGCAGACCAAGCAAGGAAGGATATGGACTATCAGGAAGGAAAACACGTATTGCTCAAAATATCGCCATGGAAAGGATTGACTAGATTTGGCAATAAAGGGAAATTGAAGCCACGATACGTTGGACCATTTGAGATTTTGAAGAAAATTGGGAAGGTTGCATACGAGTTAGCTTTACCACCCCAGATGCAGCACATTCACAACGTATTTCATGTATCTATGCTTAAGAAGTACAATCCTGATACAAGGCATGTAATAGAATATGAACCAGTAGAACTTCAGGCAGATTTGTCGTATGTAGAGCAGCCGATAAGGATTTTAGATCGGCAAGAGAAGGTATTAAGAAATAAGTTTGTATCATTAGTGAGAGTCTTGTGGAGAAACCCAGTGGTTGAAGAATCAACTTGGGAGCTTGAGAGTGAAATGTTAGAAAAGTATCCTCAGTTATTTGCATAGTGTGATTCTGAGGACAGAATCCTGTTAAGGGGGGGAGAATGTAACGACCGAGGAATTACGCTTGTATTATATTATAATAATGATAAATTATGTGTATTATTATGTTATTAAATGTGTTAAGTCGTTAAACCCTAACTGCTATGTGTTATGTGTTGGCTGTTTTGATACCAACGTGTTTTGGATATTTATTGAGCGTTTTATCGTCAGTTATATATGTTATATTAAAACTTGTACAGCTCAAAACTATGTTTTAAAAGCCCATATTTCAAACAAAATCATTGGCTCTATTTTATTAAAAATGCCTTATACCATATCGCTATTCTGAACCCCTAGACGTTTTACAAACTGACCTTTTTCGCGAAAAAACGACTTTTCCGGACCCCTTCGGATACCAAAAACCCCAAAAAAATTACATTTTTATTTTTATATGATCATGAAATTATCATATATCATTTTTCTTTGTATTTCTGTAATATTCACAATTTTTGGGAATTTTTAGCATTTATTTTGTATTTATTGGATATTTAAAAATTCAATATTAATACCCAAAAATTATAAAAATTGGGGCCAAATATTTTTATTAGGAGTGTAATTAGACCCTTAATTTTACTTAGGGGTATTATTTTCATAAATATAAATACCTGAATTATTATTAATTAAATCAGTTAATTATATAGAAAAATCAGAAAAATAAAAAGAAAAAGAAAAAGGGGATTAGGGTTAGGGTTTGTGAAGAACAGAGCAGGAGAATCAAGGTCGAATTTCATCGTGATTCCGGAGTCCAAATCAGTCGTGTGAGTACTCGTTTTGAAGCTTATGATATCTAGTTTTCAATTATGTAATTGTTTTTCGTGTTTGATTGATCGAATTGAAAGTTGTTATTTCGGATTTTAATTTCGAATTCGGGTTTTGATTTCTAGTTATTGTTTGATGTTATTGTTGTTAGAAACGTGTAGATCGTCGAATAGGGAGTCGTTTGGCACCGGTTTCACTCGATTTGGTGTCCGTTTCGAGCTCGTCGGAAAAACGGCGATGCCGCCGTTGTTCTTCGTTTCCGGGGACGACGTCGACGACTGGAGAAGAAGGAAGGAAGGAGAGGGTGTCTGTGTTGTTGTGTTTCAGAAACGCAGAAGAAACGAACTGGAATCGAGCGTTTTGGCTGCGTTTGGTTCGCCGGAATCAGCCCGCCGGCGTCGGGTTCTGGGCAGCCGACCGGTTGTTTTTCCCTACCCGTTTAGGTTGGGGACGACCCGGTTTGCAACCCGGTTTCGACCCGGGTTCAATCCTAGAAACCCAAAATCTGTTTCTGTTTTTGTGTTTTTGAATTAATTAATTATTTATTTATATTTTAGTAATTAAAAATCAGTTTTAATAATTCTAAAAATTAATTAAAAATTAGTTTTAAATTCTGAAAAATAGTACTAATAATTTCTGAATTATTTTATTAAATTATAAATTCAAATTTATTTATTTAATTAATTATTTAATTATTTATCTAATTATTTATTAATTATCTAATTAATTAATAGTTGGGTAATTAATTAATAATTAGGTAATTAATTAGTGAATAAAGATTAGAAATAATTAAGTAATGTGATTAATAATCTAATAATTACTTAATAATGCGAATAGTGATTCACTAAATAGAATTATTATTCGAGCGTTAGTTATTCGAATAATATTGCGGTAATTATTCGTATCGTATAATTAGTTATCGGTAATTATCTGTTTAGCGAATCGTACGAGTTTCAATAATAATCTAATAGTTCGATAATTATGCGAGAATTGCGAGTAGCTCGTAGTCATACGAGTGATTAATCATTAAGTTAGTTTATAATTCGAGTAATTCGTAGTTATTCGATAGATAGCGTATCGGTTAATTAAATCGATTGATTATTTGTAAATAATCGATCTGATCGAATAAATAATAATAATTTGTAATAAATAGTAATAATTCCTAATAATTAGGGATTAATTATTTTTAAAATACAATAATTATTAATTAATTATTTAAAAATATAATTAAGGATTGTTTAATTATAATTAATTATTTATAATTAATTATTAATTAATTAAATCTTGTTTAATTCATAATAATTCAACCGTTAGTCCGATTTGAGCGAATCTGTAACACCCCAAATCCGGGGTCGGGGATCCGGGTTGTCACGAGTTCCATTTCCCTTAATAACACCCAATCTTAATAATTACTCAACTACTCTGTACTGTGACCCCACAATAAACACACACACCACACGTTATAGTCTCAGAGATGAACATCCAAAAATAACCACAAGTCATTTTATCCCACAATTATCTGCCAATACACCTTAAACGGTTTTCTGAATAAATTTACATTTCTTTGCCATTATTACAATTCATAAATATACATAAATCTGGTACATCAGAAGTTGAAAGCCTAGCCTATTGGTAGTTCCTACCTCAGCTACGGCGGCATCAATGCTTCTAGAAAACTGCGGAACGTCTCCTAATCGCTTGCAAATCGGGAGCTTGGTCCTGTTCATCTTTTTTATCTGTTATTGTGTGATGAAAGAAGAAATCAAGGGTGAGCAGCAAGCCCACTAAAATAATATATATAATGATTAATAGTATATGAGCCTTCTCATAGTACTCATGAAAGTCTTGGTCAAAAGAAATGAACCAAGTTTGATATCTTAATGCGATGAAGTCGCAAAATATTCAGTATATATACATATATACTTTTCAAAATCTTGGAAGTCCTCTTCCATGCATAATACACACAAAGTTCCAGTGTATAACTATATAACAAAAAAATATCGTTGTAAGGTGATCTCATATATCTAACCTTGTCTCAACGTTTTTCTGAAAATCTTTGTCATTCATAAGACAATTATTAACTAGATATAAGTTTAAAAGATGAAGTTACCAAATACTTCACTACACTTATATCATTTATAAAGCTACTTGAACTACCACTGTTCAAAGAATAATTAGCTTTCAACAGTTCATCACATAGATGAGACTACAAGACAAGATTTGAATAGATTAAATCTTGGAATATTATCAAAGGAAATGAAGTTATGATATACCTCATTAAGTTCTGATATATATATATATATATCCACATATACATCTTCTTTATACATTTCCTGAAAACCTCTGTCATGTAAAGTATGAACAGAATTGCAATATCCAATAAATTTGGAAAGGAAAAGAATTTTGGCATAAACCAGATATCTTGCTGATCAGGCAAAGATACCCATAAGTAACCTTTTCTACTAGTAGATTGACGAATTCCCCACTGGTCATCACCCTGGTCGCAATAGGACCTTATGCTGGACTGCCACTCAGCCACTTATGCATTTGATGGACTCCCACTGAGCCACTTACACTATCATGGACGCCCACTGAGCCCATGTTGCTTATGCCGACTCAATAGATGGACTTACTTCCCGAACGTTGGGTAAGTAATCAATTCATTTACCAAGACTGCAACCTTGTTGCGAATATAAAATACACCACATAGCCAGATTCCCCAGGTTTTGAGTGAGTATTTAAATCCCCTTAAAAAGGAAGATCTTAAATATAAAAAATGAGTTTTGGGATCCGCTCTAACTTTTAAAAATCATTTTGAAGACTCGAAAACACTTTAAAGAGTGTTTGGAGTAAAGCTGATTTAATGAAGTAAATCAGTCCCCATTATATTTAGAAAATGTCTGAATATTATTAATTAAATAATATTCCCATAAAGAATAATCTTTATAAAAATAATCGAAGTAGAAGTATTAAAACTTATACTTGAAATGGACATCAAATAACCAAAGATATACTTATATGAAAGTACTATCTTTATTTGAATAATCGAAAATAAGTTTGATTATTGACACCTTATTCTTTAATAAAATAAAGAATATTATTAAGTAATAAGCGGAGTCATAATACCTCGAATGAATAAATAATATTCATAAAATGAAGGAGTCATACATCCTCAAATTAATATCCAAGTAATATTCAATAATAATATAAAGGAGTCATAAGCCCTCGAATAATATTCGAAATAATATTCATTACTTAATATAAAGTTATCGAATAACCCTTATTCGATTAATAGTTTTGAAAACTATGACCATATATATATATATAAATATATATATTTATATATATATACATATATACAAAATCTACTCGGGATCCTCGACTCCCGGTTTAGAAAATATTTTCACCTTTAGGTCCCTATACCAAGGGTATATGCAAATTACCGCTATCCTCTAGCATAGGTATTATCAACTGAACCAACAGATATATATAGCAAGGATACGAAACAGGCATGCATATATATATACCATAGCAGCATGCTTTAGTATATTGCAACATTTGCTAATTAACCAACATGCATCTATCGCAAGATAATGCATATACAAGAGTATACATCACAACAACAGTATAACGGATAGAAAACTTGCCTGAGCGACTGGGGTGATAAAAGGCTCGGGACGAGTCTGGTAACCTATAAACAACAAGTAATTTGGAATTAAACCAAAGTCACTTGTAAATCTATACTTTAACTAACTTAGACTCTAACGCTTGTTTTGCGCTTACTGATTCGCTTAAGTCACTCGGGTACCTTCGGCTCCACCATTTTTAATAATTTAACCTTTACGAGTTTTAAGGCGATTCCTTCGCGAGTGTCTTACCAACTGCCTAACACTCTTACCATAAATGTTTCTTACCCCAATTACTCATTTAAGGTCCTTAATCAAGGTTTCAAAGTAAGGCGAGGGGAAAAGTTTCGTTCGCGAAACGCCGTTACTTGAAACGGTCGTTTCTCCTAAACCGTGCATCGGAATCGAACGAACTACATATCAAAACGAAGCTCGTAACATGAGCTATCTAAACATGGCAATGGTCATAATCTAGCAGGGGGTTCTCGGTTCCTAATGTTATGCACAAAAACAGTCTAAAGAAAATCGGACGTTACGACAACTATGTTTACGCGATTTCCCAATTTAAAACCATTCAAAACCAACCCAATTCAACCTCAAATCCAACATACAACCAATATCCATCCTTATCACATCATAACAACCCCAACCAATTCAATTTTAACATTCATACTTATGCCTAAGCTTGAATGTAACTATACTACATTCTTTTAACCAAAACAACAAGATTTACCAATCCGATTCAATACCATTTCAATCCCAAACTCTAAATCACAAACATCAAGCTACAATATCACCCTACTAATCAAAATCATCTTATAATACATAGGAATCTAGGGTTTGGAGATGATATACCTTCCTTGAAGTGGTGGGAGGAGCTAGGAAGCCTTAAGAAGCTTTGAGAAGTCTTAGGAATGCTTGGATCTTCAAGGAAAACAAGAAAAATTTCAAGTTAAAAACTTGAAAACACTATTCATAGTCTTCTTCTTTGATTAAATGAAGAAGATTGAGAAGGAATTGATGGCTTAAACTCATGATATAGCCCTAACTAAGCATGAAGATGATTAGGGAATTAACTCACCAATTTAGGAAGCTTGGATCTTGAGTTTTTAATTTCTTGCCCTTTTGCAATAGTAAAAGCCGAGAGCATGAAGAACAATGCCTTGGTTTCTTTTTGATTTTGATGAAAAATGATTTGCTTGGCTTGGTTGGTTTGATTTTTGTGTTTGTTTTAGTAAATTACCTAGTTGCCCTTGATTTTGTGTGGTTAAAAAGCCACCACATCTCCTTCCTTCCCATGTCATGCTTGTGTCATCCTCATGACCCTCCTTGTCCTCTTCTCATTGGTTGGTGACATCATCCTCTCTAATCCCTTTGATTAACTTCCTAATTGTTTGCCTAATGACCGCTGATCTGTTATACGGTTCGCTTAACTTTCGTTTTCGTTTATCGTTTGAGGGATCATACCCGGGATCTTATTACTTAGGTTCCCTTAACCTTTCTCAATACATTATATTCCTTTTTATGATCCTCTATTATAATCCTTTAATTTAAATCCTTTTATCCTATTACCTTATACTCAATTCTTTCCGTATCTATTGGATTTCCGGGAAAAATCAAAGTGTTCGGATTTGAATTCTGACGATCTTTACATACACTTATATCCCATATAAAGTACTAATAAAATCTCAGAATATCCATATCAGAACCCCTACATAGTGTGGCATGAAAAGTTTTCTCATTCAGCAAAAACACTATTCCTAAGGGTTACAAAAAGTTCAAAATTTTGGGGGTTATTACAGTCTCCCCTCCTTAAAAGGATTCCGTCCCGGAATCAAATTGAAAATAAATAGGGATACTCTCTTAGCATTGCACTTTCTAACTCTCGAGTAAATTTTCCCACATTGTGGTCCTACCACCAAACTCCGCCTAGTTTGATAACCCTTCTCCTAAGTACTTGTTCCTTTTTCACTCTATAACCCTTCCTAGTTGCTCCATATAGGTTACGTCTGGTTGCATGTCTATGCGCTCATATGCCCCTATTTATCTGGCATCCGAATTACACTTCCTTAACATTGATACGTGAAATATGTTATGACTTGCTACATGTTCTGGGGTAAGGCTAGCTCATATGCTAACTTCCCAATACTTCTTAATATATCCAAGGGTCCAACAATTGGCGGACTTAGCTTTCCTTTCTTTCCGAATCTCATTAATTCTTTTCAAGGGAATACTTTTAGCAATACAAGGTTCCCTCCTTCCTATTCTTTGTCCTTTCATGTCAAATCGACATACTTCTTATGTCCTTCCTGGCTACTACCAGTCTATCCTCTGATTAGATTTATTATATCCCTGGTCCTTTGGACTACTGCGGGTCCGAGCATCTTGCGCTCTACAACTTCATCCTAACATAAGGGAGATCGACATTGTCTGCCCTCAAGGATCTCATAAGGCGATATCTCAATACTGACATATGATCTATTATCGTAAGAAAACTCAATCCGTGATAACTGATCATTCCAAATTATTTCAAGTCTATTGCACAGACTCTCATTATAGCGTTTAGCATTAGAGCTTTTGCTTCTCAATACCCATTCTTTTCTAGTTCGTAATCGCTACAACCTTCAGTTCCTAATATTATACTAGTTATACTTTTGCTCGCTAGCGTTCTATAACCTTTTAATAACCACGTCAACCTTAGTATCACGAATGTGTTTCCATTCCGAATACTACCACAACTTTATTACTCCTTTTTCAGCTGTTTCCATTTCCCAAAGTTTGATCAATCATATAGAAGTAAAGGAATTTGTTGAGAGATCATTATGATCATGAACACTTGTTATATCGCATAGTTAGTACAGAAGGTGGCCAGCCTTTAGTACTTGACAAGCAATTAAACAATAGATGGTATCCTACTAGGCTTCTATCACACAGATAGATAGTCATTCGGCAATACCTCCCCTTCTGGAAGGGTTGTTCTTCTCAGCTTACATGAAATGAAACAAGAGAAAAGAACGAACTGAAGAGAATTGTATATATGAAAAAAAATATACTGCCACAAAATATCTGGCTTGGAACCTACCTCTGAACTATAGAGGTTTGTCATAGGAGAACAAAACATATAAGTATTATAGCATCGTATTTCACATGCCTAAATATTTTTTGCTATTCTGTCCATCATTCTATGGACCCATGCTCTTCCTCGAGCTTATACACAATCACCTTTGAAACTCCCTTGATATCGAAAATCGAATCTGGGACCTCATTCTAGACCTCATCGTTACTAGAACCCATTTTTATACCGCAACCTTCTTCGCATGGGTAATACTACTCTTTATCGATAAGAAGGAATAAATATATCATAGGTAGATAATCGACTTAATTAGTCTATCATTGTTCTATCAATGATAACTTATACACTACCACGACCCGATTAGTGGTACTCAATCTCAACACCCATTCCAATATAACTCTCACGGTTGTAATCAACTCATTACTCGCGGAATCATTACTGCATTACTATGGTCCCCCACTGACTTACTGTCGTCATTCACCTTTCCATAAAATCTTAATATCTAGCCATACGGAGTCCATACATGTCGTATCAAATCCTTCTAAGGAGGTAACATAATCACCATTCATGATTCATGAAGAACACTCCTGATCCTGACATACATACATGACATGAAGCAGATAAAATTGCAGAAGAGTTTCAATCAAAGCAACGATAGCAGGTTAATACCATTCTTAATCATACGCCCTAAATAGAAGACTTAACTCAAGGGTTCATCTAGTCCTTTTTGAAACATGGTCCTGGCTTATCTCAAGATAGTATCTTCTGAGATAGATAGCCCGCTCATGGTGATTACACGAATTAAACCTTTACCAACTACTATTACGGTTGGATATTGCACAGTCATCAGAAGGAATGTCAATCTTCCAAACCATAATACAACCTTCATAGCTGTAACCATTATCACCGTATTCCTTTGGCACAAGCGCCAATAATTATCCTCTTACCTTTAAAGTGTCGGCCACCTCTTTGGCCTTTCCTGTAAGTAAAATTTCCTTACAGTCAATGTCATTTTAACCACCTCCAAATAAATTTTCTACCTTATTTCAATCACAGCTTATGTGAAAATGCTTTCCTTAAAATCTGATGAGTAAAAAAAAATTACCATTTTTCCATAAGTTATCCCCTCAGTCTTTAGAGGTTAATCACTGTCATGACTGACTCTCAATCATAATTAGAACATCTTTTATCTTAAGTCCTAATTGCCCTGAATAATTTCGACCATTACTGGTTCGATCCATACTTTCTCGTGGTTTAACACGTGCCCAATTGGCAACATTATAATTACGTCATATTTCCTTTATCAACATTTCTATTCTTGAAAGTTTTGAATATTACCTTTCTCCTTGTAAAACCTCTAAGGTTATCCTTCAATCGTTCCTCCTGTATTCCCTAGATACAGGGCATATTAAAATACCATTTACTATTACTAGAACCATTGTCTATATACTTCTGAAAAATTTCTCCACTGATTCTTAAAGGTTGTTGTTACCTTAACCCTTTCCAAATCATACTGTCAAAACTCATACTGTCCCTATTAAGGGTGAAATGCCAACCTTTATGCATTCCCCTAGGATTCATTTTAAGTTATCGAAGTTATATCCTTAATCCCATCTTTAAAAAGGTACTTGCATCCTTCCATGGACAAATCAAGTCATATATCCTTGATAGATTATCTTATTCATCATTCCCACCTCGATAGCCTATACCTAACTTCATAATAGCATCCTTATTCAAATTGAGGTCAATCCATATGGCCTCCAAAAGATAACAATGGTCATCCGCTTTTCTTTCCTGATTTGGTAATGATAACATGGATGTTCTGGAAGATATTGGTCATGTTCAACGTGAACTTCTTCTTAATAATTCCTTATTTACTTTTGTTGTTTATCTCAACAGTCACCTCAATGTTGGGATATCTTTCATACCTGGCGTCTCCCTTTCTGGGTATCAAGCCATCGGTCTTACACTTCACATTCTTGAAGGTCACTTCCTTCATCCAATTTTCCTAATTTCTTACTTCCTTGTCTCCTCAATCTATCCGCGTCTCATTATTTATCCTTCGAATCATCTCAAGGTTTCCTCGAATCCTCCCAACTTACAGGGGATAAAATATATGTATCTCTTATGCCCTCAACCATCAATTTTAACTCATGGTGAATCACCCTCATCCTGACGAATGCATACTTTTCTAATTCTATTGCTACGAGTCTTTAGGGTTTCCTCATACCCAACTCCCTTATCATCCCTCAAACTCTATTGCCTTTATATTCCTTTCCACTTCAGTTTCCTTTTTTTTTCCTTTCTCTTATCAGTATTTCATGAACCAACACAACATAAGCATTGATTTCAAACATCCCGTCATTCTGGATTCGTGTCCTTAGAACGAATCTTGATAACTTCTACAACTTAGATTCATAATTCATCATACTCGTCTGCCTTTATTCTGGCTCTAAAGCTTTTACTCTATCTCTATAACCTTGGGAAGTACTTTCCTGAAAACAATTGACTGAACTTAAATCAGTTTATTATAATCTCTTGCTCTGTGCCTTCCTTGGTCTTTCACCAGCGGGTGGTCTCTCTCTTAGGAGGGTAAGTGATAAAAACAGTCTTTTGTGGTTCATCAATCATTTTGAATCTCAAATGATTCCTATATTTCCTTTAGCCAGGCTCTTTCCTCGGCTGGGTCAGCCTGTTCCTTGGAACTCTGAGAGCTTAGCGATTTAAAGGTCATGAAAGAATTTCCTACCGCATTGTTTCCTCAAGGTGGTGGTTGGGAATAAAGTATAAGTTCTGTTTAGACAGGTCCATGAATTTCCGTATAGGAGTACCGTCTCGGGTCTCCTTATCTCGCTCGACTTCTGCTTTCTTAGTCTAAATATTTCTTCCTACTCCCCATAATTGGGGTCATCTTTTAATTTAAAATCCTCATTTTCTACTTCATTATGTTCTGGGTTCCTTATATCTTAATTGCGACCTCCCTGATTATCACATTCAAGGTTTGCCCCTAATCTTATTCCTTGTGGGGGCGTATTACTTGGAAAAATTTTGAGAATCTCTGGATATTTGTCTTACTTACTTTGCTTAAGTCTTTCCCTCATTTAGTCCTTGCACGATTGCAAATTATGAATTCTTAAGTTCGATAAACTTCATGACACTCTCTTAAGTGTTAATACAGCAATTAACAATGTGATTTATCACAAACAAACTGATCTGAACTGAAATTAACGAATATATACATAACCATTTGTTCGAGGGTACAACAACTGAACATATTAAAGAGGATTACATCATTTGAACT
This sequence comes from Apium graveolens, assembly GCF_009905375.1. Lineage (NCBI taxonomy): Eukaryota > Viridiplantae > Streptophyta > Magnoliopsida > Apiales > Apiaceae > Apium > Apium graveolens. The sequence goes on along the minus strand of NC_133650.1, from coordinate 179,650,601 downwards.
TATCGCTCCTATCCCAAAAGTACTACCATAGATAGTCATCTCGTCATTAAAACTAATCATTCATAACTTAGGCTAATCCTCCAAAAGCGGTGCTACATGAAACCCTTGTTTGATTGCTCTGGCTCTGCACACTACCATGGATTAAGAGATGCGAGCACGCACGACATCCCTAACCTGTTCCATCACAGAGGTGATGAGGTCTAAGATAGTCGCAAGTAGAGCTGGATCAACCTGACCCTCAAGATGGCCTCTAGCTGTAACACGGGTGGTAGCCTCAATCCTTTCCATGCTATACACTAATCCTGCCGGAAGTATCCCGCCCTCAATCCTTGGTGCAGTAAGTCGATCCAACAGATCACTCCTAACATTACGAGCCTCAGACAGGCCACCCAAAGTCATATAATAATTGGCGATAAGAGAAGCCTGAGTGGTAGCATCTAGCAGTCCATGGGGTGCAGGTGGCGCAGACCCAGGAGATCCAAATGGATAACCAAGCACGGTATCAGGTGACAATGGTGCAGGAGATAAAGGTGGCATTTCCTCAGTAGGTGCTGGGCTTTGTACCGGGGATGGGACAGGAATTGGTGGGACCTCATGGATGTCTACAGGAACCTCTGAAAGAGGGTCTGACACTGGTATAATTGGTGTCCTGGAAGGCCCCCACTCCTTCTGCCCTCATTAACCTTTGTGCCCTTGGTAACTCTTCATCCTCTAGTGCCACCCTCGCGGCCATTCTTGCTCTGGTAGTCGCCCTGACTACGGTCATCAATTCCTCAGCGGTCCTCTCTTCATTCTCATCAGGATCCTCCATGAGATCCTCCTCAGCCACAACATTCTCTATCTGAACCTCATCCGGTCTCTCATTAGGGTACTCCATCGGATTCACAATTTGATCTCCGACTTGTAATAAAACATCCTCATGCTGATGCTCCTGAACCTCAAGGTTCGAGGCCCCGCTGCCCTATACGAGAATGAACTATGTTACTATCACGATATTTATAAGGGTTCCCGTAAGGGTTTTAACTGTCGGTGCTACATTAGATAGCCCGACTATGAACTTGGCAAGAGTTCTTATTATCTTAGTGAACTTACTATCTTAACATCACATCATCTCTGAGGTTTATAACGCTTAGCTCTGATACCATTTCTGTAACACCCCCAAATCCGGGGTCGGGGATCCGGGTTGTCACGAGTTCCATTTCCCTTAATAACACCCAATCTTAATAATTACTCAACTACTCTGTACTGTGACCCCACAATAAACACACACACCACACGTTATAGTCTCAGAGATGAACATCCAAAAATAACCACAAGTCATTTATCCCACAATTATCTGCCAATACACCTTAAACGGTTTTCTGAATAAATTTACATTTCTTTGCCATTATTACAATTCATAAATATACATAAATCTGGTATATCAGAAGTTGAAAGCCTATCCTATTGGTAGTTCCTACCTCAGCTACGGCGGCATCAATGCTTCTAGAAAACTGCGGAACGTCTCCTAATCGCTTGCAAATCGGGAGCTTGGTCCTGTTCATCTTTTCTATCTATTGTTGTGTGATGAAAGAAGAAAGCAAGGGTGAGCAGCAAGCCCACCAAAATAATATGTATAATGATTAATAGTATATGAGCCTTCTCATAGTACTCATGAAAGTCTTGGTCAAAAGAAATGAACCAAGTTTGATATCTTAATGCGATGAAGTCGCAAAATATTCAGTATATATACATATATACTTTTCAAAATCTTGGAAGTCCTCTTCCATGCATAATACACACAAAGTTCCAGTGTATAACTGTATAACAAAAAATATCGTTGCAAGGTGATCTCATATATCTAACCCTGTCTCAACATTTTTCTGAAAATCTTTGTCATTCATAAGACAATTATTAACTAGATATAAGTTTAAAAGATGAAGTTACCAAATACTTCACTACACTTATATCATTTATAAAGCTACTTGAACTACCACTGTTCAAAGTATAATTAGCTTTCAACAGTTCATCACATAGATGAGACTACAAGACAAGATTTGAATAGATTAAATCTTGGAATATTATCAAAGGAAATGAAGTTATAATATACCTCATTAAGTTCTGATATATATATATATATATATATATCCACATATACATCTTCTTTATACATTTCCTGAAAACCTCTGTCATGTAAAGTATGAACAGAATTGCAATATCCAATAAATTTGGAAAGGAAAAGAATTTTGGCATAAACCAGATATCTTGCTGATCAGGCAAAGATACCCATAAGTAACCTTTTCTACTAGTAGATGGACGAATTCCCCACTGGTCATCACCCTGGTCGCAATAGGACCTTATGCTGGACTGCCACTCAGCCACTTATGCATTTGATGGACTCCCACTGAGCCACTTACACTATCATGGACGCCCACTGAGCCCATGTTGCTTATGCCGACTCAATAGATGGACTTACTTCCTGAACGTTGGGTAAGTAATCAATTCATTTACCAAGACTGCAACCTTGTTGCGAATATAAAATACACCACAGAGCTGGATTCCCCAGGTTTTGAGCGAGTATTTAAATCCCCTTAAAAAGGAAGATCTTAAATATAAAAAATGAGTTTTGGGATCCGCTCTAACTTTTAAAAATCATTTTGAAGACTCGAAAACACTTTAAAGAGTGTTTGGAGTAAAGCTGATTTAATGAAGTAAATCAGTCCCCATTATATTTAGAAAATGACTGAATATTATTAATTAAATAATATTCCCATAAAGAATAATCTTTATAAAAATAATCGAAGTAGAAGTATTAAAACTTATACTTGAAATGGACATCAAATAACCAAAGATATACTTATATGAAAGTACTATCTTTATTTGAATAATCGAAAATAAGTTTGATTATTAACACCTTATTCTTTAATAAAATAAAGAATATTATTAAGTAATAAGCGGAGTCATAATACCTCGAATGAATAAATAATATTCATAAAATGAAGGAGTCATACATCCTCGAATGAATATCCAAGTAATATTCAATAATAATATAAAGGAGTCATAAGCCCTCGAATAATATTCGAAATAATATTCATTACTTAATATAAAGTTATCGAATAACCCTTATTCGATTAATAGTTTTGAAAACTATGACCATATATATATAAATATATATATATATATATATACATATATACAAAATCTACTCGGGATCCTCGACTCCCGGTTTAGAAAATATTTTCACCTTTGGGTCCCTATACTAAGGGTATATGCAAATTACCGCTATCCTCTAGCATAGGTATTATCAACTGAACCAACATATATATATAGCAAGGATACGAAACAGGCATGCATATATATATACCATAGCAGCATGCTTCAGTATATTGCAACATTTGCTAATTAACCAACATGCATCTATCGCAAGATAATGCATATACAAGAGTATACATCACAACAACAGTATAACGGATAGAAAACTTGCCTGAGCGACTGGGGTGATAAAGGCTCGGGACGAGTCTGGTAACCTATAAACAACAAGTAAGTTGGAATTAAACCAAAGTCACTTGTAACTCTATACTTTAACTAACTTAGACTCTAACGCTTGTTTTGCGCTTACTAATTCGCTTAAGTCACTCGGGTACCCTCGGCTCCACCATTTTTAATAATTTAACCTTTACGAGTTTTAAGGCGATTCCTTTGCGAGTGTCTTACCAACTGCCTAACACTCTTACCATAAATGTTTCTTACCCGAATTAGTCATTTAAGGTCCTTAACCAAGGTTTCAAAGTAAGGCGAGGGGAAAAGTTTCGTTCGCGAAACGCCGTTACTTGAAACGGTCGTTTCTCCTAAACCGTGCATCGGAATTGAACGAACTACATATCAAAACGAAGCTCGTAACATGAGCTATCTAAACATGGAAATGGTCATAATCTAGCAGGGGGTTCTCGGGTCCTAATGTTATGCACAAAAACAGTCTAAAGAAAATCGGACGTTACGACAGCTATGTTTACGCGATTTCCCAATTTAAAACCATTCAAAACCAACCCAATTCAACCTCAAATCCAACATACAACCAACATCCATCCTTATCACATCATAACAACCCCAACCAATTCAATTTTAACATTCATACTTATGCCTAAGCTTGAATGTAACTATACTACATTCTTTTAACCAAAACAACAAGATTTACCAATCCGATTCAATACCATTTCAATCCCAAACTCTAAATCACAAACATCAAGCTACAATATCACCCTACTAATCAAAATCATCTTATAATACATAGGAATCTAGGGTTTGGAGATGATATACCTTCCTTGAAGTGGTGGGAGGAGCTAGGAAGCCTTAAGAAGCTTTGAGAAGTCTTAGGAATGCTTGGATCTTCAAGGAAAACAAGAAAAATTTCAAGTTAAAAACTTGAAAACACTATTCATAGTCTTCTTCTTTGATTAAATGAAGAAGATTGAGAAGGAATTGATGGCTTAAACTCATGATATAGCCCTAACTAAGCATGAAGATGATTAGGGAATTAACTCACCAATTTAGGAAGCTTGGATCTTGAGTTTTTAATTTCTTGCCCTTTTGCAATAGTAAAAGCCGAGAGCATGAAGAACAATGCCTTGGTTTCTTTTTGATTTTGATGAAAAATGATTTGCTTGGCTTGGTTGGTTTGATTTTTGTGTTTGTTTTAGTAAATTACCTAGTTGCCCTTGATTTTGTGTGGTTAAAAAGCCACCACATCTCCTTCCTTCCCATGTCATGCTTGTGTCATCCTCATGATGTCATCCTCCCCTCCTTGTCCTCTTCTCATTGGTTGGGTGACATCATCCTCTCTAATCCCTTTGATTAACTTCCTAATTGTTTGCCTAATGACCGCTGATCTGTTATACGGTTCGCTTAACTTTCGTTTTCGTTTATCGTTTGAGGGATCATACCCGGGATCTTATTACTTAGGTTCCCTTAACCTTTCTCAATACATTATATTCCTTTTTATGATCCTCTATTATAATCCTTTAATTTAAATCCTTTTATCCTGTTACCTTATACTCAATTCTTTCCGTATCTATTGGATTTCCGGGAAAAATCAAAGTGTTCGGATTTGAATTCTGACGATCTTTACATACACTTATATCCCATATAAAGTACTAATAAAATCTCAGAATATCCATATCAGAACCCCTACATAGTGTGACATGAAAAGTTTTCTCATTCAGCAAAAACACTATTCCTAAGGGTTACAAAAAGTTCAAAATTTTGGGGGTTATTACAGAAACGAAGACCTCTAGACTCAGAAAAATGAGACGAATCCAATAAAAATAGTTGTAAGTTATAATTTCTTCCGCAAGAGAGTGGTTTGGTGATAATTGATAGTTCGTAGGTCCTAATAGGGGTAAAATTGAGCCGAATAAATCCTGAAAAATTGTAATAAAATCAGATAAGACTAGTAATGCAGGTATGAGTCTAGAATTGATTCTAAAAATAATTATAAGTCTAAAAAAAATGTTTTATGTGTTTTATGTGCTATGTGCTTTACGTGATTATGTGAACCTATGTGCTATATAAATGTATGTGTATATATGCGAGTCAGATAGAAACGCATGGGTAGACTGATAAGGTTGCGTGATATCAATTCAAGATACACGTATATAGTAAGTTATCTGAACGACTATTTTTCCATGATTGGTTTAGTGTTAGCAAGGCAGAGCAAGCTAGGGTCAGAAGACGGTGAGTTAAACCAGGTTAAGTACGCGCAATGCAAGTTTTTCCCCTATTCTAAATTCAGAATAGTGATTTATATTTTTTTTCTATCGTATCAATTCTCTTTGATAATCATTGTTCATATACACTGTTACCCATTTATTATTGCTTGTTTCCAATTTTATTTCAATTCTTGATTTACCCAATTTATTGAATTCCCTGTTCATATTTCAATCCTTTTTACCCTTGTTACATTTTCTGGTATATCCTGGTGTTGGGATATATCAATAGCATTCCGATTGTTCCGGATGCTAAGCCTTGGACTGGATGGTTACTATACGGGCTGGGTTTTACCCAGACCATTATTTAATAGGCCATAGTTGCCTGAGTACTCCTTATGTTGGTTGAGTCTATGCAGTTGGGTATAGATCCGCACTATATTATGACTGATCAGCAGGTTTGTTAGATATATTTGATAATATCATGGCTAATATGTTTTATGTTTAGCTTTCAGATCTTACGTGAACAGGATAAATCAGTACTTAACTGTTGATCAGTACTTATACTGGAAGTCAGGACTTAAGGATATCAGTACTTATATTATCAAGAGATAATCATCAGAACTTAAGTGCTGAAGGACAATCAGATAAGGACAGTAGCTGATTAAAGGGAAGAAGATCGAGATAAATATAAGAAAAGATATGCATGAAGAAGGAATTCCGTGAAGAATGGAATACTTGGAAGAAAAGATATCTGATTGATATATTTTAAGAAGCAGAATTATATTCCATATCAATTAGCGATTATCTTGTAACTGTGTAGTATATAAACACAGATATAGGGTTTACACTATATGTGTTATCATTATTAGAAAAGATTATTCATTGTAACCCTAGCAGCTCTCGTGATATTTGTTCATCACTGAGAGGTAACAGTTCCATACTGTAACAGAGTTTATTGTTTCAATAAAGTTTGTTTTCTGTTACTTAAGTTCTTAAAGTTTGATTTGAGTGTACTATACACTTTATTCACCCCCTCTACAGTGTGTGTGTGACCTAACAATTGGTATCAGAGCCTATCTGTGAAAAAGAGTTAGTTATATTCCATCAAACTCAGAAGGATAGAGATGATGCTTTTTATGTTAGGGATGAAGTGCTAAAAATGAATGAATCTCTAAAAACTGAGTTAGAAAAGGAAAGAGAGATAATCAGGACTTGGACTAACTCTGGCAGAACAACTCAAAATTTGCTAAGTAGTGAAAATTGGAAAGAGGGCTTAGATTATGGAGAGAATAAGAATGATAAAGGAACTGAAGAAATTAAGCCTGTTGTTAAGCAAAAGCCAAAGTTAAAACCTGTTAAGTTTGTAACTGTAAAGTCTGATAATGAGAAATTAGAAGTTAAAGAGGAATTAACTTCTGACAAACTAAAACAGGAAAAGACAGCTGAAGTAAACATAGGCTTAATGACAGAGAAGCAGCTTAAGCATAAGCTGAAAGATGTCAAGAATGCAAACAAGGTAAAATCACCTAGGAAAAATAGGAATGGAAAGGAAGGTGTGAATAAAAGCAATGATTATAAACCTGTTCCTGATGCTCCTAGGAAAACATGTCATAACTGTGGAAGTTCTAACCATCTGGCTTCTTTTTGCAGGAAAAATAAGAATATTAACTCCTTACCTTCAAAATCAGGAGTTAAGAGTCAGTCTGTTAGATACAAACCACAAAATCCTTGTTTTCATTGTGGTAGTTTATGGCATTCCATTTATACTTGTAAGGAATATCATAGTTTGTACTACGATTATTATCAAATAAAACCTTCTTTGAAGAAAGTTTCCATTGTTCCTTCTAGTGTAAATTCTGATTCAAAGTCTGATAATGTAAATTCTGATAAGAAAAATGTTAACATAAACTCTGATGCTAAATCCGCTGCAAATGTTAACAAACTTAATAAGGCCAAAGGATCCAAGCAAGTCTGGGTCCTTAAAACTAATAATTAGTGGTCTTTGTGATTGCAGGGCAACATGAAAAATATTCTAGTTCTGGACAGTGGATGTTCAGGACATATGACTGGAAATAAGGCCCTGCTATCAGACTTTGTGGAGAAAGCTGGCCCAAGTGTTTCTTATGGAGATGACAACATTGGAAAAACATTGGGATATGGCAATATCAATCTTGGAAATGTCATAATTAAACAAGTAGCTCTGGTCTCAGGACTTAAACACAACCTACTGAGTATAAGTCAAATCTGTGACAGAGGTTATCATGTTGATTTCTTTGAAGAACACTGTGAAGTTGTGAGTAAATCTAAAGGCAAAGTTGTTCTGAAAGGATACAGACGTGGTAACATTTATGAAGCTAAGCTTTCAACAAGTACTGATGGCTCTGCAATCTGTCTGTTAAGTAGAGCATCAATTTAAGAAAGCTGGAATTGGCATAAGAAACTCTCTCATTTAAATTTCAACAATATAAATGAACTGGTCAAGAAAGATCTTGTGAGAGGATTGCCAAACACAGTATTTGCTCCTGATGGTCTTTGTGATTCATGTCAGAAAGCCAAACAAAGAAAATCTTCATTCAAGAGCAAGACTGATTCATCAATTCTTGAGCCTTATCATCTTATACATGTTGATCTATTTGGTCCAGTAAATGTCATGTCTATTGCAAAGAAGAAGTATGCGTTGGTCATAGTGGATGAGTTCACCAGATACACATGGGTGTATTTCTTGCACACAAAAAGTGAAACTGCATCTATCTTGATTGATCATGTCAAACAGCTGGATAAAACGGTCAAAGATTCTGTGAAAATTTTAAGGAGTGATAATGGCACTGAGTTCAAGAATTTGATAATGGAAGAGTTCTGCAAAAGCCATGGAATAAAGCAGGAATTTTCTGCTCCTGGAACTCCACAGCAAAATGGAGTTGTTGAAAGGAAGAATAGAACTCTCATTGAAGCTGCACGTACAATGCTTGAAGAAGCAAAGCTTCCAACCTATTTCTGGGCTGAAGCTGTGCAGACTGCTTGTTTTACTCAAAATGCAACACTCATTAACAAGCATGGAAAAACACCATATGAGATGGTGAAGAAAAAGAAGCCAAATTTGAAATATTTTCATGTATTTGGATGCAAGTGTTTTGTTCTCAAGACTCATCCTGAACAGCTATCAAAGTTTGATCTAAAAGTTGATGAAGGAATCTTTGTTGGATATCCACTTTCCACAAAAGCCTTCAGAGTCTATAATTTGAGAACAAAAGTGGTCATGGAATCTATCAATGTCTCTTTTGATGACAAGAAGATCACTGGTCTTAAAGATTTCGTTGACCATGATCAGCTGAGATTTGAAAATGAAGACTCATATTCTGATACTGAAAATCCTGACAGTCTAAGTCTTGATACTGCAAACTCTGATGGATTAAACTCTGATGTTATTGAAACTGTGGTGACTACGTTAAAGGAAGATGCCCCTATGCAGGGGGAACATACTCAAGATCCTACCACATCTCAAGAAACATCCGAACATGCATCTGGCTCTTCAAGTTCTGATTCGTCAAGTTCTGATAAGCCAAGTTCTGATAGTACTAAAAATCTAAATACTGAAGAATCCAACTCAGAGAGCATAGTTTCAGGGGGAGCATCAGGAAATGAAAATGAAGATAGCATGGATCATGGGGGAGCATCCAGTTCTAGAGAAAACCTTCCATCTGCAAGGAAGTGGACAAAATCACATACACCTGATTTGATAATTGGAAATCCTGATGCAGGTGTCAGAACTAGAACAGGTACTTCAAATGAGTGTCTTTACAATTCTTTTCTCTCTCAGACTGAGCCAAAGAAAGTGGAAGAAGCTCTTCAAGATGCTGATTGGGTGCAAGCAATGCAGGAAGAGTTGAATGAATTTGAAAGAAATAAAGTCTGGACCCTAGTACCAAGACCAAAGAATAGATCTGTTGTTGGTACAAAGTGGGTATTCAGAAACAAAACTGACAGTGATGGCATAATTACAAGGAATAAGGCAAGGCTGGTTGCAAAAGGATATTCTCAACAGGAGGGAATTGATTATGATGAAACATTTGCACCAGTTGCTAGGTTAGAAGCCATAAGGATATTTTTGGCTTATGCTGCTCACAAAAAGTTTACTGTCTTTCAAATGGATGTGAAAAGTGCTTTTCTCAATGGAGAATTGGAGGAAGAGGTATATGTTGAGCAACCTCTAGGTTTTGTAGATACCAAACATCCAGACTATGTCTACAGACTTGACAAAGCACTTTATGGACTTAAGCAAGCTCCTAGAGCATGGTATGAGACTTTAGCTCAGTTTCTTCTGGAAAGTGGATTCAACAGAGGGACAATAGACAAAACACTGTTCTACCTCAACCATTGAAAGGACTTACTTCTGGTCCAGATTTATGTTGATGATATCATTTTTGGATCTACAAATGACAAACTTTGCAAGAAGTTTGCCAAACTAATGCAGTCAAGATATCAGATGAGTATGATGGGGGAACTTAGCTATTTTCTGGGCCTTCAAGTCAAGCAGAATGAGGAAGGCACTTTTATTTGTCAAACCAAGTACACCAGAAACTTGCTAAAGAAATTTGGAATGCAAGATTGTTCAAGTGCATCCACTCCAATGGCCACTACAACAAAACTGGATAAGGATACCGGTAAATCAGTAGATATTACTGACTACAGAGGTATGATTGGCTCTCTACTCTATCTAACTGCTAGTAGACCTGATATCATGTATGCTACCTGTCTTTGTGCAAGATTTCAAGCAGATCCAAGAGAACCTCACTTAACAGCTGTAAAAAGAATCTTTAAGTATCTTAAAGGGACAGCTGCTCTGGGATTATGGTATCCTAGAGAATCAGATTTTAAACTAATAGGTTACTCAGATGCAGATTTTGCAGGTTGCCAAATTGACAGGAAAAGCACAAGTGGAAGCTGCCAATTTCTTGGAGGCAGATTGGTTTCTTGGTACAGCAAGAAACAAAAGTCAATTTCCACATCAACTGCAGAAGCAGAGTATATTGCTGCAGGAAGCTGTTGTGCACAGATTTTTTGGATGAAGAATCAGTTACTGGATTATGGGTTAACATATTTCAAAATCCCTATTTACTGTGATAATCAAAGTGCTATTGCTATGACAGGTAATCCAGTTCAACACTCAATGACAAAGCACATCAGCATCAGGTACCACTTCATCAGGGAACATGTGGATGAAGGTACAGTGGAATTGCATTTTGTTCCCACAGATCAACAGTTGGCAGATATCTTCACAAAACCATTATGTGAAGCTACTTTTACAAGATTGGTAAATGAACTTGGAATGGTTTCAGGTTCTTTCTCTAAATCTGCTTAGACTTATTCTGTGTTATCAGACTTTATGCTCAGTATTTACAGAATTAATCTCATTGTGTATTCTGTGCTTAATTGATAAATGTCTTTAAGTACTGACTGTTGTCTGATATATATTTCTAAACTCTGATAAGTGATATGTCTGTTCTAGTACCTATTCAATCCTATGAGGATAACTGTGCTAGATATTGACCTAGTAGTCTTCAATAAACAAATGATTCCATGGAAGAAGTAATTATTTCAGTGGAAATCTTATGACACTAGCAAATTCTGATAACTGAGCTTAGTTAAGTTCACTTTGTATATCTTATTACTAAGTCACAAATTAGAATAATGCTACTCATCTGTTAAGTTCTGATACTAGTAAAACTGCTGAATGTACTAAGTGCTGATAGACCTCTCTTATCAAAAGAAAAAGCAAAAAGATCAAAGATTAAAATCAGGTACTCCTTTGAGATCTAGAGTAAAAATGTGGAAGGGAAGACCCAAGTGCATTGCTGGTATTAAGTAAATATGCATCAGAAAAGCAAAATATTTTCTTGGTGACTTTTCACACTCTATGATTACTGGAGAAATACTCTGAAAATAGCATAAATTCTGATAAACAGTCGTGACTCACTTATACTGAGAAGCCACTGTAAAATAGAATTTCAAAAGATGCATAAAATTAGCACAAAACAGTTAAGGTGGACTCAAGCATAAACTCATTCTTCAGTAGGTTTCAGGACAATGACAGATCTTTAGCAAAATTTTAATTATGCCTTATTTCTAAGATGTACTGAAGTGAATCAGACTTTACTCTTTGTCTGTTTTTAGCTTAATGCACACACTAATCACTCCATCTGAATGATGAAAATTTCTGTGGTGGTCTATGTTATTTTAGATAAACAGTCATTGTGTCTTTATTGCAAAAATTCTGAGGACAAGTTCTCAGTTACACGTTTTGATGATTAAGTTCTGACGTCTATAACTCAGAACTTGTATGAGTATTTACTAAGATGGGCCTGGTACAGTACGCAGGGCTTTACATCTTCCAGAGGATTGTACTTTCTCAGTTCCAGAGGACTCAGCCCTTCGGGAGTTAATGGATGAATTGGGATATGAAAAGAGTCTGACGAAACTTGGACAGTTGAAACGGGCTAATATCAGAAGAGAATGGAGTTTCTTCTTTGATTGCATCACCAAAGCCTTTGGGAACAAATGTTCAAATTTTGATGCTATCCCAATTCTGAGTCAGCACATAGGGTATGCTATTATCCATCAAACTCATTTTGATTTTGCAACTGGAATAATTGGTTTTATTGGGGATAGGATGACAGAGGATCGAGATGTTTATTTTGCTAGATTCTGTCAACTTATTTACACTTACTGTACTGATGAACCTCATTTAGTCAGCACTCAAACCCCACCTTTTAAGGTTGCAAAAAGGTACTTTAATGATCTGGTAAATGCTGATACTAAGAAGAAAATGGTTAGACCATTACAGATTCCTAAGTCTGTAAAACAGATCCTGGTAAATGCTGATCCTGATACCTATAGATCTGTTTACTCTGATGTCCAGCCACCTCCAACCACCCAAAATCCATCAACCTCAGTACCTACCTCTCATTCTACTCAACCTACCCTCAGAACTTATCTCCAATCCTATCTCTCCACTTCACAGACTGCTCAACCTTCTTCTTCAGCACCTACTGTGAAGCCTACATCCTCTAAGCCAAAGATAACAAAGACTGTTCCTCAAACACCTTAAAAGAGGAGGAGATTTACTTTGAGAGATGAATCAGATTCTGAGGAACAGATTCCTTCTTCAGAACCTGTGGTGGTTGAAGCTGAGAAAACAACTTCTCAGAAGGATTCTGAAATTGGGGGTTCTAGGCTTCTCAAGAGGCTTAGACGTATGATAGTTCCTGAAACTCCCAAGGAATCCAAATCAACAAGGAAGTACAAGAAACAGAGGGCACAAAAGCCAGTTTCAGATGATGAGGAGGAAGCAGCTAAGGAAGGGGATCAGGAATCTCTGATCTCACAAGGCAAGGAATTTGCTCCAGTCACTTCTTCTCCATCAACTCCATCTCAGGAAGCTGTATCTGACAAGGCTAACTCACCATCTGTGTCTCTTGTTGATCCAGGAACAAGTGCTGAAATTGATATTCAGAACTTGGTTGTGCCTGAAATTCTTTTATTAGAAGCTCCAACAGCAAATAATCCTTCCACAACACCTGTTACTGATGCTGTTCAAACTCCAGAGTTATCAACAACACCTTCTCTGCATCAAGATGCTGATGATCAGATTTTAGGTGAGCATCAGGATATGGCTGTTGATCTGAACTTAGTATCAGATCAGCAATTAGAGGATGCTGAAGCCTCCATTGCTACTCACACTGTTGTCTTATCAGAAGATACTGATTCTTTAAGTTCTGATGCTGTAAATGTTGGAGATACTGGTGAAGCTGCTACAACTGTAGATGCTGATGAAGTAGGTCCTTCAGGATAAACTCCTCCACCGACTCTTCCTAAGTCTGAACTGGTAAAAGAGTTTGTTATCAGGGATGCACCAGTGCCTTGGAGTGAAACTCCTGCAGGTCAGGAGTGGACTAAGGAATGGAACTCAGTTTCATGTGTTCCAAATGCTTTACATCTTGCTGAGCACTTGACTAAAGCTGATGAAATGTTAAATTCTGATGATTTTAAAACCCAGCTTAGAGTCACTGCATTGAGTACTAAACATCTACAAGGTCTTCATTCCAATACTCATGCAGAGCTACACAAGATTCAGGAGAACTTTATCAAACAGGAACAAGTTTGGAAAATTGATAAGAAAAAGTTCTTTCAACCTACCATTGACAGGATTGCTTATATTGAGAAAACTCAAGAGAAACAACAAGCTCAGATTGATCAAATTCTGACAAATCAAGCTTCTCAGCAATCGCAACTTACTGAAATCCAGACCTCAGTGGAACTACTTATCTCTCTTTTATTACCTGCTGATGCCAAAAAGGGGGAGAAGGTAATTAAGTCCAAATGCACAACCAACAAGACACTGCAAGGAAAGGATGATGGAAAAGATGACCAAGGAACCTCTGGAATGGGTAGTGGTCATAGTCAAGGTAGAAGGTTTACATCAAGACAAGCTAGTCACAGAACAAGTTCTGATACTGGGAAAAGAATAAGTTCTGCTGCTGGTAAAAGGATAAGTTCTGATGAACTTCTAGATCTTGATGAGGAAATGTCAAGACAGTTATTTCTTCAAGAAAATCCAGGGATGGACTTGGAAAGTTTAAAGGAAGAAGAAGCCAGACTTAAATCAGAGAAAGTCACATCTAAATCTGAAGCTTCTGGTAAAAAGTTACTTCCAAAACCTAAAGGCATTGTAATCAAAGAAAGGACACATACTGAAGCAACTTTGGCTAGATCACAACCACAGATAGATCCAAGATCCAAGGGTAAAGAAAAGGTTGGTGAACCTATCAAGCCTTATGTACCTTCTGAGGAAGAAGAAATTACTGATGGAAAAGATGATCTTGCTCTGACTACAAGAAAAGTTCTTAAAACAACCTCTGACATGGCTCAAGTTGTTCAGAGTCAAGAAATTGTAAGTTCTGATATTCAGAAGAAGCAAGTAACCTCTGACAGTGCTCAAGTTAACTTGATATCAGAAAATAGATCAAAGACACTCCTACCAGGATTCACTAAAGCAAAACAGACTCAATCTTTGAAGACTACTGTAAGTGGTTTTGAAGCAAGAGTAGTTACTGGAAAGGAAGCTAGAGATAAAACTGGATTGGGAAGTGCTGATGAAAGAAGAGTACACAACACTACCAATGATCCAACTTCCTTGAGTGAACCAGGTATTGGAGCAACTCCTGAGAGATTGAATCAACTGGAATCTGTACAGATGGTTTACCATACCTACTTGAAAGAATACATCATGTTGTATTTCATGACAGATGGTAGGGTTTATCATATAAGACAAAATGTCATTCCTTTGAAGTATTTTGAAGAATTGGAGCATGTACTTTTCTTACTTCAAGTGGATGACAGAATAACAGAGACTGCTGCAAACTACTTAAAAGAACAGATTCAGAGACAGAAAAGGCTTTATTCTGTTAAGTCTGACAGCATATATGTTCCAAAGTACAGAGATCACAATGGTGATATTGTTGATATGAAGCCTAATACTGCACAGATCAGAACGTATCTTGGTATTAAGGGACTTGAATTCAATCTTGAGTCAGACAAAGCTTATGTCATAAGACTAGATCAGGAGTTAAGAAAAGCAAAGATTAATGATCTCAGAGCTGCAATATTTCAAACTGGTGAAGATACTGCAGAGCTTAAAGGTGTTAAAAGGAGAATGATTGATGAACTAAGATATGCTGAGAAATGTTTGTTGAAGAACTATCTCAGAACAACTCCTGACATCAGAGAGATCAGAAAATGAAGAAGCCAAGTCGAAGATCTACAACTCCTTAAATTCTGATATTTATACAGATTGAAGTTGTTATCAGAAGTTGAAATTGGTAAAAACTTTAAGGACTGTAAGTTGTAGTTATCTAGTCTATTTCTCATGCATTTGTACTTAATGTTTTTGACATCATCAAATATCTGTTAAACTTGTATATTTTGTTAATTTACAAGTTGGGGGAGATTGTTAGATATATTTGATAATGTCATGGCTAATATGTTTTATGTTTAGCTTTCAGATCTTACGTGAACAGGATAAATCAGTACTTAACTATTGATCAGTACTTATACTGGAAGTCAGGACTTAAGGATATCAGTACTTATATTATCAGGAGATAATCATCAGAAGATAGATATCAGAACTTAAGTGCTGAAGGACAATCAGATAAGGACAGTAGCTGATTAAAGGGAAGAAGATCGAGATAAACATAAGAAAATATATGCATGAAGAAGGAATTCCGTGAAGAATGGAATACTTGGAAGAAAAGATATCTGATTGATATATTTTAGGAAGCAGAATTATATTCCATATCAATTAGCGATTATCTTGTAACTGTGTAGTATATAAACACAGACATAGGGTTTACACTATATGTGTTATCATTATTAGAAAAGATTATTCATTGTAACCCTAGCAGCTCTCGTGATATTTGTTCATCACTGAGAGGTAACAGTTCCATACTGTAACAGAGTTTATTATTTCAATAAAGTTTGTTTTCTGTTACTTAAGTTCTTAAAGTTCGATTTGAGTGTACTATACACTGTATTCACCCCCTCTACAGTGTGTGTGTGACCTAACAAGGTTATAGTGCATATGTTGGTTCTTATTTCCAGTCTTGTTCATTTGGTACTCGCCAGCATTGGCAAATTACTATCCTATACAGATTCAGATGGTTGATCCAACCAGCAGCTTATTGGTTCACTTATCTCTCTTTCTTTATACTATATATATTATTGCAGGCTTGTTGAGCAATTTTGGCTCATCCCTTTTTATTGTTACTGCTATTGTTTTACAGTTAAGGTAGAGAATGAAACCCATCAGGACCCGCATAGTCAAGAAACGAGTCAAGCAGCGGGACCCTCTTATACCAAGAGTGTTCCTTCCTATTCCCGAAGAGAGCTTTGAATTGCCAGATCAGGTGTAGCAGAATAAGTAGTAATGTTGGGTTGAATAAAAGTATTGTGTAGTTTGAATAAAAGTTGTGTAGTGAGAGTGTAGGTAGAATAAAGTTTTTTAACAAAGAGAGTTCTTGAGACAGATTTTATTTAGTTGGGTTTGTAATAAAGTGAAGTATGTGGTTCTTGTTTTCAACTCAGACCTTAAAAGATCCTGAGTAGTGATAGTTCGGGGTAATTATTATATTTATATTCTACTTGTGCAGGTTTAGTTGGTAATTGTTGTTAATAATGCCCCAAATCTATACCCCGGATTTGGAGGGTATTATATCGAGTGTCTCTGCATAGCTTCAAATTTCATCAATTATTTCAAGTGCAGAAGACTTAGTGGTAGTACAATCACTCCTAGGATTGAGGGAAGAGAGTGTTATGAGTGAGAGTCTGGGTTGCTCCCAGGAAAAAGGAGAGGAAAAGAGTGAAAATATGCAATCCAGTTCTTCAGGATTGGCAAAAAAGAGTGTATGAAGTCCCACCTTAGATGGTGAAGGTGAGGGTGTGAGGGTGGGGAGCCAAGGTCAGACCTTGATGCAACTAAAGAGAGATTATGAGAGAAATGCAGGTACATGAGCTATAAGGATGGATGTCATTGCAAGTGAGTTAATGAATGTCCAGGATGCAGACAGAGAAGGACTATCTCAGCAACCTCAAGCTGTTATAAATTCTACCTCCCTTGATGTTGAGACATTTACTCACCCTATTCCAGCATATCAACTTCTAGCTGAACATGGCAATAACAATGCAGAAAGGATGCTTAACTTGGTGCACACCACACAGTCAATGCGAAGAGCTAAGGATGCCATCACAGCTTTGCCCTCTATAGCTGGTGATGTTGATTATGAGACTGGTGGTTCAGAAGAATTCTTTGGAGGTGAAGGTGGAGATAGTGAAGAAGAGCCATTGGACATAGGGGGAGAAGTAGGCTCCAGTTCAAGATCAGGCATGCCATCTTGGGCATTTTCAAAGCACTGTGATGAACACTACTTCAAGACAACCCTGATTTAACTAATAAATCAGACAAATTCTGCTCTTCAAACCACCACAAATGCCAACACCAAAAAGCTCCTTCAAGCACATCTTGCTTCTCTGCAACTGCAAAAAATCCAAGGTTTTCAACATGCTCGAGATGTCAACACTATCAAAGGTGATATTGATGAAATGAAAAAGGCCATTTCTGATAAGGTGGACTCTAACTTCCAGAAGCTACAATGCTTGACATCAAGAGACAGCTCAGGAAAAATTCTGATCTTGCCACAAAATAGATGCCTTGGATACAAGAATGACAGCAATGGAAGCATCTCTTACAGCAATTCATCTACATCAAGCCCAATAAACAGACTTGCTTCAGAAACTGGTGGCTGCACAGACCTCCTCTACTCAACTTGCTGATAACAAAAAGGGGGAGAAAGAGAATTCTAGGAGTGAGGGGGAGCAAAAAGTGCTCAACATTGAAGTTAGCAAAGTAATTGTGCCTTCAATCACTTTCATCAAGCCACCAACCAAAGATAACATTGATCTGATAAATGAAATAACAGCCAATTTAAGAACAGCTAAAAAGGAGCAGTTAAATCCAATCAACTGGTAGAAGATTGATGAGGATATTCAGAAGAAGTTTGGGCTAGCAAAAAAGCCAGAAAAGTCAGCCATTCATCACTCTCAAGTCAGGCAAATCTCTATGAATGAAATGAGCATGAACTATCTGGAAAGAGGACAACCATCCTGCATTAAATCTCTAAAGGCTGTAGTACTTTTGAAGCCAAGGGTGAATTATCCAAAAACCTCACTAAAGAACCCTTTGGATACAGTGTATGAGACACCAAAGCCTGATGAGAAGAAACTGTTGGCAAGATCCACTGCCTTCTACAAGGATCCAGCTGATTCAGCTTTAAAAAGGAGAATTGCTAAAGTTTTCAAGAATGGTAAAGAAATTTGTGTGGTGGCTGGACATCCTCAATTTGCTGAAGTAAAGAGAGAAAAAAAGGCAAGATTGAAGCAAGAAAAGAAGCAAGTTACTCTAGATGCTAAAAAGGCTAAATAAAAGAAAGAGCAAGCTGCTATTTTAGCCAAGCTACAAGCTGTGAAACCAACACAACAAATTCCTGCTCAGCCATCTGAAATCACTGAATCTCAAGATCCAAAGAAGCAAGTTGAACCACAACAGAAGAAATCTCAAAGATACAAGGAATTGGCCAAAAGAACCAAAAGGAAATTGAACTTTGTTGGTAATGAATTGGAGGATCAGTTTCCCAAGGAATTCACTCCAACTATAACTCAAGCACCAAAACTCTCAGTGGTATTTGAAGACATTAAGGTGGTGGATCTTTATAGGAACATTCATGGTGAACCTATTGTGCCTAAGGATGAACCAATAGACTGGGAGAGTCTACCAATTCCTGACTTCAATTTGCTAATCCTTAACAAGCCAAAAAGAACAAAGTCAAGAGCAGTGAAGAAAGTGAGCTATCACCTCTCAAATCCAAATCTCTAACCAAAGCTCAATCCAAAATCAACAAGGGAGATTACTTGTACTTATGTGACATCAAGGAATTCTCTGACCTAAACCTCTATCTAGATGAACTAGAAGAAGTTAGAGGGATTGATGTCTACAGGAATCTACCTGAAAGGTTAGTTTTCAAGTAAAAGGGAGGAAAAGAGATTCAATGGCCACTTCATAGGATCCTTCAAGAAAGCCAATCTGTGCTGATAAAAGTTTATTCATCTTTCAAGAAGAACTTCGGTTTCAATGTAACTACAAGAAGACTGGTTCTAAAGAAGATTGAAGAACTGAGGAGTGTTAGAGCTAAAGATGCATTCCCAAAGACTCTAACTATTCCTTACACAGGAAGTAGAGTGCATCTAAGGCCCTACTGGCTGATGGAGTTTATGGATGACAAAGGAGTTAGAAGATTTTTCAGATTAGAAGTCCAATTGAGCATCTCTAGCAATGAGACTCTTATGGAGATGCAAGAAAAGCTAAATCTCTCAGATGACGATGAACTGGAATTCCACAGACAGCTCCAAAATCAGATAGAAGAAAACAACAGAAAACTTGGAAAGAGATCCAGACCTTCAAGAAATTAGAATAATCTGCTCAGGCTAGAGGAGCACCTTGAAAATGACTGTGAGTTAATCTTTGTACATTTTATTATTTGAAGCACTTTACAGTTTTATCTACTTACTTTTAAAGTTGTATTTTTAGGGTGTTTTGTTATCATCAAGTTTCTCTTAATTTATGGCTACAATTCCAGTAGACATAAATTGGGGGAGATTGTTGTGAATATGTTGTGAACTTGATGATTTCATTAACAAAACATCTTAGTAGATTTTACTTAGCGAAAAATATAGCACTCGACGGATAAGGAATATAGTCTCGATGGATGACTCAATATAGTCCCGACGGATGATGATAATTTATCCATCGAGTGAGTAGCTTGTGTAATAATGAGTCTGTAGCACATTTCTGTATACACCTTGTTTAGTTTCTGTAGTAGCACTCAAGTCATGTTGACTTTAATTAGATATGCAGAATAGGTTGATTAATTGTACATAGATGATGTCTTGTAATTCTGCATAAATGAAATGAAGTCAAGTGCCAGATAGCTACCCGACGGATAAACAACAATGCCACTCGATGGATGATCAATAAGGCAACCCGACGGATGATCATGTACCCGACGGATAATCAATTCAAACATCAGTTGACAGTGACAACACAGTCACATGCGTCGAGTGTATGCAAAAGGAATGTGGAAGCCTATTCAACTGGGTTTTAGAGAACAAAGAAGCATTGCCATTTCCATGCTATTATGAAGATATTCAAAGATGCTGTAATAGAGTAATGAAGCAGCATAGTATTAGACTTGATAGGTTTTGTTTTATTATCTTGTCTTATTACTTTGTAATCTTGGTGATATATAAACCAAGAAGCAGCAAATAGAACAACAAGAACACAAAGCAAGAAATTTCTCAGAGAAATATTTGTAAGCTGTATTCTTAGTATTTCTCTGTAAACTTAGTTGTTCACATTTATAAGCAGCTGTGAGCAAATCTTGCTACACAGAGTTCTCTTGATATAATATATATATATATATATATATATATATATATATATATATATATCTCTGGTGGATATATTCAAATCCACCAGAAAGTTTTTAAAGACTTGTGTTTTTAATTACTCGTGTCTTGATTCATTCCAAGCTATTATTTCATACTTTGCAAATCAATTGACACAAATATATATTTTAAGGTAGAACACTTTTAAACCAAGAAAAAGTTTCAAAAATTCCATTCAACCCCCTTCTGTAATTCTTGTTGCATTGTTAGGGACTAACATCACAAGACATACGTTCAGATTTATACATGATGAATGAGAACTAGACATATTTGGCATATAATGCTTTTTATGAACTTTACTGTTATCTACTTTACTCATATTACGTGCATATGTAAGATGAGAAGTATAATTAAATTTAAAGCATAACTTCCTATGATAGTTAGAGTTAAAGGAATTTTCATTTTTATTTCTAACACCTAACTTCCAAATTTTGTTGCTTTAGTTTTCCTTTTAGCTTTATGAACATATCCATCATCTAAGTGAGTTTCAAATTCATCACTAGATACCGACTCCTCAGATGACTCTATAGTTGACTCTTCCTCACTTAAGATATAATCCTCGCTTATCACTTATCTTCATCGAAAGAATCAGGAACAACTTCTTAGCATAACAAATTATTGACTTTTTCAAAAGCCTGTGATATATCTGATGAGTTTGATTTAACACTACCGACACTCTTTGATTCTACCACATGTTTCTATGTAAGGTCACCAGATCCAATGTCCATTACGACTCCACTGATTTAATTTTCAATAATTTCTTTTGCACTAATAGCATAGTTCTAATAATCTTTCAATTTAGATTCTAACTCAGCCATTTGCCCTTATAAACAAAATCTAATTCCTCACTGGATTTGACCTTGTTTTCTAGGTATTCATTACGTTCCTTATTATTTTCTAAGTTAACAATAATGAGGCCTAGTTCTTCATATCTAGTAAGCGGTATTCTATTCTCAGATTTTATTCTACTAAAATATTCTTAATAATAGACATACTAGCATTTTGATACAATTAAACTCTTCTATCCTTTTTCACAATATTTGCAATCATGCCAAGATATATTAGTAGTGGTCTTAGAATGTACCTGCGATGAAAGATGTTTTCAGTTGGATCATTGCATTCTTATCTCTCTTCACTTATACCATTTAATCTTCTTTCATCAGCAACTGATTCGTTGTCCTGATATTTCTTCTGTCCATCTTAATTTTTTCTCTAATAAGCTATTTTATCCTTTGCTTGTGTGTATCTTCCAATTCACTGTTAGAGTCTCCCTTTATTTCATCATGACATAATTTAAGTGTGCTTCTTTCAACCAACTGTTCTTTGCAGCATTTACTGGTACTGACTCTATAGACCATTTATCTTCAAGATCTTCACTGTTCCTACTAGATAAATTCAACTTATACTTGAAATTTCTTCTGAATTGAAGTTTACTGCAGTTAGAAGCCATATCAAACATAGATGAGTCTTTCAATTGCTCGACCTCTTCCAATGTGTAATAATCATTATCATTTGTAGCTTCTTCAATTTCAATCAGATTTAATCCACTAACAGAAGTTTCTGTTGTCATTAATCCTTCAATGTATTTCTCAGGAATTCTGTATTCCTCTTCTATAGGACATGTTGAATTCTCCATGGTCTTGTTCCTCTTGTCCACTGTCTCAGACCCATGTTGGACATTTCTTTTTCTTTTCCTCAACTTCATGAGTCTTCAATTAAGTATAAATCTCATCCAATGACATTATAGCGACGTCTGTTCCTTCTCTGTTGGATGAAACTCTATGTTTCAATTGGTGAGGTAAATTAAGAATGAACTTTATGTTTATCTGTTTCTCAGAATATTTCTTCCCACAGATATTCAACTCATTCAGAAATTGGGTGTACATTCCAGAAAACTGACTGATTCTTTCACCCGGAAGAGATTTAAAATCTTTAAACTAAGATATCAGAGTGTCCAATCTATGTTCATCTTTAGTTTCTTCCACTATAGCTTCAATGTTCTCCCACATATGCTTAGCACTTATACAATTCTTACTCCGGTAGCTCATGTCAAAATCCATTGACTCAACTAAAATTGATAAATGACTTGTATCAATTGAAATCAATTATTTATCATTATTAGTATATTAGATGGATTATTTGGAATAAACCCTCGAGGAGCTCTATTGTCTCCATCCGTAAGTACATAAATATTCTTTCTTGGTACAAACAGATCATTCTATAAGATATCCATATTATAGCTTTACTGTTGTTACGTACAAAGTGATCTTTCTTCCAAAGTTCATAGCTGTCTTTATTGAACGGAGGAACCATGATGTTAGTAACTGTCCAAGTACTTATATTTTCAAATCCATGAATATTTTACAATATAATGTCTCAAAACACGATAACCCAAACAGTCAAAATCACTAACACCAATCAATCAATCAACAACAACCAAGAACACTACGCCCAATCCCAGTTTAGATCTACACCAACGGAAGCACTTCTAGTCTCTGTAATACCCAAATCAACACAAGACTTGCTAATCTAACAGATCTAGTATGTATATCGGTTAACAAACTCTAATTCCAATCCTTAGGTCTAGTAAGCATATGCAAAGGAGAGGGGTGAATGTATGTTTCTCATTTTATCAAGTTAGTAGCGGAATAAAAACTAAACGATTAAGCTTCAGGGTAAATATTCTTTTATTCAAAAGATAAATACCCAAAAGTTTCCTTACAACAAAAAATACGTGATATTCAATGCTTCCTATCACTCTAAAAAGCTAAAGTTTCTATTAAAAGATGATCAATACAAGCTATAAAAGGTATATCTTATAAGTGCCTACAGGAATGTAAGACTTTATGGTAAATCAAAAATCGAGCAACATTTCCCCTTGTTTTTTAATAAAATCAAACAAATATTTTAGAACTAAATTCACAAAAGCTTTGTTTTACTTTTGGGGAAGAAGTACTTGACTTAGCTGCAGACTGAATGAATATATAGGATGATAGGTGACTTGATAACTAAAAGGAAGGAAAAAGATACGTGGCCACCTTATGTTCATTCAATTTGAATTGCACGTGAGGTTAGAATTAATTGAAGGTAACAACTTGCACTTCTAGGAGGCGACATGCCTTTGATTTGCCTTAAAAACTTATTTACAAGCTATTATAAGGCGACATGGACAACCAAGGAGAGCCAAAAAGTGACTTATGCCTTACAAGAAAGAGACTAGAGTCATGCTCATGACTTAGTGTCTGCAATGCATTCCTCTAGAAGGCGTCATTGGCATAATGGAATAGCTAGGAGGAGACTAAAGCTATTGTAGGAGGCAACATGAACTTGATTTCTTCTTCTATGTGGCTTTTTGCATATGCCTCAAACAAAATTCCATCTCATAACCTTAAGAATACGACATTGGGCCAACAACTTCTAGAAGGCGACAATGTTATCGCCTTAGAGAATTTCTAGCTCTTTAAAAGGCTTCAAGGCAACAAGAAATGTACAAAGAGGTGACATGATACATGCAATGGAGCTAAAAGGCGACAAGGAGCAAGACACATGATGACATGGCATTTTCACTTACAAACTTTCACATAACTTAGGTTATTGAAGGCGAACAAGGTGTAAAAATCTAGCACTTCGAGTTTACTCGACATTTTAACTCTTAGAGACAACAAGAAACATCATAAATGTTCTTGTACTTCTAATAAACACATGCCTTCTTGTTTCTGAAGCTTTAACCTTTATTTTTATAGTCGTTAAGACTGTTCCTCTTCCAATATTCAAGTCTTTGCACAATCCATTGAGCATTCTGCTTCGATACGAATCCTCACTTAACAATTATTCAAAAAATAATACTCAGTTTTCTTTCACGGAACACTGATGCCTAGTGCAATAATCTGGTTCACAAACGACTAGTTCCACTCTCAGGAATTCGTACTTTAAACAATATAAAAACAATGTTAAGTCTTATACAGTTCTTTAATTAAATTCACTTGAATCCTTTAGACCTTCACACTAATTCTAATAACTGATTCAAATGACTTTAATCTTATTCCTCTTTATCTAAATATATTATTGAACTTCACACAGATTTCTGTTGACGTCTTCTTCACTGAAACTGCCAAGATCATTATGTATATACCAAATCATCATTATGAACTGATTCAAATGGAATATACATTATTTGCAAGTCCTCTTTTATGATGAGTTATCCACATCAGTATCGTTGAGTTAAAACATTCAGCTTCAATCTTGATCAACAAAAATCATGGATCTATATGGCATGGAAAATCTTGGATCCATTTTATCAGCCAAAAGGGGCTTCATGGATTAAAGATGATGTTGTGTTTATTCTGAGAACTTTTTTGGGTCTCAATTTGGGAAAAACTCTTTTGGTGATTGTCATTTCTTAGGTGTTCCAATAGATAATTTATTATCATTCATTCCTGGATACTCATACGCTCCTCACAAGAGAAGAACATAACTGTGACTGAATTTTTTCTAAACCTGTATAAATTAGCATATTTTAGATAAAATATTTGATTATCAAAAATTGATGTCACATTATAGAGGAGAAGGAAAAGATCCTTTGGTAATTTAAATTAGTTGATTTAGTTAAGAAATGAGCGGGATATTTGAGTTTTATATTCATCGATGGTGAACAACACTTCTGAGTGAAGAAGATGTGTATAAAAGACAATTTTGACCTTGTCTTTTCTTGCGGTGTTGAACTGATTTAACGGACGTACATAGATTGTAATGAAAATTAAACTTTAGTACAGAAAGTTAGAGTTTTTGATATATAATATCCCAATTGGTCTGACATACTAAGTGTGAGTATACAAAATGCACTTTACTCAATTGCTTATTATTTGGATAAATAATACAAGTCGGGACATGGATTTTATGTATCATATATTTTATGTGTGTACGCTCAACATTGGTAGATTGTGAATCTCGTATATTTGTGTATATTCCTTCTAACATAAAACCCTTAACTACAAGTCTAGCCTTATACTTATCTATTGAGCCATCCGGGTTCAGTTTCCTTTTGTAGATCCACTTAAAATAAATGTTAGTACATGTTGGGAATATTAAACTATACATGCAACAATGAGACAATTATGTTATCAGTTATTAACAAGAACATATAATCAACCATATAACAAAATAAAATATGAAGGCAAAACAAGATATAATCAGAGATTGAATTGACAAAAGAGAGGAGAGAACACTTAGCTCTCACAGAAGCTTTATCAGAGTTTGAAAGAACTAATAAACAGCTAAGTCACCTAGCCCTCGGGAATATTAGATTGTTTTTGAAGATATTATTTCTCCACTTACGTTGTGTTAGGTTGCAAAAATATTGCTTCCAGGATAAAACAGAGAACAGAGCACTTCGTCCATATATATGTAGTACTCAACAACGACCTGTACCTCAGTTCACTCGGAAAACCTATGCAAGAACTCTATATGTATGTAGGAGAAAAGAAAGAGAAGTAGCACCTAGGGTTTTCACAAGTTGTATTATCTCGTGTGTTTAATATCTCTGTCTCAAACGTTAGCCTTGTATTTATATAATAGAAGCCAAAATGTAACATCATATATCTCATTAATTAAAATAAATATTATGACTTTAATTGCATTTAATTGAATATATCTTAGAATCAGAATCATAACAATCAGTAGTAGAGTTTAATAGAATATCAAGATTTATTCAGCCATCAGCAAATCCTAATATATATTAGTAATTATTCAGCCATATCAGATTTTGTTAAACTGTGATTAGCAAATACTGATATGCCCTGTTATATTAAACACTGACTCAATATTCATTTAAAATATAATAAGTGATTAAATATTTTAATTAAACTTTTTGTAAAATTCCTTACACAGGTCGCCTCGTGTACGCGAGATGCCGAGACGTTTGCCCAAATCGCATTTGACTTGAGTCGAGTCGTGACGTGGCGCGGTGAGGCGGCTACACGTATGTGTGTGCGCGTGAGGCCCACACTCACACCATACACACCCACATGCCTTAGTATTTCTATACTACTCTTACACATGGTACTATATAAATCACACAACCTCTCTTTATTATATCAATATGGGATAAACCCACACAACCCATTTCAAATTAACAACTTCAACTCAATTTCTATATATATTACACTAAGAAAATGACTCAGATCCAAATATGAAAGTTTAAATCCTCATTATAAGTAACAACCTACAATAATTAGTTTCTGGTAATTTCATCAGGAACACACCTAATTAGTGTCCTGAACTTTACCATTTTCCAATAGTACATCCAAGAGCACGATCATTGAACTCCAGAATCAACTCCCACGAACAAAAAATAGCAAAGCCATGTTACGAGTGAGATTTGAAAAGTACAAGAATTTGGTCAAAACATGATTTCTAATTTAACTATGTCGGACTTTAAAAAATGTTTAAGCCTTTTTAAGTCTTAGCCTAGGCGAATTCATACTTTTACTCAAGAAAAATTTGAAAAGTAAAAAAGATTTGGTCAGTAACTAATTTTTAACTTTAACTGTGCCAGACTTCCAAAATATATTTAAGCCCTTTTGAGTCTCGGGTTAGTCGCAATTAGAATTTTATCCATACCAAATTTTATATGAATATGATCAAGTCATTTTTCCAGTAATTTTTATTAATTTCTTAAAAATTTAAGTTAAACTTTTTATATAAAATAATTTACATTTAGTCATAAAGATATGTGTGTGTAAATATATATTTATAAAGTAATAAATATATTTTATTTAGGATTTATGTAGGTTTTTTCAATTTTGGACGAACTCCTTACTTTTGCCAAATTGGGCTTAATTTTTTTATAAATCTGATGTAGGTTGGTCCATGCTGGGCTCTTGGGCCAGAAACATTGGTACTTCTAGAATATTCCAATTCAGGAAGGGCTCCACACTTAACCCTAAATTCTCATTAGAAATATTTTAGTCGACACTATTTTTATCATCCGCTGCAAACCTATTCTCATCATCCTTTCACTCGTGTTTACCTCTTCATTCTCTCCCCCTCTCTTTCTCTTTCACTCTCTTTTTCAATAAAAATAAAAATTTGAAACATTACATTTATCAGTCAGATTCTTGGCTACTCTTTGGTTATAACCTGAATAATATCACCATAACCAAGTTGAATACAATTTATAATTGATTTTTGTTTGTTGTTTGTGATCTTTGTCAGATTTGCCAAAAGTTGCCTAATCGATTGCTAGACTTTCTTATTATGTCAAAAAATGGTTTGCATCTTGATTTTATTTAAATCGATTCGGTACACCATCATCTTATTAGTGGATTTGTATTTAAATTTGAATTATTTAGGAATGTTAATCCATTTAAAAAAATTATTGTACATATCGTTATATATTTAAATTATTCGATGTGAGGTTTTTTCCTCAAAATGTGATCTCTTTGTTCATTTGTTTTAACTATTATTTGTTAAAAGTTTATATTTACAGGAATTATGAAATAATGAAGAAAGTACTCCAAAGCTTATCTATATACTATAGGTAACTTCTTTTGTTTGTTCAAACAATCTCTTTTAAGTTTATGCAAATAACATGTAATAACTCAAATTTTTGAGAATTTGTAAAAACGCTTAATGAATAGTAACCCTGACAGACGGGGAAAACTTTTTAGCCCACACTATGTTGTGCATAAGAAATCGAGTTTCAGAGTTGATAACATGATTATACGTACCAAATGAGTGTATGTAAACCAGAGCTGGCAATTTGGAATACGACACGATAAAATGATACGAGAACGACACGATATAAATGGATATGTGTTCAGCTTTTTGGTACATGAACACCAAAGTACACGAAATAAAAGAACACGAAAAATAAACGGGTACATACATGTGTTTAACCTTAGATACACGACACGACACGAAAGTACACGAAATTATAAATTTTTTAATAAATTTTTTAATATTTATATATTCATTTATATAAATATACATATTACTATAATATTATATATATATACATAAAATTCATATATATTTATAAAATATATCCAAAAATATACCATTATATGTAAATATATATTTTTAATATATACAAATTTAAAATTATATCCAACTATATAATATTTTATATATTAATTAATTAATTAATTAATTTTATACATGAAACGTACATGAAACAAACACGAAACGATGAGTTACGGATATGTGTTTGCCCTTCACTACACGAAACACGAAAGCACACGACACGAAAGTATACGAACGACACGAATTGCCAGCTCTAATGTAAACGCTATTAGTTTTCGAAGAAAACGAACTTTGAAAAATGACCGTATTTACGAACCATCAAGGATTACGGGAATCACAATATAATTACGAATTTAAAACCCTACGGATTTATATCCAAGAACGATACTTCAAAACATAAAGAATATATACGAAAGGATTTACACCGCGGACCGTTTACGAGAAATTATTATGAAGACGATTAAGCGACTGAATAAATGCGTAAACGAATAAATAAATGTATCAAACTAAATCAAAGAAGTAATCATGGCTAGGTTACCAAATAGTAACCTAAGCTAGGTAGGGCTGATCACCTAAGCTAGCAAATAGTGACCATGAATAGTGCCAAGAAGTACTTAACTAATAACCTAGCTTTGAATTTGTGCAAGCTAGCAAAGATATGTATTAGATATGCATATATAGGATGAGATACACACACAAACATATCACTTCTCCAAGAAGCATCCAAGCAACAACACAAAAATTCTCTCTCTCCCTCACCTTCTTTTTCATTCGGCCAAACACAAAAATAACAAGAAATCAAAATCAAAGCCCTAAGTTCTAGTCATGGAAAAAATCCCCCATTAATTCTCAAGCTTCATACATCCTAAACTAAAATAAGATAATTTTTTAAGCTCATTTTATGAAGGTTTGATGGGTGAAATGAATTCAAGAAAGATGATAATGAATAGTATGAATAATAACTTTTCTTTGGTTTCTTGATTTTAATGGTTGATCTAGGTTCCAAAAATCCCTACCAAGCACTCCCAAGACTTCACCATAATCGAGAACCATCTAAAAATTTCAAGAAAGGTATAAATCTTTGACCCATCTTGATTTAAGGTTTAAGTTCAAGAATATTTTGAAACCTAGTTATAAACTTAGTTTTAGTGGTTGATTTATTGTAATCTTGATGTTTAGTTAAATAGTTCTAAGGTTGATGATTTTTGTCTCAAGAACATGATGTTATTGAGAGGAGTTAGTGTGATGATGATGATTTGATGATTGTTGGTGGTAGTATAGAGATTTAAGGCGTAAACAAAACTCGGATCGTAATCGTAATCTCGCTAAAATGAACAAAACACAACATTAAGATTCTGCAGAAAGTTCCAAATGTTTAAACTATAGTTACTTGAAAAGTAACATTTTATTATGATATGCAATGTTACAAGGATCATTTAGGCGCTTGAATCGCTTGGTTCCGATTTACGGATCAAAAGTTATGATCGTTTTACCAAAAGTGATTTACGCGACAAAAACTGCTACGAATTATGAATTTTGGAAATGGAAATGATCAACTTACAAATATTCATAAATCATAAAATTTTTACAGAGAGTAGTAAATAGAGTTCCTCAACTACTATAAAAATTTAAAGTGAAAATAATTATTTTTCAATGTTATAAAAATATCGGAACCAAGACCGCGCAATTAGAAAACCGTTAAAATTCATAAGCGGAGCAGACGATAAAAATATAAACGGACATTAGGTACTTCGAAAAGGAAGCGACCGTGACATGAATAAGTACTTAAAGGAATAATAAGGGTAATATAAGTTGAGAGAACGAATAATAAATAACATATGAGTACGAGTCGCCATAAATGAGAACGGGATCTAACGAAATAATTTATGTTTATGGTTATAGATTTCCAAGCGGACCCTAGAGCATCCTCCACCTCGAAATACCCATGCAAGTTTACGAACCCAAATCCATATACTGTTGTGTTCTGAAAGGGTTGTTTTATTATCTTTTGTATAAATGTCATGCTTTCCATGATACTAAGTATTTGAGTTTTCGCATATAATATAGATGGTGTTACGATATGTATATGTCGTAGAATGTTTAACGTCGCCACGAGCGTGACGTATAATTATAAGACCGAGAGTCGGTCGGAGTTTTAAAATGAAAACCCGGGAATCATTCCGGTGATGTTTTAGGATGTTTAAAGTCCGTAGTAGTTGTATTCGAAGGGACTCGACGTCCACTTGCGAAACATTAAATACCTCGAACTTTTATTAAAACGATTTCCAAAAATCGTATTCCCTCAACTATATTTAATTACCCGGATGATGGATATTAATTCATTTATTCATTTAAAATAGGAGAATTATTCTCCAATGATTATTTATTTCAAACTCGATTAATTATTAAAGATTTCTTTAATTATCTAAACATAAATTAGTTGAGGAATACTATTTCAAATATTCTTTTAAAGTATAATTATTCGAGGTTTAATTATTTAAGGATTATTATTTAATTAATAATTATTTATTAAATGATTTAATATGATTTAAAAATCATAAAACCTGATTTAAAAATACTTTCTGATTTTCGGAAAATCATTCGAATAATTTCAGATCGTCGGAGAATATTATCTCGACTTATTTTAAATATTTTGAATATAGTTTCAAAAGAAACTCCCCCTTATTTAATTATCTCTTAACAACGGTCAACTCACATCCATAGTACTTCCTCCAAAAATTTTAGGAAGTACATGTATATATATATGCACACACTAATAAGATAAGCTGTTTCTATTAATAAGCAAAACGCTTGGGGAAATTCGATATGGTTCGAGTTCTCGAGATATGATAGGATTCTTTTAAGGACTTGGAGGGGTAGACTCTAGTACTATGTGTACGAGGGAGACTACCAAAGTTACCGCAGACGAAGGTACTCTGTGTACTAAGGAACTTGCGAAGTATATGTATACCCAAAATGGGACACGTAGCCCGAATGCGACAAGGGTGATAACCGGGATACGAAGGTGTCATCCTTATACTAGTAGAAAAGGTTACTATTTTCCGTATTACGACTGATCATCATATGCGGCGGCTCCAGTGAATGTCCTATTCTTCTAATTGAAATTGTGATGCAATACCGTAACCCAAGCCTAGGTGCTGGGTTTACCATTAAGGTATTCGCAGGATAATAAATCCACTAAATAATTGTTTTTAAAAGAAGGTGTGTATCACAAAGGAAATCTATTTTTGAATAAAACGCATTTATCATATATGGCATTATACTTGAGTTTATCATATAGTCATTTCATACTGTACATTATTTTGCTGGGCATTATAAATACTCACACCTTTACAACCCCACACTTATTTAGGAGGTACACACTGATGCTTCTGACTTTGTTATTGGAGGGGTACTCATGCAAGAGGGACATCCTATTGCCTTTGAGAGTCGCAAGCTCAATGACACCGAACGGCACTATACGGTGTAAGAGAAGGAGATGACGACCGTTGTTCATTGCTTACGCACTTCGCGACACTACTTATTGGGCTCACGCTTTACCATCAAGACGGATAATATGGCCACTAGCTATTTCCAATCATAATGAAAGCTTATTCCTAAACAAGCTAGGTGGCAAGACTTTTTGGCGGAGTTCTAGATGGCGTGGCCTCCTAGATCCCTGACCCCAGATTTTGGGGTGCCACAAAAATGGTATCAGAGCCTTAGGTTATTAAATCTTAGAAACGATAAGATATAAAATATGTAGACATAAGAATAATAATAATCAATCAGAACTCAAGTCGAGTTCGCCGTCGGGCTATATGGGTAGTCTTCACAGTTTTACCCTCAAGGGAATTCTGACTCTAAGATAGTAATACCTTGCCTATTGTATCAAGTACCAGTGGAGCCTATAGAGGAGGTTGACCCAACTGATGATATTATAGCCCCTGAGCGTGACCCTACTCCTGAGCCGGAGGACCCACTTGTCGATGACTCAGACGATGACCCTATTGAGGATCCCCCGGAGGTGGAGACTGACCTTCCTGTCCCCATAGCTGATGACGTTGAGATGCCCCAGGGAGATGGCATAGACTGGAGGGATATAGAGATGTACCCTCTCTTGACTGTTCGCTCTCCTACACCTCACCCAGGAATGCTGAGCCCTTTGCCCTATACTGATGAGGACAAGGATGATGGGATGGATGCATAGACCTACCAGGCTCGCAGCCTATCCTCCAGTGACCCAGACTCACCTCTACCATCCCCAGCGACCATACATGTAGCTGTGCATGACTGGATAGTGGCTCGGCTTAATACTGAGATTACCTCGACCACTGCCCGCATAGTAGAGCTATGAAAGGCGCTGACCGCCGAGAGAGCCATCAAGATGGGATACCCAGGGGACTTCAGAGCTGCCTTCCCGGCTATAGCTCGCCGGGAGATCGATGGGATTGAGCTCCGTACCCGGGTTCAGATGAGGATGACGGCGATGGGGGGATACATCCCGGTAGTTGATGCAGAGCTGATGTTGGTCAGAGTGATGAGGAGGGTGCGAGACCTCACGCGCAGCGACAGTGACTGAGAGGCCAGTGGCTACTGATGGACCTTAGGGAGAAATGGGTAATTAGTCATCAATTTTGTAGGATAGCTAGTAGAAGATAATATTCCTAGCCCTTTAGGGTGCCCCGATATATGTATTTGTACTTCAGCAGTTAGGATGATGTAGTGATGTATTATATTCAGAACTATGTATGGATTTGGTTGGTGTTTGGTTCCCAAGATGTATTCTGGGAGACCCTATGATATATATCTAGCAGTTATTAAATTGTCTACCATATTATCGCACTTGATAAATGCATGCTAGATAATTATTAACATACTTGCCTTCGAATAAATTAATCCAAATGTAAAAATTGTTGCAACTGTGTTAATATGTTCTCATTATCAGAACAATGCCACCCCGTAAAAGAGGAACCAGGGCACAACCCGAAGAATCTGTCAATCAACAACAAAATGGACCTGACCACATATTGAATGAAGAAAGTGAAGAAGACCTAGACTATAATGAGTATGATAAAGAAGCATATGCAGAAGAAGAAGCTGAGGATACCCATCAGGGATGGAACCCCATGAATGAGTTTATGGAACTTTTAAGGGCAAATCTGAACCAACAGCCCATTTCGCCATAGCCGCATATTTCCCAACAGACTTCGGCCACCACCTTCAGGGCATTCAAATCCCTCAAACCCCCAGAGTTTCTACAATCTGCCGACCCCGTTGAGGCACGGGCCTGGCTCAAGGAAATAGAAAAGTCCTTCGAAATACTAGGTGTGGAAGAACGTCACAAGACCATTTTCGCCTCTTACATGCTGAAAGGGTAGGCTAACTACTAATGGGAGTCCAAACGAAAAATCGAGACTAATGATGTGATTCCATGGGATAGATTTACCCAATTGTTCTTAGACAAGTATTTCCCTAGGTTTATGGAAACTCAGGTGGAGATTAAGTTTCTAGAGTTGAAACAAGATAATATGACTTTGGCAGAGTATGAGGCCAAGTTTACTGACTTATCACGATTTGTGCCTCAGTTTGTGAATACCGAGGAGAAGAAAGCATGAATTTTTTAGCTTGGTCTGAAACAGTGGATCAAGAATCGAGTGGCAGTACTAGAGCTGACAGATTATGCCACCTTAGTGCAGAAAGCCTCGATTGTTGAAGCTGGTAGTGAACAAAGTTTGAAAGAAAAGGAAAATAGGAAAAGGAAGATATGGAGTCAAGGCGGAGGAGGAGGAACCAGGAACAGGAGCCTTCCAAGAATGTTTGTTAGGGGAGTGGTGTCCTAATCTGCGAGAGGCCCCAGATTTAGAAAGGCCCCAAGTGAGAGTGTTGGCCAGGGCGGCTGACAATCTAGGGCAACATTTTATAGCCAACCCCGCACCCCAATACCGGAATGTCAAACATGTGGAAAAAGACACCTTGGAGTGTGCAACCAGGAGATAGCCCCTCTGAAATGCTATAGGTGTGACCAAACCGGACACCTTGCCAACAACTGCACCCGACCCAACATGACGTGTTTCCAATGTGGGAAGGTAGGGCACATGAAGAAGGATTTCCTCACAATAAAGCCCCCAACCTCGGGGATGAGCAGAGCTGCATCCAACCGGCCCCCAGCTGCTAGGACTTTCAACATGACCGTTCAGGACGCTGTCCGGAACACTAACGTGATATCATGTACCCTTCTGTTAAATTCTGAACATGCAAATGTCCTATTTGATTCTGGAGTGACCAAGTCATTTATATCTCAAGATTTTGCTAAAAAGTTAAAACTTAACGCCATACCCTTATGTGAGGTATTACAAGTGGAAATAGAAAACAAAGAAATAATTCCTCTAAATCAAGTATACCCTAAATGCAAGTTGAAATTAGAAGGGAAAGTCTTTGAGGTTGACTTAATCCCGTTTATGTTAGGAGAATTTGATATAATCTTAGGAATGGATTGGTTATCCGGTAATGGAGCGCAAATAGATTGTGAGCGAAAGAGAGTAAAGATAAGAGTGCAAAATGGAAAGTGAATAATGTTCAAAGGTCAGCAACAGACCCAGAAATTTCTGACCATGCTCCAGGAAAAGAGATTGTTAAAGAAAGATAACGAGGCCTACTTGGCTTATGTGCTGGATACGAAGAAGGAAGTTCCCAATATACAGGAGATACCCGTAGTGAATGAATTCGAGGATGTGTTTCCAGAGAACTTACCAGGATTGCCACCCGGCAGAGAAAAATAATTTTA
This sequence comes from Apium graveolens, assembly GCF_009905375.1. Classification (NCBI taxonomy): domain Eukaryota; kingdom Viridiplantae; phylum Streptophyta; class Magnoliopsida; order Apiales; family Apiaceae; genus Apium; species Apium graveolens. The sequence continues at coordinate 179,615,000 of NC_133650.1, read as the reverse complement.
TAAAGAACTAGCACCAGGGGCGACACCAGTATCCAAGGCCCCTTATAGGCTAGCCCCAGTTGAAATGAAAGAACTAGCTTCTCAACTACAAGAGTTACTAGATAACGGGATGATAAGACCCAGTGTGTCGCCTTGGGGAGCGCCGATGCTGTTCGTAAAGAAAAAGGATGGCAGTATGAGATTATGCATAGACTACCGGGAGTTGAATAGGATGACTATCAAGAATAGGTACCCTCTCCTTAGGATTAATGACCTATTTGACCAACTCAAGGGTGCTGTACACTTTTCTAAAATAGATTTGAGGACAGGATATCACCAGTTGAAAATCAAACCTGAGGATATACCAAAGACTGCTTTTCGCACTAGGTATGGACACTATGAGTTCTTAGTCATGTCGTTTGGGCTAACCAATGCACCCGCAGCCTTTATAGATTTGATGAACAGAGTGTTCAAAAAGTACCTAGATATATGTGTGATAGTTTTCATAGATGATATTCTAATCTACTCAAAGACAGAGCAAGAATGTGCAGAACATTTGAGTATAGTCTTAGAAATCTTGAGGAATGAGAAATTATATGCCAAGTTCTCGAAATTCGAGTTTATTTAAAGGAAGTTCAGTTCTTAGGACATGTGGTGAGTAGCAAAGGAATTTTAGTCGACCCCGCCAAGATAGAGGCAGTATCCAATTGGGAAAGACCGACTACCCCAACCGAGGTTAGGAGTTTGCTGGGTTTAGCAGGATATTACCGGAGGTTCGTGCAAGACTTTGCCAAGATAGCCAACCCATTGACTAGACTTACCTGCAAAACGGAAAAGTTCGTATGGACAGAGAAATGTGAGGAAAGCTTTCAGGAACTAAAAATGAGGCCGGTGTCAGCACCGGTGCTCACTATTCCCGATGGAAAAGGAGAGTTTGTGATATACACTGAAGCCTCGCACAAGGAATAGGATGTGTACTTATGCAGAACGGAGAGGTTATTGCGTATGCCTCTCGACAACTGAAGGAATATGAGATCAGGTACCCAACCCACGATCTGGAGTTAGGAGCCATAGTGTTTTCCCTCAAAATTTGGAGGCACTACTTGTATGATGAGAAATGTGGGATTTACACAGACCATAAGAGCCTCAAGTATATTTTTACTCTGAAAGAACTGAACATGAGACAAAGGAGGTGGTTAGAATTGATTAAGGACTATGACTGTGAAATTTTGTATCACCTAGGTAAAGCCAATGTGGTGGCTGACGCCCTCAGTAGAGAAGAGAGACTCAAAATGATGATGACATCTGAGGAGTTAGTTAAGGAATTTGAAAAGATGGAAATTGACGTGAGAATGACCGGTAAAGGAATAAAAGGATTATTTGAGATTAAGCTAGTGCCGGAACTGATTGAAAAGATACGAGTGTGTCAGGAAAAGAAGATGAATGAAGAAAGAGAAACATTGACCGGTGAGGAAATCAGATGCGAGAAGGATGAGAAAGGGATCATGAGGTATGCATCCTGAATTTGGATTCCAAATGTTTAAGAATTAAAGGATGAGCTGCTGCACGAAGGGCACAACTCCAGATATTCGATCCACCCAGGAAGCACGAAAATGTACCGTGACCTTAAGGAATATTATTGGTAGCCTAACAGGAAAAGAGAAGTAGAAGAGTGGATCAGTAAGTGCTTAACATGCCAGAGAGTAAAGGCTGAACATCAGCGACCGAGTGGACTATTACGACCCCTGGAAATTCTGGAATGGAAATGGGAGCATATAGCCATTGATTTTGTGACAGGCCTACCAAGAACGAAAACCAATCACGATGCCATATGGGTTATCATAGATAGACTGACCAAGTCCGCGCACTTCCTGCCGATCAATGAAAGGTACACAGTAGACAGGCTAGTGGATATCTACTTGAAGGAAATTATAGTGAGACACGGTGTTCCTGTTGCCATAGTGTCAGATAGAGACCCAAGGTTTAATTCCCGATTTTGGAGAAGCTTCAAGAGTGTGTAGGCACCAGACTAAATATGAGTACCGCTTACCACCCCAAACTGATGGGCAAAGCGAAAGGACTATTCAGACCCTAGAAGATATGCTGCGAGTATGTTCCATCGACTTTAAAGGGAATTGGAATGACCACTTACCCCTGATCGAATTTGCCTACAACAATAGCTATCACGCTAGCATAGGAATGCCTCCGTATGAAGCTCTTTACGGAAGAAGATGCCGCTCTCCCCTATATTGGGATGAGGTTGGAGTACACAAGATAATAGGACCTAAGTTAGTCCAGCAAACCAGGGAGATGGTGGAACTCATTAGAAAGAGACTGGTAGCATCTCAAGACAGACAAAAGAAGTACGCCAACCAGACCTGAAAAGATAGAGAATATGAAGTAGGTGATTCAGTATTGTTGAAGGTATCTCCATGGAAAGAAGTAATGAGGTTTGGAAAGAAAGGGAAGCTGAGTCCCAGATTCATAGGACCCTTTGAAATTTTGAGGAGAATAGGACCTCTAGCTTACGAACTCACCTTGCCTCCCAATCTGCAACAAGTGCACAACATGTTCTACGTGTCAATGCTAAGGAAATACCATACCGATGCGCGACATATGATAGAGTATGAGCAGGTAGATTTATAACCAGACCTGACCTACGTTGAGCAACCGGTAAGAGTAATGGACCAAAAAGAACAAGTGCTGAGGAACAAGACTGTGAAGTTGGTTAGAATCTTATGGAGAAATCAAAATGTTGAAGAGTCAACTTGGGAACTAGAAGACGCATTGAGGAATAGATATCCCCACCTATTTTCTAATTGATTCCGGGAAGGAATCCTAGTTAGAGGGGAAGACTGTGATAACTCAAATTTTTGAGACATTGTAAAAACGCTTAATGAATAGTAACCCTGACAGACGGGGAAAATGTTTTAGCCCATACTATGTTGTGCATGAGAAATCGAGTTTCAGAGTTGATAACATGATTATACGTACCAAATGAGTGTATGTAAACGCTATTAGTTTTCGAAGAAAATGAACTTTGAAAAATGACCGTATTTACGAACCATCAAGGATTACAGGAATCACAATGTAATTATGAATTTAAAACCCTACGGATTTATATCCAAGAACGATACTTCAAAACATAAAGAATATATACGAAAGGATTTACACCGTGGACCGTTTACGAGAAATTATTACGAAAATGATTAAGCGACCGAATAAACGCGTAAATGAATAAATAAATGTATCAAACTAAATTAAAGAAATAATCATGGATATGTTACCAAATAGTAACCTAAGTTAGGTAGGGATGATCACCTAAGCTAGCAAATAGTGACCATGAATAGCGTCAATGAGTACTTAGCTAATAACCTAGCTTTGAATTTGTGCAAGCTAGCAAAGATATGTATTAAATATGAATATTTAGGATGAGATATACACACAAACACATAACTTCTCCAAGAAGCATCCAAGAAACAACACAAAAATTCTCTCTCTCCCTCACCTTCTTCTTCATTCGACCAAACACCAAAATAACAAGAAATCAAAATCAAAATCCTAAGTTTTAGTCATGGGAAAAATCCCCCATTAATTCTCAAGTTTCATACATCCTAAACTAAGGCAAGATAAATTTTTAAGCTCATTTTATGAAGGTTTGATGGGTGAAATAAATTCAAGAAAGATGATAATGAATAGTAACTTTTCTTTGGTTTCTTGATTTTAATGGTTGATCTAGGTTCCAAAAACCCTACCAACTACTCCCAAGACTTCACCATCATCAAAAACACATATCAAGATTTCAAGAAAGGTATAAATATTTGACCTATCTTGATTTAAGGTTTAAGTTCAAGAATCTTTTGAAACCTAGTTATAAACTTAGTTTTAGTGGTTGATTTATTGTAATCTTGATGTTTAGTTAATTAGTTCCTGGTTGATGATTGTTGCCTCAAGAACATGATTTTCTTGAGAGGAGTTAGTGTGATGATGATTATTTGATGATTTTTGGTGGTAGTATAGAGATTTAAGGCATAAACGAAACTCGGATCATAATCGTAATCTCGCTAAAACGAACAAAACACAACTTTAAGTTTCTGCAGAAATTTCCGAATTTGTAAACTGTAGTTTATTGAAAAGTAACACTTGATTTTGATAGAAAACGTTATAAGGATCGTTTAGGCGCTTTAATCACTTGATTCCGATTTACGGATCAAAAGTTATGACTGATTTACGCGACAAAAACTTCTACGAATTATGAACTTTGGAAATGAAAATGATCGACTTAACAATATTCATAAATCATGAAATTTTTAAAGAGAGTATTAAATAGAGTTCCTAAACTTCTATAAAAATTTTAAGTAAAAATAATGATTTTTCAGTTTTATAAAAATATCGGAACCAAGACCGCGCGATTAGAAACCGTTAGAATTCACAAGCGGAGACGACGATGAAAATATAAACGGACATAAGGTGCTTCGAAAAGGAAGCGACCGTGACATGAATAAGTACTTAAAGGAATAATTAGGGTAATATAAGTTGAGAGAACGAATAATAAGTAGCATATGAGTAGGAGTCGCCGTAAATTTGAACGGGATCTAACGAAACGATTTATGTTTATGGTTATAGATTTCCGAGCGGACCCTAGAGCATCCTCCACCTCGAAATACTCAGGAAAGTTTACGAACCCAACTCCATATATTGTTGTGTTGTGAAAGGATTATTTTATTATCTTTTGCATAAATTCCATGCTTGGCATGATACAAAGTATTTGAGTTTTCGCATATAATAGCGATGATGTTACAATATGTATATGTCGTAGAATGTTTAATGTCGCCACGAGCGTGGGGTATAATTATAAGACCGAGAGTATGTCGGAGTTTTAAAATGAAAACCCGGGAATGATTCCGGTGATATTTTAGGATGATTAAAGTCCGTAGTAGTTGTATTCCAAGGGACTCGACATCCACTTGCGAAACATTAAATACCTCGAACTATTATTAAAATGATTTCCAAAAATCGTATTCCCTCAACTATATTTAATTACCCAGATGATGGATATTAATTCATTTATTCATTTAAAATAGGAGAATTATTCTTCAATGATTAATTATTTCAAACTCGATTAATTATTAAAGATGTCTTTAATTATCTAAACATAAATTAGTTGAGGAATACTATTTCAAATATTCTTTTAAAGTATAATTATTCGAGGTTTAATTATTTAAGGATTATTATTTAATTAATAATTATTTATTAAATGATTTAATATGATTTAAAAATCATAAAACCTGATTTAAAAATACTTTCTGATTTTCGGAAAATCATTCGAATAATTTCAGATCGTCGGAGAATATTATCTCGACTTATTTAAAATATTTTGAATATAGTTTCAAAAGAAAATCCCCCTTATTTAATTATCTGTTGACAACGGTCAACTCACATCCCTAGTATTTTCTCCAGAAATTTTAGGAAGTATATGTATATATATATACACATTAATAAGATAAGCTGTTTCTATCAACAAGCAAAACGCTTGGGAAACTTCGATATGGTTCGAGTTATCAAGATATGATAGGATTATTTTAAGAACTTGGAGGGGTAGAATCTAGTACTATGTGTACTAGGGAGACTACCTTTAAGAACTTGAAGGTACTCTGTGTACTCAGGAACTTGTGAAGTATGTGTATACCCAAAATGGGACACGTAGCCCGAATGCGGAAAGGGTGATAACTGGGATAAGAAAGTGTCGTCCTTCTACTAGTAGAAAAGGTTACTATTTATTGTATTACGACAGATCATCGTATGCGGTGACTCCAGTGAATGTCCTATTCTTCCAATTAGAATTGTAATGCAATACTGTAACCCAAGCCTAGGTGCTGGATTTACCATTAAGGTATTCGCAGGATAATAAATCCACTAAAGAATTGTTTTTAAAAGAAGGTGTGTATCACCAAGGAAATCTATTTTTGAATAAAATGCATTTATCATATATGGCATTATAATTGAGTTTATCATACAGTCATTTCATACTGTACTTTATTATGCTGGGCATAATAGCTTACACTTGTTTTCTTAAATTGACATAACACAATAGTGAATCAAGATGCCTATCATGAAACTTACAACCAGGAAATGGGTAGAAAATGAACAGCTGTTCCATAGGATGTTTGCTGCTATACCTCAGGTAGATCGAATAAGCTGGATTGTTTTCAGTTGTTTTTAGTCTGGCTTATTTACAAGTATGACTTATGTAAGATAATAAATAAGAAACGAATATTTGGCCGATGGACTAACCTTACTTAAAGGTTATTTCCGCGGTAAGACTTAATTACTTTTGGGTTGTAATAATTATTACTTTGTGGATTAATTTACTCTAGTAATGAATGGTTCGTTTCCAAGACAATAACCTATAAGTGTGTGTGTGATAAGTGTGGGGTTGTAAAGGTGTGAGTATTTATATATTGTGATATGAGATAAATGTTATATAGCATTCAAGATGGCGTGGCCTCCTAGATCCCTGACCCCGGATTTTGGGGCGCCACATAACATGATAAATATTCTTAATATTGCCTCATGTTTAATACTCGCAGTTTCATATTTTAAACCAAGTAGGAACTAAAAATAATATTTATATGATTCATATTCTTTCTTTAATTTGATATACATTTTTTTGAAATATCTCATGGATGACACGCTAAAAATTTATGAATCCCTTAAGCAGTCGCAAACTAAGTTTAAAAAGCAGATGTTGAGAATTATTAAAATATTGGGGTGTTAAAAAAAACAAAATTAATTATTTTTGAACTACTTAAAATCAATTTTAAAATTCTAAGTTTTTAAAAGGGCTCGCTTGTGTACTTGAGAAATAATATTTATTTTTGAACCCAGACATTATTAGTCTAAAATAGAAACTTAAATGGAAACCAAGAGAAACAACCCCTATATGACATCACACACCCTCTAGATCACATCAACCACCTCCTAGATCACTTAACCTATCCATGGCTTACTTACGGTCCCCAAAATCCACACAGGCCCACTAGGTCGCACCAAGGCTCAAATCATAATCCGAGATAGGCCCCAGACATGCAAAAAGAACTCAGTGGGCCCTAGTAGGTCCCCACCCCGGCCCCAACCTAACCCTACCAAGGCCCACCCTCGGGCCCCGCTACCATTCCTATCATGGTAAAAGTTATGTTTTCATTTAGTTTCTATTTAGTGGTTTCTATTGGAGTAGCCCATATATATTAATATTTATTGTTCCTACATTTTATCACGACAAACTTAAATTTATTTTATACTATTCAAGACCTGAAATGCACTTAATTTGACTGAAATTTACCATCTCTGAAATATTTCACAATGACAAACTCAAGATTTAAAGGAATTGGCATGAATTTTGTAAAAAATGAAAAATTCTTTTGATGCTGATAAACTTCATGCCAAATGTTCTTACATTATTTTGGCATTGTGGGCAACTCTTTCAATCTTCCTATCTGTATATCACATTGAAATTAATCTATGTAGATTTGTGAAATTTAGTTCATTTTTCTTAACTTTATTTTTTAATTATAAACTAAAGATCCATCTATCTATGGCGTTCTCGCTATATTATGCACCTTTTTCCTAATTAATTGACTATCTTTTTTAAAACAATCTAACTTATTTTTCAAGGAACTGATATCTTTTCATTTTTGCAACTTCTTAGAAATGATGTTCAAGAGAACTTTCATGATCGGAGGATCATCTGGTGCATGATCAGAGCACCCAACTACTGCTGAATTAGAATCTGGAATTATGAATCAAATTCAATCTTTGGTAATGATTTTGTATAATTTAAGATATAAAAGTTTAATATTTTCTTAATAGGAGTTACTTATATAAAAATCATTGAAATATAAATGTAATAGCAGTATACACCGCAACCCAATGTAGAACTCTAGTCTCGCAACTGCCTAAACAAATATCGTTTGGACCCCAGTTCATGCCTGCCACAGGAGACATGTCACTACAGTTGCAGATGCTACAACAACATGCATAGTGAATACTCGCAACTAACGAGGAAACATAAGCTAATAAACCTGCTACTGGGGGAAAAATAAGAGGGAGAGTTTTTTTTATTTCTCTTGATATTATTTGTCTTTAAGTTGTTAGATTTTGACATATATGTATAAATTTGCATAACAACACGTGCGAGTCACGGTTATTTTCTAGCGATGTATATAAATATTTGTACCAGCGATGTTCAAAATTTATTTTGATCCTTGTCGAGTTTTGTTTATTCATAATGTTAAGCTTTCTCTTTGTATAGTAATTCAGTAACACTGTATGTTATTTCCTTACACAAAATCTTATGTAATTTAATTAAATTTTCTAAATTTAGTTCAATTTTTCAATCCTTTTCAAATTCCATTTAAAAATTTAGGAGTTTTTCCAAGAATACGATAAATTTATAAAATATTTTCAAATATAAGGTTGCCTACAAAAGAAATTATAAAAATTTCATTTTTCAAGGAATTATTAAAAATAAAGGATGCAACTTTACAAACTCAAATACAACTTTAAATTACTAAGTTTAGTTAAAGATTATTTAGTTGCATCGATGATTATTTTGATTGATTCGAGTTGCATTGGTGCAATATAACAAAATCATCAAAATCAAACACATATAATTTAATAATCATTCAAAAATACTCAAAATTTAATTAAAACACAGCTTACTCGGTACATGAACAACTGTAAGGTTTATAAATAACCACCGCAACTATAGCATCAAACTCTAAAAAAATGAACGACCAACATCAACTAAAAATACAACTTGTTCCGTATCCTAAATTTTTGTTTTTCAAAATTATATTAATACAGTCTTATGTTCTCTACTTTATTGTTTTCATATAAAATATTATAGGTTTCTCTTTCCTCTCACTAATGTCATTATTCAATTACAAATTTCAATATATATGGTATATAACACAAAAATTTTAAGATGGTGATTTTTATAGATGAATAAATAGATGAAGGAAGAGCCTTACAAATTCGAAGATTGACATCTTCCGAAAAATCTTGCAATCCCAAAGATTAACATCTTCCGAAAAATTGTCAAATTGTTTAAAAGACATTGTATAAATGTGAATGCATATCCGGATAGTAGTAAAATTAGAAATCTATCTTTATATGCTACATTACAATAAACAAAATATTAAAAGTTTGGTTGGTAGGTCAGTTGGTCGGTCGATCAATTTTGATGTAACGTCCCCAAATCGGGGGTAAGGAATCTGGGTCGTCACGCAATCCTTTAATCATGTATAACCTGTAATAACACAATAATCCAATAATTCCATATCATATACCTCCAAACACACACACACACAAGTTATAGCCTTATAAACGATGAACAACAAGTATCATATGTTATTACAACTCAAATGTACTTTACATGATCTCAAACAATTATTTGTAACCCTACATGAAGTTACAATAAGTACTACTAATATATTATACCTATCTGAAAGATATAGTCCACCTTAAACTAAGATGCCAGTAGTTACAGAAAGTCTTTGCATCTTCCACACTTCCTCACTAACATACTGATTATATGTTGTGTTGTGACATTTAAAATAAAGCAAGAGTGAGTAATAATGCTCAGCAGTGATATAAAACAGTTGAAAATGGTTGTTAAGATAATACTTCCATACTCTATCGTATAATATGGACATTTGAAATCTTGGTGACATACAACTTTTTCTCTTTAAATCAAATCATATATTTTTTTTATGTATATATATGTATATATCAAAATATCTTGACAATGCTCTCGATAATATTATATACTCGGAAGAATAGCTTTCTTGATGATATACACCTTCTTATTTTAATTCACATCAGAATTTATTTATTTCAAAATATCTTGCTAATACTCTCAATAACTAAGCACATTGGCTTTAGTTACAGTATTGCATAACAATTCCAAAGTGGAAGAATAGAACATTCATTGGAGCCACTTGTTCGCTGTAATACTGACGCGAAAATACACGCAAACGTACACGATCACAAGTAGTATAAGATTCAATTCAAGTTAGTTCCAGCAGAGAATCGGTTTAGGTTAATTTCAGATTATGCACTTATGTAACAATGTAAGGTTATCGTTCAATGCTAAGACAATAAAAAACTGAGTTTTGATTAAACTAAGAGATTATACTAAATATTATTAACTAAGAGAATTATGATTGAATTACTTATATGAGAATAAACATGGGATTCTAACTTCATTAAATAATTCATTCAAAGTCTATATTTTAACCTTAGCATGTGATGGTGATGACAACTAATCATATAACACGAAATTAGTATATGCCAACTTTCGTTGTACGTATACCCTACTACTAAGCATCTACAATTAAGATAGAAGATAGTAGACACCAATTATGCTTAGTCCCTATATGTCTATAAAGATTGAAAACATAATGGTTTAAGAGCAAGTTATCTATCGTGATTACATAGGGTGAATAAGATGGTTAAAATTACCCACGAATTATGCATGTCAATTCATACATAAACCAATGCTAGCTTGGGAAGTTCTAAATCTCAATATTCACTGTCGCTTCAATAGAGATTAACAAACAATCTTAGATGTTAGCTACGCATCAAAGACGAATAAGCACAACCAAACTAGGAAATCATAAATCACCACACACAAAGGATTATAAAACAATTAACTATTAAAATCCATAGATAAATCTGTCAGAACCCCATGACAACGATTAGTTCATAATCGAACTCATCGTCACCATGGGTTCTAATGAAAACATAATAATAAATAATATAAGAGTACTAGGGTTCAAAGATAAATTGAAAACAAACATCCAAAGTATCAACTATATTGAAGAATATAAAAGTCTTCTTCTCTGTAGCCGTCTTTTGCTCTCTAGGTCTTCGTATTGCTCTCCCTAGTCTCCTCATTATTAAAAACGTCTTATTTTGGTTTATATATGCTTCTCGATGACCTGTGCTCTCAAATTCTTCAAAATAGACTTGAAACAGGATTCTGGCCCAGACAACTGGTGCGGCTGCCCCAAACTCCACGCGGGCGCGTATTCTGTCAACCTGGCGCGGCCGCCCCGCTTCTCGCGCGGGCGTGCCGTGCTTCCAGACTTTTCTTCATTTTCTTCTTTTTGCTATAACTTAAGCTCCGTCTGTCAGAATTTGGAGATCCAATAGTCCACACGAATCTATCGAGATGCTCTTCAATATGAGAATGGTCTTGACTTCAGAATCTGACCTCCTTTCAACATATTTCTTTGAAAAGCTCATTTATTCATCCAACTAATGCCTGTAATGCAAAAACAGAAAAACACATAAAAAATACCAATAACTTGAGTCCAAAACACCAACTTAAGCTTATAATGAAGCATTCCAAGTAGATATAAAATCCACTTATCACACCCGAAAACTTAAATCGATGCTTTTCCTCAAGCATAAACAGACTCCAAAACTATAACACATCCTAATGCATGAATACAACTATGTGAATGCAACTAGATGATAATGTAATTGATCCCCTCAGAATAACCATAACCAACCAACAAGCCAATGCCTGTAAGAATGCAATGACTCTAAATAGAGTTCGAATAAATACCACAAACCAACTCACAAACCAGAAACGTGCTTGTGTGAATGCATAACAGATATACTCTCGGTATTAGATCAATAACCATAACTCATCTATCATCAAAATAATCACAAGTTTATAAACAAAATAGACATTAAACACATAATGACTACTCACGCTATTATTGAACACATAACAAAAATACTTATTTGATCGTGCAATGAGTGAGGTCCCACAAAACTTATTCAATAATACCTATGTAGCGAGCGTTAGGTTAGCGAATCCTAGACTATAAAAGCCTTAGGTCACTAGGAACAAAGTCCCCTAGAACTTAATAACTCGAGTATTAAAGAGCTCACTCTTGATCAATTATGCACAAACACATAATTTTTTTAATTTTTTTAATTTTCTTTTTTTAACAATTTCTGAATGCGTGCATTTCGCTCCATCTCATTCAACCCTAGACTACTTATAAATTATAAGCCGGTTACTAGCCATTTGATGCCTAGCCTTATTCACAACAAGCAATGAAATCCAAGTTTTTCTTCAATTTAAAATTCAGTGTTCTTTTGTCATTAAGAGAATACCAAAAATTCTAGATATAAACAAGTAATTAAATCTCAAAAATAAACAAATATGATCATGATCTAGCTCAAAAGCAATCCTATAAGACTTTGTGAAACATTTTTGTTTCTAGCATGCAAATCAATTCATTAGACTTAAATGACCCTCTATTCTCCATCACCACACTCAAATTAACATCAAATTATCAATCAAAAATAGCTCCACCTAAGGGATCATGTTATATGCATGCAAATGCAACTATATGAACTCGCATAAAAACACAACAAATATGTCCTATATGAACAATCATGCAAAAATATGAATAAAATACATCTAAACATGCGACATGAATCTATATGAATCTATATGAATCTATATGGACACACACAAACCAATCCTTACATTATCACCCCCAAAATTAAAACTTCCAATGTCCTCATTGAAGATAATAATATGGATGTTATTCCCTAACAATCTAAAAAAGAATTACAGAAGAGGGGGGGGGTTGAATGTAATTCTGGCCACTTTTTCAATTTTAAGAACAGTCTACTACAAATATATAACTGTGTTTGATTTGGCTATAGTGCGGAATGAAAGTATTGATGGAATAAAAATACAAAGTAATCAAATACAAGTATTTAAAAACTTTCTGGTGGATTGAACTTTTCTACCAGAGATATATATTAATATGAGAACTCTGTGATATAATATTTGCACACAGCTGCTTACAAGTTGAGCTTACAAAGAACAGAGAAATTCTTTACAAATGAAGCTTTTTCTATTTCTCTGGTAATTGCTTACTTACTTGGATATTTTTCAACTTGCTACGCTTGGTTAATATATCACCAAGATACATGATAAAAAGACAAACAAATAAGAAAACATTTCTCTAGTCTAATTTTATGTTGCTTCATTTTTTAATCCAGCATCTTTGAATATCTTCAGTTTAGCATGGAAATGGAAATGCTTCTTTATTCTCTAAAACCTGAATTAGGCTTCCACCTTCCATTTGTATACAACCAATGCATGTGACAGTCAACTTACTATCAACTGCTCTTTTGAATTTGTTCATCCGTTGAACATCCGTTGGGGATCTGGGGGCAGTTTGGTTTCGTGCAACGCCCTCGCGTTGAACATCCGTTGAGACTTCAGTTGATCATCCACTGAAGCTTTGTGAATCATCCGTTGAAACTATTTTCTTGATTTTTGACTCCATTTCATTTATACAAGATTATAAGGCATCTAATATTTACATTTAACCAGCCTATCTTGCATATCAATCTAGTAGTCAACATGACTAAAACATTCTGCAACATCTAGATCACTAAAGCACTATTATATGCAGGAATATGCTACTAATCTTATTGTTACATAAGCTACTCTTTCAACGGATGTTGAATTGATCATCCGTTAAAAGCTACAATTACACTGAATTAAATCTACCAAGTGTTTTATTCAACTTATCATCAAGTGCACAACATATTTCTAACAATCTCCCCCAATTTATGTCTACTAGAATTGTAGGCATAAATTAAGAGAAACTTGATGATAACAAAACACCCTATGAATACAGACAAATTTCTAGTAGATAAAATTAACAAGTGCTGTAATTTATTGACTAACACAGAGAGGAAGGTTTGTAGAAAATCTCATAGATCACTTTCAAGGTGCTCCTCTAGAATGAGCAAATTTAGCTTATTTCCTTGATTGTATGAACTTCTTTCCCAATTTCACATTGTTTTCTTCAATCTGGTGTTAGAATTGCCTGTAGAATTCAAATTCATCCTCATTTGACTGATCCGGCTTTTTCTTGCATCTCCTTGAGAGTTTCATTGCTAGAGATTTTAGCTGATCTTCCAGTCTGAAGAATCTTCTGGTGCATTTTTCATCCTTGAACTCTATGATCCAGTATGGCCTCAAATGCACCCTATCTCCAGTAAAAGGAATGGTTAATACTCTTGGTAGTGCATTAGGATTTCTTTTGTTGCTCATTATCTCCTCAATTTTGTTCAGTACCATTCTCTTGGCAACAATGTTGAATCCAAAATTCTTCTTTATTGAGGAGAAAATCTTCACCAAAACAGAATAGCCTTCATTGAGAATTCTGTAAAGTGGCCAAGTCATTTCTCTTCCACCCTTGTACCTGAAAACTAATCTTTCTGGAAGATATTTGTAAGCATCAATAGCTCTAACTTCTTCTAGCTCATCTAGATAAAGATTTATGTTTGAGAATTTTTTAATGTCGCTAATGAAGAGTTGATATCCCTTGTTGATAATGGGTTTGGGTTTGGTCACTGACTTGGATTGAAGTTTGACAGGATTGACCATTTTGACTGCTCTTTTCTTTGTCTTTCTTGGTTTAGCAAAGATTGGAATGTTTAGATCAGGATGAGGCAGATTGTCCCAATCTATGGGTTCATCCTTAGGAATTACAGGTTCACCATGGAAAGTTATGTTGGGATCAACCTTGAATTCAACCTCCTTTACTATAGGTATGGCCGGTTGACTTGAAGTTGTAGATTTGACAGATATGTAATCTTCCTTATCATCATTGAAATCCAGCTTCCTCTTTGATTGGGGTTTGTGTCTAAATCTCCTTGTCTGCTTTTGTTTTTCTTGCCTTCCTTGAATCATATTCTTAGATGTTTCAGTTGGCAATTCAGTTTCTGTGATTGCAGGCTTCTCAGCTTGGTTCTTGGCATCTAAAGCAGCTTGCTTTTATTGTTATTTGAGACTCACCTTTTCTTCTCTCTTAGCCTCTGCAAACTGTGCATGTCCAGCCACTACACAGATCAATTTACCATTTCTGTAGATCTTAGAAATCCTTTTCTTTAGCACTGGGTCTCTGGGATCCTTGAAGAAGGAAATGGACCTTCCAAGCAGTTTCTCTTCATCTGGCTTAGGGGTTTCATACATTAGGTCGAATGGATTTTTATCTGATTTCTTTGGATAATTTCTTTTAGGTTTAAAAATCACATTAGCCTTTGGAGATTTGATGGATGAGCATTGGCCTCTTTCCATATTCCCTAAGCTCATATTATTTGCTGAAATTAGTCTTAATTGAGAAGAATGAGAGAAAACTTTGTCTTGCTTCTCAATTGGACCAAATTCCTTCTTGATGTCTTCATCAAGCTTCTTCCATTTTTCATCTATTACCAACTCAGCTGCTGCTATATCAAGCTTCTTCCATTTATAACTTGACTCCAACTTAGCTGCCGCTATTTTGATCAGATCAATGATGTCAAAGGCTGGTGGCTTAGTGAAAGCAATTGCTGGAACAATCACCTTGCTGACGTGTATGTTGAGGACTTTCTCTTCCTCACTTGTTGACTCCCCTTGAATAACTGGAACAACAAAGTCGTTCCCCCCCTTTTTGTTAGCATCAAGTTGAGTGGAGGTTGAGGATTGTGCAGCCACCAGGTTCTGATCCTTCAATCATATGTAACCTCCATTAACTCAATAATCCAATAATTCCATATCACAGACCCCCAATCTCACACACTCACAAGTTATAGCCTTAGAAACGATGTACAACCAGTATCATCTATTATTAAAACTCAAATGTACTTTACAGGATCTCAAACAATTATTCATAACCTCTATATGAAGTTACAATAATTACGACTGATATCTTATACCTATCTGATACTCTGGCACACCTGAGACAAAGCTGTCAGGGATTCTCCCCATGACTGCAAGTGACTAAGTCCCACACCGACATACTGGTTATCTGTTGTGTTGTGTCATTTAAAAGAAAGCAAGAGTGAGCTATAATGCCCAGCATAATAATGTACAGTATAAAAATGAATGTATGATAAACTCACGTAAAATATCATATATGATAATTACGTTTTATTCAAAAATAGTTTTCCTCGGTGATGCACACCTTCTTATGAAAACAATCCTTTAGTCGATTTTATTATCCTGTGAATATCTTAATAGTAAACCCAGCACCTAGGCTTGGGTCACGGTATTACATCACAATTCCAATTGGAAGAATAGGACACTCGTTGGAGACACCGCATACGATTTTCAGTCGCAATATGATAATAGTAACCTTTTCTAATAGTAGAAGGATGACACCTTCGTATCCCGGTTATCACCCTGGCCGCATTCGGGCTACGTGTCCCAGAGTACCTTCGCCTGCGGTACCTTTGGTAGTCCATATAGAACACATAGTACAGAGTCTACCCCTCCCTTGTCCTTTAAAAGAATTCTATCATATATCGAGAACTCGAACCACATCGAAGTTCCCCAAACGTTTTGCTTGTTGATAGAAATAGCTTATCATACTAGGGTATATATATACGTACTTTCAAAATTTTCGGAGGAAGTACTAAGGATGTGAGTTGACCGTTGTCAACAGATAATTAAATAGGGGGTTTCTCCGTGAAACTATATTCAAAATATTTTAAAAAAATAAGTCGAGATGATATTTTTCGACGATTCGAAATTGTTCGAATGATTTTCCGGAAATCAGAAAGTATTTTAAATCAGGTTTTATGATTTTAAATCATAATTAAACCATTAAATAACTAATTCTTAATAATCAAATATTAATTATTGAATAATTAAACCTCGAATAATTATACTTTTCTAAAAGAATATTTGAAATAATATTCCTCAACTAATTTATGTTTAAGTAATATAATAATCTTTAATATTTAATCGAGTCTGAAATAAATATTCACTGGAGAATACTTCTCCCATAATAAATGAATAATAAATAGATATTTATTATTCGAACGATAAAGTATAGTTGAGGGAATGCGATCTTTGGAAATCGTTTTAATAAAAGTTCGAGGTGTTTAGTATTTCATAAATGGACGTTGAGTCCCTTGAAACGTAACTACTATGGACTTTAATCGTCCTATAAATATCACCGGAATGATTCCCGGGTTTTTATTTTATAAAAACAAAACTGACCGACTCTCGGTCTTACAACTTATACATCATGCTCTGCTATAGCGCTAATATTCTTAAATAAAACACCTCCGGAATACTTCCGGGTTTTCATCAATTTTTACTGACTGATCCTCGATCTAAAATATATACACGCCACACTACTCGCTAGCGTTAACGTTCTCAATTATAAACTCCTCCGGGATATTTCCAGGTTTTTATAAACTTACACCGACTGACTCTTGGTCTAAATATAACATTTCGAACTCGGTATGAACATATACTAGAAATTATCAATAATTGAGTAATGTAATACATCTCAAACTTCGTAAAATAGTTTAAAGCAATCTCATGCATATATCACAGTTTTGTAAAATATTCACAATACAACAGTTCTTAAAGGTAGGGTTTGAAAACTTTCCTGGGTATTTTGAGGTGGAGGATGCTCTAGGTTCTGCTCGGAAATCTATAATCATAAACACAATTCGTTTCGTTAGGTCCCGTTCTAATTTACGGCTACCCGCACTCATGCGCTAATCATTATGCACCCTCTCAACTTATATTATCCTTATTATTTCTTTAAGTCCTTATTCACATTATGATCGCTTCCTTTTTCAAAGTATCTTAAGTCCATTTTCATTTTCATCGTCGGCTCCGCTTATGGATTCTACGGTTTCTAATCGCGCGGTCTTGGCTCCGATATTTTTATAAAATTGAAAAATCATTATTTTCACTTGAAATTTTTATGGAAGTTAGAAAGCTCAAAATAATACTCTCTGTAAAAATTTCATGATTTATGAACATTCTTAAGTCGATCCTTTATATTTTCAAAATTCATAATTCGTAGCAGTTTTTGTCGCGTAAATCACTTTTAGTAAAACGACCATAACTTTTGATCCGTAAATCGGAATCAAGCGATTCAAGCGCCTAAATGATCCTTATAATATTTTCTATAATAATCAAGGGTTATTTTTTAAGAAACTACAGTTTAAATCTTCGGAACTTTCTGTAGAAACTTAAAGGTATGTTTTATTTGTTTTAACGAGATTACGCTTACGATCAAAGTTTCGTTTATGCCTTAAATATTTATACTACCACCAACAATCAACATATCATCATTACCACTCTAACTCCTCTCAAGAACATCATGTTCTTGAGGCAACAACAATCAACCTTAAATCTACTTAGCTAAACATCAAGATTACAACAACACTTCCACCAAAACTAGGTTTACAACTATATTCTAAAAAGATCTTGAACTTAAATCTTAAATAAGGTTGGGTCAAAGATTTATACCTTCCTTGGAGAGTGGGTAATGCTTAAAAAATATTAGATGATCCTTAATAGCTTTATACTTGATCAAAACCTCAAAACGAAATCAAGAACACAACATTAATTCTTGAGTTAACTATTCATCTGAACTATAAAACATTAAAAACGGAATTTAGAATCAAGGAGGTGAGGAGAGTAGTTACCTTAAATGTGTAGAGCTTCTCGAGGGCTTCGATTTGATAGGTAGAACGCAAAAAACGGCCAAGGGAAATTCAAGATACAAGCATTTCATCTTCCACCATTTCCATTGTTATTTCCTCTCGGGTTTTTGATAAAAAATAGGGGAAAGAGATGAGTTTTACTTGGTTGTTTGTGTTTGTGGTAAAAAATGAAATGATGCAAAGATATATACTTGTTTGATGTTTGCTTAATTGTGTGGTTAAAAGAAAGAGTGAGGTGTTAGCTTGGTGGCTTAATTAACACCACTAATTTCTTTGCCAAGTGTCACTTACTCATGGTGTAAGGGTGTTGTCTTGGTGTTTAACTTGTGTCCACATCCTTGAACTACTTGCATTATTCACTCGTTTAATTATTTTATGATTCATTTATCGTTCATTCTCGTTGATCATTTCGAAGGGAACGTATCCGTGGTTTCATTGCCAGGGCTCTATAAATCCCTCTTGATATCCTTTATTACTCCTTTAATCCCTTTTTATAATCCTTGGTTTCAATTCCTTAATTCTTATTCCTTCAACCTAATTCCTTCAGTGTCTGGTGAATTCTCGGGAAAAAATGAAAGTGTCCGGTTTCGAATTCCGACGACTTTTACATACACTCATTTGGTACGTATAATCATATTATCAACTCTGAAACTCATTTTCTCGTGCACTACATAGTGTGGGCTAAAAAGTTTTCTCCGTCCGTCAGGGTTACTATTCATTAAACGTTTTTACAAAGTCTCAAAAATTCGAGTTATTACATGAGTAATAGATATTTCCAGGGTTTTGAGCCTTGTGTCTAAGGAGTCCACTTTGCTGGCTAGATCAGATTTTTTCCTAAGTTGTCTGTTGATATCTAGCATTGTTGTGTTAGGAAAGGTAGCCTCTAATCGTGCAGTAACATCCTTCTTTACTTGACCAATTTCTATCTTGAACTCAGTGACATCTAGATTTTTCTTGAGAGATTGAATTTGGCATAGATGCAAAGATTCTAGATGTGCTTGAAGAAGTCTTTTGGTGTTCGCATTTGTAGTAGCTTGAAGAGCTGTCTGAGTTTGTTGAATGATGCGAAAGAGAGTGGATTTGAAATGGTGCTCATCACATTCTTTGGAAAACACCCAAGATGAAGTGTTTAATCTTGAGCTAGGGCCTGCTTCTTCCCCCATTTCCATGAAATCTCCTTCATCATCATCTTTATCCCCAAATATATCCTCAGAACCAACAGTTGGATAATCAACATCATCTCCAGCTGTGGGTGGCATGGAAGTGATTACATCATTGGCCCTTTGCATAGAAGCAATTGTGTGCACCAAGTTGAGAATTCTCTCAGCAGCCACATTGTCCTGTTCAACGAAAACTTGATAAGCTGGAACTGGGTGAGTAAATGTCTCAGCTTCATAAGAAACAGAGTCTAAGACATCTTGATAATCTTGATGAAATAGCTAAATCTTTTCATCCTCATTGACATCCCTTAGCTCACTTAAAATGGGTTCTTCCCGTTCTTCTATACCTGCTTTTCCCTCATAATCTCTCTTTTCTTACATCAAGGGCTCCCCTTGGATTCCCACCCTCACACCCTCACCTTCACCTACTAAGGTGGGACTCCACTCACTCACTTTTGCCAAGCTGGAAGAAATTTCTTGCATAGATTCACTATTTTCCTCTCCTTTTGCCTGAGAGCAACTCAGCCTCTCACTCTATTTACTTCCTTCCCTCAATCTTAGGAGTGATTGCACAACTACTAAATCATATGTACTTGTAACAATAGTTAAGATTTTAAGTGGTACAGAGACAGTCAATAGATGAGAGACATCCGTCGAAGTAGAAGTTGAAGGGTTCAACGGATAATTATTGTTAAGCACATCCGTCGAGATACAATCACTGGTCAACGGATGAACAATATCCGTCGGGATAGTAGAAATGACAGAGTTTGGAGTTGAAACTACTGTAGAATATGTGGTGATTGATTTGAGATTATGCACAGATTTCTCAGTAGAATCAGAAAGAAATGGCAAGTCAGCCAACAAATCACCCAAAAGATGATGCTCACTTGCTTGAGATTTTGGCTTCTTCAGCAGAGTTAAAGATGGAGAATCAGGAATTGATGTGTGAATCATGTCCACATCCAAAGAGATAGTGGGTGAGTTTTGTGTATGAGGTGCTTCTTTAGATTTTGGTTGTGACTCCACATTTATTGGAGCCACATCAACCTGACTTTGAGAAGGTGCATGAACTGAGTCTTTGACTGCAGTAGGCAAAATGTGTGCACCCTGTGTATCCCCAAGTATTTTAGATTTCTTCTTTCTTGTGTAAGTTTGGGATGAATCTGTGTCCCTAACCCTCTTGACCTGTGCTCTTGGTTGAGAGCTTGTTTCAATAGTAACATCCTTTTGAGAAGATGAAACTAGTAATGAGCTTAAATCCTTATCAAGCACTACAACTTGTTGGGAAACTACAGTGTGGCTAGGTTGGGTTACACACACATCTCCCTCCTTATCCTTAGGGATTTTTTATGTTCACCCTGTCCCTCACCATACTTACTTCCCTTCACACTCCCCTCTTGGTTTTTAGTGGATGTTACAACTAGCTTCTTTTGAGAGAAAGTAGAGGGGGCTTTCTTTGACTTGGATTTTGAAATTCTAGGTTTTGTGGCTTGGGTAGGCACCTGTTTGGTCATTGTCACAGATGTCATAGTCACAGTTATCTGCATAGAAACTGGTGGTAGAGAAGTAGTAGGGACATAAGTGTTTACCTCACTTACCTGAGGCTGCTCCATAATTGGCATGTAAATGAGGGGAACATCCTCATGATGATTGGCCCTATTAATATTAGCAATAATCCTTCTTTGTTGAACCCAACAATCTAGCTTGTTGGTTGGGTTCTCAATGATAAGATCTTCAGAAACAAAATTTGCTGGTAACATAAAGAATCTAGCATAATATATGTTTTAGACCTTTTCTTAATATCTCCTAGCTTATACCCTAACTTATACAAGACATACTCACTAAAGTTATGGTATTTGTCATTAAGCAACATATAAAGCATGTTAACAAACGAGTAAGTTACAGCGTCGAACTTTCTAACTTTACCAGAAAACACTTTGATAAAAGAGTCACATAGAAAGCTCCATTCTTTCCTAAAGCCTAGTCTCCTAATATCACCTAACTTGGTGGAAGTAAGAGCATAGCCCATAAAAAACAAGCATGTTTCTCACATCAGTGTCTGTGTGTGGAGAGAGTGTTATTTTCAGGAAATTTAAAGCATTTTTCAATAGCATCACAGTTAATACAGTGTTCTTTACCTTTGAGAGTGAAGGTAATGAGTTTATCCTTGGAGATGAACACAGTATTAGACCAAATCTTCTCAACAACTTCACAGTAGATGATTGGAGACTCGAGCATGGCATAACTTAGTTTGTAGTTTAGAATGAAGTCCATCATTTTGTGATAGTCTCCAGATGCAGGAATCTTCTTGTTCACCAAAGCGATGAAGTTGTTCTTTTCATGTACATACCCGGTTTGAGACATGATTTTGATTACTGTTGCCATTGCTGTGATTGAGAGTATTTGCAGAAAGGGGTTTTTTTGCTTTGGAGACGAGAGAGTTAGAACTTGCTTGAGAAAGGTAAAAGTAAAAATGAAAATGAATTTGGCTTTTATACTTTCTCAGAAATAAACTGTCAAAAGTTAAAAGGTAAAATAAAGTAACCAATCAAATAATCCCAAAATAGCCATTGGAGAGTAAAATAAACTGTTAAAATTCTAATGATTATCCATCGAAATATACTTATAGGCTGTAAGTAAATTTGACAGATAATGCCTAGAATTAACGGCTAGGACTGAGAGCAATTCGACGGATAATGATTATACAGTCATTTACCTCGATAAAAGTACCCAGAATAAATTTAATATTTCAACTGATGATAAGAATCAACGAATATTCACTTCCAACGGATAATGAACATCCGTCGAGATGTAAATTCCGACTAGGCCAAGATTTACATCTTTGACAAGAAATATCAGATATTATTCTGGCTGTAATATAAACTGCTTAGACATCAAACCATATTTAAGAGTAATTAAGCATACCTAACTCACTTACCAATCTGGTAAAGGTGGATTCATCAAGTAGCTTGGTAAAGATGTCTGGAAGTTGCTTCTCACTTGGAATAAAATGAAGTTCTATAGTACCATTCATGACATGTTCTCTAATGAAGTGGTACTTGATGTCAATGTTTTTGGTCCTTGAATGTTGTACTGGATTTTTAGTAATTATAATGGAACTTGTGTTATCACAGAAAATAGGAATTCTATTCACCTGTAGACTATAGTCCAATAGTTGATTTTTCATCCACAGAATCTGTGCGCAACAACTACCAGCATCAATATATTCAGCCTCAGCTGTAGAAGTAGAGACTGAAATTTGCTTCTTACTGAACCAGGATACTAGCTTGTTTCCTAGAAATTGACAGGTTCCTGTAGTACTTTTTCTATCAATTTTATAACCTGCATAATCTGTATCTGAATAACCAGATAGATTAAAACCAGAATCTCTTGGATACCAAATGCCAAGTTTTGGTGTTCCTTTGAGATATCTGAAAATTCTCTTAATAGCTACTAAATGAGATTTCTAGGATCAGATTGAAATCTAGCACAAAGACATGTAGCAAACATTATATCTAGCCTACTAGATGTTAAATATAAAAGTGAGTCAACCATGCCTCTATAGCTTGAAATATCCACAGACTTTTCAGTAGTGATTAACTCAAGTTTAGTTGCAGTGGCCATGAGAGTTTTTGCAGATGTGCAATCCATTAAGTCAAACTTATTCAAAAGATCATAAATATATTTGGTTTGACTAATGAATATTCCATCACAGACTTGCTTAACTTGTAAACCAAGAAAGTAAGTTAGTTCTCCCATCATGCTCATTTCATATTTACTTTGCATTAATTTGGCAAACTTTTTGCAAAGTTTTTCATCTGTAGAGCCAAATATAATATCATCTACATAAATTTGAACAAGTATTCTAGAGCCATTAACATTTCTATAGAATAAGGTTTTATCAACAGTACCTCTTGTGAAATGATTTTCTAAGAGGAATTTTGACAAAGTGTCATACCAGACTCTAGGTGCTTGCTTCAATCCATAAAGTGCCTTCAAAAGATAATAGACATATTCTGGAAAATTTGGATCTTCAAAACCAGGAGGCTGACTGACATAGACTCCCTCCTCTAAATCTCCATTCAGAAAGACACTTTTGACATCCATTTGATAGACCTTGAAATTAGCACGGGCTGCATAGGCTAAGAAAATTCTGATGGCTTCAAGTCTTGTAACAGGAGCAAAAGTTTCATCAAAATATATTCCTTCTTGTTGATAGTAGCCCTTAGCAACCAATCTAGCTTTGTTCTTGATTACTATGCCATTTTCATCCATCTTGTTTTTGAATACCCACTTGGTGTCAATAAGATTCTTTCCTCTAGGCTTGGCTAACAGCTTCCAAACTTTATTCCTTTCAAATCAGTTTAGCTCCTCTTGCATAGCTAAACCAAATCAGGATCCAACAGAGCTTCTTCTACCTTTCTAGGTTCTTCCTGAGATAGAAAGCTGCTATACAGACATTCTTCTTGAGTTGCTTTTCTTGTTTGCACTCTTGAAGAAACATCACCAATAATCAGTTCAAAAGGGTGATCTCTAGTCCATTTTCTCTATTGTGGTAAATTTTCTCTTGATGAAGAGGCCTCATAATTGTCCTGATGTGTGACTGAGTTTTGATTAAAAAAAACTCCCCCTGAGTTTGTGGATCTAGTAGTTGGGGTTCTTTCTGATTATGATCTGTATTGGCCTTCAAATCCTATTGATAGTTCAACGGATGTTGATCTTTGCATCTCGACGGATGATACAGATTGTCTTTCAATGGATGATGCACTTGGTCTTTCGACGAATGTTGAATTATATGCTCCATTAGTTGTAGATTTCTCTACATTGTCCTTAGTCATTGGTTCTTGATCACCTTCATCATCACTATCATCACCAATCATCTCAACATTATCAAACTTGAGGCTTTTATGGAAATATCCATATTGCAGTCCTTCAATCTCTTTATCATCAAACACAACATTTACAGATTCCATAACAATGCTGGTTCTGAGATTGTAGACTACGTATGCTTTTCCAACTGCATATCCAACAAAAATGTCTTCATCTGCTTTGGCATCAAACTTTCCATGCTGATCAGTTTGATTCCTTAAGATATAACATCTACACCCAAAGACATTAAGAAAGTTTAATGTTGGCTTCCGATTCTTGAACAATTGGTAGGGTGTCATGCATTTTGCTTGATTAACCAAAGAAATATTCTGAGTTTAGCATGTAGTATTTACAGCTTCTGCCCAAAAATATGTTGGTAATTTTGATTCTTCTAGCATTGTTCTTGCAGCTTCAATAAGAGATCCATTTTTCCTTTCCACCACTCCATTTTGTTGTGGGGTTCTTGCTGCTGAAAACTCATGCATGATCCCATTCTCTTCATAAAATATTCTCATCACATAATTCTTAAACTCAGTTCCATTATCACTCCTGATTCTTCTTACTTTGAAATCAGGATGATTGTTAACTTTCCTTATGTGATTGATGATGATTTCACTAGCTTTATCTTTGGATTTTAGAAAGATTGACAAAGAGAACTTTGAGAAATAATCCACAATTACTAGACAATATCTTTTCTTTGAGACTGATAATATATTGACTGGTCCAAATAAGTCCATGTGTAGTAGTTGTAGAGGTTCTTCAATTGTTGAATCAAGCTTCTTTCTGAATGATGCCTTGATCTGTTTTCCTTTCTGACAGGCATCACACAATCCATCCTTAGAGAATTCCACATGTGGAATGCCTCTTACCAAATCTTTCCTGACTAGCTCATTCATAGTCTTGAAGTTAAGGTGGGACAGCTTCTTGTGCCACATCCAACTTTCATCTTGACTTGCCTTGCTATATAGACAAGTGACAGATTCTGCATTAGATGAGTTGAAGTCAGCTAGATACACATTTCCTTTTCTCATTCCATTGAGGACCACTTTGTTGCTTTTCTTGTTGGTCACAACACATGCTTCAGAATTAAATGATACTGAGTTGCCCTTATCACAAAGCTGGCTGATACTCAACAAATTATGCTTGAGTTCATCCACTACGGCAACTTCCTTAATGATGACATTATCCTTTGAAATCAAGCCATATCCCATAGTATAACCCTTACTGTCATCTCCAAAAGTAATACTTGGGCCAACTCTCTCCTTGAACTCAGTGAGCAGGGTAGAATCTCCAGTCATGTGCCTTGAGCACCCACTATCCAAATACCAAAGATTCTTGTTATTTCCCTGCACACAACAAAATAAAATCAAGTTAATTTTGGTACCCAAGTTTCCTTGGGTCCAGTTTTGTTACTCTTTTCTTAGGTTTCTTAGACCTTTCCTCAATTGACTTAGGTATCTGGTTTTCATCCTTAGTCATTTGAGTAGAATCTTTGAAATCATTTATCATTGCAGAATTATCATGCACAGGCTGATTAACATGGAAAGGCATATTCTGTGTAAACATGTTATTCCAGTATAGTATGCTAAATGGCATTTGTGGCATACTTAATGCAGCATAGTAAGGATTTTATGCAAATGGCATATTAGCAAACTGTGCATTCAAATTATGTGCAGGCATAATATTCACATGCATTGTAGGCATACTGGGAAATGAAGGAGGTGCAGACATGGGGGCAGGCATAACAAGTTTGCAATTAAAAGATAAATGATTAACACTACCATACTTAACATAGGTTTTTCTTCGAGCATATTTCTCAGGTGTGTAGTTGTTATGTTTGTTAATTCCTACTTTCCCATTCCTATTCCTTTAGACTCTGCTTTCACTTCAATTTTTTCCAATATGTCATTTAATTGCTTAATAGACAGATGCCCTACATTGACTCTCTTGTTCTTTTTCACTTGACTTGTTTCTCCTGGAACAAAGTTTTTGGAAACTGATCCATATTTCTCATTTAACTCAGCTAGCTGGGAATTGCTAACTGGCTTTCTTTCACTCAACGGATGTGGTTGCTTGTCTTTCGATGGATAATCCTGTTGATCATTCGACGGATAACATTCATCATCTGCCGAATCCACATCCGTTAAAAGTCCTTCTTCCTAGTTGGAATTCAGTTTCTCCTTGCTCTTTTTCCAGGATGCATCATAGAAGGATTCCATCCCTTGAACTTTAGTAATTTGAGCATGGACATCTCTAGATGATTTCCATGCTTTGATTACTTCCTGTTCTCATTCAAGCTGCTTTCTTAAAATTTCCTCTTTCTTTAAGGATTCAGTTAGTTCATCTTTGGCAACCTTGCACTCCATCTTCAGTTTCTCAAACTCAATAAATTGATTTTCTAACACATTATCTCTCTCACTTAAAAATAAATTATTCTCTTTAATTTTGGAGTTTTCGTTAGTGAGAGATTTTAGTGTAACACGCAGATGATATAATTCAGTAGACATGTCATTTATGGCATCATTACACTCAGCTTTAGATAATTGTGCTAGATTAGTGGTGATTACCTGATTACTTGAAGAACTAACCTCTGTTTCATCTGATTTGGCCATTAGGGATAGATTGACATAGCTTGTATCCTCACCTTCATCAAATCCATCAGCATCCCAGTCATTTTCTTGAGTTAGAAAGGCCCTTTCCTTTTGTTTGAGCAAATCAAAATATTTCCTTTTGTAATTCACATGCTCAAACTTCTTTCTATCAGAATCAGGCTTTCTACATTCATTGGAAAAATGATCACTCAAGCCACACTTGAAATAATTGAATTTTGACTTGTCAACCATGTTTCTGTTTGGCTTGGATTCTCCGAAATTCTTCTTGAATTTGAGCTTGGAAAACCTCTTGGATAGAAAATCCAAATGCTTATCTATGTCTTCCAAGTCATCTTGACTAAGATGGTCTTCTTATTCAGCCACTAGCCGTTTTTCCTTGCCTTCACAAACTCTAGGGTTTGGTGCAGATTCAACAGCTTCAGCCTTTATCTCCTTCTCCTTTTCTTGCTCAGCGACCAGAGAAATGGATCCTCCTTTCTTTCTTCCTTTCTCCAGCTTCTCATCTTGCTCTATTTCAAGCTCATAGGTCTTTAGAATCCCATATAGTCTGTCAAAGGTGAATTTCTTGTAATCTTGAGAGTTTCTTGGTGAGACTGTCATAGGCTTCCATTCCCTTGGTAGAGATATGAGGAGTTTGAGGTTTGAGTCCTTAGTTTGATAGACTCTTCCATGCAACTTTAGAGCATTCAGTAGTTTTTGAAATCTACTGAAAATGCCAGTGAGTAACTCACTTTCTTCACTGTGAAAATGCTCATATTGCTAAATCAAGAGTTGCATTTTATTTTCCCTTACTTGCTTAGTTCCATCACATATAACCTAAATAGTATCCCAGACCTCTTTAGCAGTTTTACAGTTTATGATATTGTCAAACATGTCACCATCAACACCATTAAACAAAATGTTCATGGCCTTCTTATTCTTTATAAACTTGTTCAATATCTGGATCAGACCATTCTGCTCTAGGATTTGGGATGGATGGCTCATTTATTGTAGCAGCTCTCATATGGACATGTGGACCTTTTTCAATGCAGTCCACATATTCTTTATCTTGAAAGAGGAGATGCAGGTGCATCTTCACCTTCCAATGGTGATAGTTGTCTTTATCCAGAAATGGAATTTTTACTCCAACATCTTTTCTACTCATCTTGTTAGTTGTTGTGATCTTTAAACTCTTTGTTCTTCAAAAGCTTGCTCTGATACCAATTGTTATTCCCTAACAATCTAACCAAGAATTACAGAAGGGGGGTTGAATGTAATTTTGGCTACTTTTTTAATTTTAAGAACAGTTCTACTTCAAATATATAACTGTGTTTGATTTGGCTATAGTACGGAATGAAAGTATTGATGAAATAAAAACACAAAGTAATCAAATACAAGTATTTAAAAACTCTCTGGTGGATTGAACATTTCCACCAGAGATATATATTAATATGATAACTTTGTGATGCAATGTTTGCACACAGCTGCTTACAAATTGAGCTTACAAAGAACAAAGAAATTCCTTACAGATGTAGCTTTTTCTATTTCTCTGGTAATTACTTACTTACTTGGATATTTTTCAACTTGCTACGCTTGGTTTATATATCACCAAGATACATGATAAAAAGACAAACAAATAAGAAAAAATGTCTATAGTCTAATTTCATGCTGCTTCATTTCTCAATTCAGCATCTTTGAATATCTTCAGTTTAGCATGGAAATGGAAATACTTCTTTGTTCTCTAAAAACTGAATTAGGCTGCCACCTTCCACTTACATACAATAACGCATGTGACTGTCAAGTCACTATCAACTGCTCTTTTGAATTTGTTCATCCGTTGAACATCCGTTGGGGATCTGGTTTAACATCCGTTGAGACTTCAGTTGATCATCTATTGAAGCTTTGTGAATCATCCGTGGAAACTGTTTTCTTGGTTGTTGACTCTATTTCATTTATACAAGATTAGAATGCATCTAATATTTACATTTAACCAATATATCCTGCATATTAATCTAGTAGTCAACATGACTAAAACATTCGATAACATCTAGATCACTAAAGCATTATTATATGCAGGATTGTGCTACTAATCTTATTATTACATAAGCTACTCTTTCAATGGATGTTGAATTGATCATCCGTTGAAAGCTAAAATTACACTGAATTAAATTTACTAAGTGTTTTGTTCAATATATCATCAAGCGCACAACATATTTTTAACAAAGGATTTCAGGCATACCTAGTTGTCAGAAAGATCACCCTCCTCGGGTGGAGTATCAGGTGGCGGATACACGGAATCAGCACCAAACACCGGCAAATCAAACTCAACACTAGTGGATGGGAAAGCAGTGCCCAAAGCCTGTGTCAAGTCGGCTGCAAAATGACTGTGCATGTCATGCATCGCATCCATGCATCTGGCCAATCTCCGAAATTGCGCATCGCCAAACCCAGAACCATCCCCTTCCTCCTGCTGAGCATGCAAAAAACTAGCCTCTCCACGAGCGGCTCTCCAAGCTGCATGCCTAGCCGGAGAAGATCCACATCATAAGTCTGGTCGGCTGGCTGGCCACCGGGAAAATGATCATAAGTGTAACCTAGACCCGTCTCTTCAGCTTTTCCACCATACCATTCTTGCATCACTACGATCGTGTTGCTATCATTAGGAGCGTTCGGCATCTGCAAATGCTCCAACTCGGGCCAACGAACACCCACCGAAACACAAATCTTCGTCACAATAGAGGCATGAGGAATCACCCCCGATGTCCTGCTCTTCAGAACCCATAACATATTCTGATATATTACATGGACGAGATCCATATACTCCTCATTCAAGATCCCCCAAAGTAAAATAGCACGATCAACAGTAACATCATGCTGATGCGAAGAAGGCATAATATTGGTACATACAAAAGCATTCCATGTCTAAGCGTACATGTTCATGCATGCCGCCGGAAAAGTGAGCAGCTCATTCGTGCCCCTCTTGTACTTCCATTGTGTTCCCGGAACACACAACCAGCCATAATAATATCAAGATCAAAATCCCCTCTTGTCTTTTTCACCCATTCCTCTTACGTCAGCTTTCTCGCGGGTTGATTAATAACCCTACAAATAGCCTCCGATGTGTAATCCACCGTCAAACCACATACCACAGAAAACCCATTTTTATCCGCCCTTGTATTCATATAAAACTCCCGAATAATGCTCATCGGGAAAGCGGAGGGTACCTCGTAGAAAGTTTGTCATCCCATCTCAGTAATCATCTCCAAGAGCTTTCTATCTCTTGCAGGGGGTAAGAAACCCCTCTCCTTCACAATTGATTTGGACATCAATCGATTAAACTCATCTTGTGCATCTGGAGAAGAAAATATAGCCACTGCGCCACTAGCACTCGAATCCTCGATAGACGAGGGACTAGAGCTGCTACTCACCATGACTCTCGATCTTTTGGGTGCCATTAGAACAATAGAGATTTTTTTTGTAAGTAGTAGTGAATATGAAAAACTAGGGTTTTAAAATTGAAATATATATGTGAGAGATGTATGTAGGATTTATGTATATATAGAATAGATATGGGTTTGGGTTAGGAGTGTGTATTAATAGGAATTAGGGTAGAAAAAGGGTTAAAAATGGGCGGGGGTTTTGTTTTTCTAATTTTTTCTATTTTTTTTCCAAAACCTCCGCGCGGCCCCCCGCTCTCCCGCGCGGGTGCGCCGTGCTCCTGTAGATTTCGCGCGGCCGCCCCGCTTCTGGTGCACTTGCACCGTGCTCCTTGAAAATCAGATTTTTTTGTTTTCTGCCGCTTCTTTTTTTTTCTTTTTCTTTGATGACACTACTGTACAACAAACATGGTTTGCCTCCCACGAAGCGCTTGGTTTACGTCACTAGCTTGACATGAATCTTTGAATCAAGTTTTTGAAAGAACGACGCTCACCACCTCGCAGTTCGCCTTATCTCCATAGTAATGCTTCAATCTCTGCCCATTCATCTTGAACGCTTGATCCGGATGCGTATCAAAAATCTCCACCGCCCCATGTGGAAATATAGTTTTGAATGTGAATGGCCCTGACCACCTCGACTTAAGTTTTCCTGGAAAAATACGGAGACGAAAGTTGTACAATAGAACTTTCTGACCAGGCACAAATGACTTGCGCACTAACCTCCTATCATGCCATCTCTTGACTTTTTCCTTGTACACTTTGTTATTCTCAAAAGCCTGTAATCGAAACTCCTTTAGTTCATTTAGTTGAAGCACTATTTTCTCTCCACCAGCTTTCATGTCAAGATTTAGCTTCTTCAAAGCCCAATATGCTTTATACTCTAACTTCGCAGGAAAATGACACACCTTCCCATACACCAATTGGAAATGAGACATACCAAGATGAGTCTTGAATGCTGTTATATATGCCCAAAAAGCTTCATCTAGCTTCAAAGACCAATCTTTTCTTGATGGACTCACCACCTTCTCCAAGATCCATTTAATCTCCCGATTAGACACTTCAGCTTGCCCATTACTTTGAGGATGGTAAGCTGTGGCAATGCGATGATTCACGTGATACTTTTTCATCAATGTAGTGAACTTGCGATTACAGAAATGCGATGCCTCGTCATTGATTATGACTCTCGGAGTGCCAAAATGCGTGAATATCTGCTTATAAAGGAAGTTAAGCACCACCTTAGCATCATTGGTTGGTAATGATTTTACCTCGACCCATTTGGACACATAATTAACTGCCAAAAGAATATACTGATTATTAGAGGATGAGACAAATGGCCCCATAAAGTCGATTCCCCAAACATCGAAATCTCAACTTTGAGCATCACATTAAGAGGCATCTCATCTCTCTTGGATATATTACCAACTCGTTGGCAGTGATCATATCTTGAAACAAACTGATGAGCATCCTTAAACAAAGTAGGCCAGAAGAATCCTGCTTAAAGAATACGAGAATCTGTCTTCTCTCCACCATAATGTTCACCATACACAGTAGAATGTCATTCTTGTAGGATTCCCTCAGTCTCACTATATGGAATGCATTGTCTTATAATCTGGTCAGCTCCCTGTCTAAATAAGAAAGGTTCGTCCCATCGATACCACTTCGCCTCATGTAGAAATTTCTTCCTTTGAGCATAAGAGAGTTCTGGGGGAATGACATTACTCACAAGATAGTTCACAATATCTGCAAACCATGGTTCTTCTTCTTTCACCCCAAAAAGTTGCTCATCGGGAAAGATTCATTGATCAATGCCTTGTCCAGTGAAGCCTTGCCTTGATCTTCCAAATGTGATAGATGATCTGCTACCTGATTTTCTGTACCTTTCATATCCTTAATTTCTAGCTCAAATTCCTGAAGTAAGAGAATCCATTGAATCAGGTGAGGTTTTGAATCTTTCTTCGAGACCAGATATCGAATAACAGCGTGATCAATGTAAACTGTCACCTTTGTCCCAAGCAAATAAGATCAAAACTTCTCAAAACCATAGACAATTGCCAACAACTCCTACTCTGTAGTAGTGTAATTCAGCTGAGCACCATTAAAGGTCTTACTAGCATAGTAAACCACATGGAAAATGTTCTGCTTTCTCTGGCCAAGAACTGCTCCAACTATATAGTCACTAGCATCACACATCATCTCGAAGGGCTCATTCTAATCAGGTGCAGTAATCACAGGTGTTGTAGTCAAACTCTTTTTCAAGCTCTCAAAAGTATCTAGACATTCTTCATCAAATTTGAAAGGAACATCCTTTTCCAGCAAATTACACAAAGGCTTAGAGATTTTGGAGAAATCTTTGATGAATCACCGATAAAAACCCGCATGACCGAGAAAACTGCGGAGTCCTTTAACTGAGATTGGTGGAGAAAGATTTTCAATGTCCCCACCTTGGCCTTATCCACCTCAAGTCCTTTTCTAGATACCTTGTTCCCAAGAATGATACCATGTTGCACCATGAAGTGAAATTTTTCCTAATTGAGCACCAGATTGGTCTCAACACATCTTTTCAGCACCAACCCAAGATTGTGCAAACATTCGTCATAAGAAGTACCGAACACGGAAAAATCATCCATGAACACTTCCATATTAGTTCCAATCATGTCTGAGAAAATTGTCATCATACATCTCTGAAAAGTAGTAGGTGCACCACAAAGTCCAAAAGAGACTCGACGAAAGGCAAAAGTGCCAAATGGACAAGTAAACGTGGTCTTCTCTTGATCTTCTGGAGCAATGCAAATCTGATTATATCCCGAATATCCATCCAGAAGATAATAGTACTCGTGTCCAACCAACTTGTCATGCATCTGATCAATGAATGGAAGCGGGAAGTGATATTTCCTTATGGCTTTATTCAACTTTCGATAATCCATGCAAACTCTCCATCCTGTGACTGTCCGATTAGGGATGAGCTCATTCTTTTCATTAGTTACAATTGTCATGCCTTCTTTCTTAGGCACACACTGCTCCGAACTCACCCACGAACTGTCAGATATAGGATAAATGATTCCTACATCTAGCCATTTAAGAATTTCTTTCTTCACAGCCTCCTTCATGATAGGATTTAGCCTCCTTTGTTGCTCAACAGTTGGCTTCCTTCCTTCCTCAAGCAGAATTTTATGCATGTAGTAAGAAGGGCTGAGTTCCTTGATATCTGCTATAGTCCATCCAATTGTTGATTTAAACTCTCTCAGAATTCTCAAGAGCTTATCTTCATCACTTCCTGAAAGGTCAGATGCAATAATAACAGGCAAAGTAGATGCATCATCTAAAAATGCATACCTCAAGTGATCAGGCAGTTGTTTGAGCTCAAGAGTATAAGCTTCTTCAATAGATGGCTTGAGACACTTTGGAGAATTTTCCAGCTCTTCCAATCCAAGAGACTCGATCGGCAAGTCTAACTTCCTCTTCCATGGGAATGCATTCAAATAATGCATCTGCTCTTCCCCTTCTTCATCTTCATTATCAAACTCCCCCGTTAAGGGTCTTTCTAAGGCGTAAGTCCTTAGCAAGTGATCAATCTCCGAAGCCACTATGGAGTCGACCATGTTAGGTCCCACAACACTGTAGAAGGGGGTTGAATACAGTGTTATTACAATCAAATCGATCTTGAAGATAAGTAACAGTAAACAGATGTATTCAATATAATAAACTCTGTTACAATGGAACTGTTCTCTCTCAGTGATGAACAAATATCACTAAGAGTTTCTAGGTTACAATGAATAATGTATCTCGATAATGATAACACATGTAGTGTAAACCTATGTCTGTGTTTATATACTACACATTTACAAGATAACTTCTAATTGATATGGAATATAATTCTGTCTCCTAAAATACAATCAGATTTCTTATACAAGTCTTCAGTCTTCTAATTCTTTCCATGCATATCTTCTTTTATTTTCGTCTCAATCTTCTACTTTAAATCAGCTTCCTTCCTTAACTGTAAGTCCTCCCGTACTTAAGTTCTGTCATGACCTTAATCCTGATATGAAGTTCTGACTTCCAGTAAGTACTGATTCAAGTAAATCCTGATATTTCCTATTTGTTAAGATCTGAAAACTAAACCTGAAACATATTAGACATGACATCTCAAATATATCTAACAGACCAACTCCATTTTAAAGCACTCATCTTCATCAGTGGGGAATTTCATTACATTGAAGACATTGAACGTGACATCTTGACCTTGAACTCTCATGGTTAGTTCACCATTTTGCACATCGATAAGAGTTCGGCCCGTAGCTAAGAATGGTCTTCCCAAGATAATGAGAATCTTATTGTCCTTCTCAAAGTCTAGAATGATGAAATCAGCAGGAAAGATGAGTTTATCCACCTTAACCAATAAATCCTTCACTACTCCTCGTGGATAAGTGATGGAATGATCAGCCAACTACAAAGACATGTTCACAGGTTTTGGATTAGGTAGTCCAAGTTTCTTGAAAACGGACAAGGGCATCAGATTAATGCTAGCTCTCAAGTCACACAAACACTTGTCGAATGATAGATTTCCAATGGTACAAGGTATCATGAAACTTCCTAGATCTTTAAGCTTAGCAGGTAGTTTCTGTTATAGCACACCACTGCACTCTTCCATTAGAGCAACGATTTCCAACTCCTCAAGTTTTAGCTTCCGATATAGAATACCCTTCATGAACTTAGCATAGCTCGATATCTGTTCTAGAGCTTTAGCAAAAGGTATGTTAATATGCAACTTCTTGAAAACCTCTAAAAACTTGGCAAACTGCTTATTAAACTTTTTCTTTTGAAGTCTTTTAGGATATGGCGGAGGTGAGTAGACCTGTTTACCCCTTGTATTACCCTTAGGAGGATTGCTTTCAACAGCTTTCTTCTTCGGTTCCACCTCGGCATCCTTCTGCACTACTTTTTCAGCTACAATCTCATTTTCTGGAATTGGAAAAGGTGCAGATGCACCTGTATTCTGAATAGAATCTTCAAAATCTTTATCTTGCTGAATTTGGGGGCTCATGACCTTTGCAGACCTAAATGTGATTGCCTTCAACTGCTCTTTGACTTCCCTCTTTCCTGGATTAGCTTCTATTTTACTAGGAAGAGTTCCTGGTTGACGGTTCAAGAAAGTATTGGCAATTTGCCCTATTTGATTCTCCAGAGTCTTGATAGAAACTGCTTGACTTTTGCACATCAGCCTCAACTCCTCCAATTCAGATTTTTCATTAGTAGATTGACCTGCATTTCCATGCGGTTGTTGTTGAAGTTGGAGTTGTTGTCTTTGTGCATACTGTTGGTCAAAATCAGGTAGATTAAACTGCTTTGCTCCAAACGGCTGATAAGGCTATTGTACCACATTCTAGTGGTTGCTCCAGCTGAAGTTAGGATGATTGCGGTTGTTATGATGATAAGTGGCAGGAACTGGTTGCTGCAACCTCTGAAAGTTGCTCACAAACTGAGCTGATTCACTAGATATAGCACACTGCTCCATTTCGTGCGCACCTGCACAAAGCTCACAAACACTTGTGATATGATTAAATCCATAATTAGCCAAAGGATCCAGTATCATCGTTAACACCTTTAGTTGAGCAGCTATAGCTGTCGCTGTATCCACCTCCAGAATTC
Source organism: Apium graveolens (assembly GCF_009905375.1). Taxonomy (NCBI): domain Eukaryota; kingdom Viridiplantae; phylum Streptophyta; class Magnoliopsida; order Apiales; family Apiaceae; genus Apium; species Apium graveolens. Next base: position 179,578,751 of record NC_133650.1, on the reverse strand, counting down.
CTGCTACCTTACCTTGAGGTAATCTCTGAGTTGGGTTCTGATATTCATTAGCAGCCATCAATTCAATTAGCTCATAAGATTCATCATAGCTCTTAGCCCATAAGGCTCCACTTGATGCTGCATCGAGCATGGGTCTTGACTGTGCTCCCAAACCATTATAAAAGCAATTGATGATCATCCAATCAGGCATGCCATGATGAGGACACTTCATAAGCATCTCCTTGTAGCGCTCCCAAGCTTCACATAAAGATTTTCCCGATTGCTGCGCAAATTGAGTAAGAGCGTTCCTGATTGCAGCTGTCTTTGCCATAGGGAAGAATTTAGTAAGAAACTTCTGAGCAAGATTGTTATTCCCTAACAATGCAGCAATAATTACAGAAGAGGGGTTGAATGTAATTCTAGTAAACTTTTTCTTGAACTATAAAATGTTTTAACTCAAACTATATATATAACTATATATTGGTTGCAAGATCAAAATTTTTTCTGAGTTGTCTTTTGATGTCTATCATTGTTGTCTCTGGAAGTCTAGCTTCCAACTTGTCAGAAATGTCTTTCTTAAGTTGATCAACTTCATTTTTTATTAGAGAAACATTTTGACTTTGTTGGTAGCCTAAAATTTGTTGTAGTTGGAGAGTAGCAAGATGTGCTTGCAGAAGCTTCTTGGTGCTAGCATTTTTGGTTGATTGAAGTGCAGACTGTGTTTGGCTGATAAGTTGGATGAGTGTCGTCTTGAAATGGTGATCATCACATTGCTTGGAGAAGGCCCATGATGGCATGCTGGATCTGGAACTAGGGCCTACTTCTCCCCCTATATCCAATGGCTCTTCTTCACTATATCCATCCTCACCTCCAACGAATTCTTCTGAACCACCAGTCTCATAATCAACATCACCAGTTGTTGAGGGAAAAGGTGTGATGGCATCCTTAACTCTTTGCATGGACTGTATAGTGTGCACCAAATTGAGCATTCTTTCTGCATTGGCATTTCCCTGTCCAGCTAGAAGTTGATATGCTGAAACAGGGTGAGTAAATGTCTCAGCATCCAAGGAGGTAGAATCTATAACAACTTGAGTTTGCTAAGATAGTCCCTCCATGTCTGCACCTTGGACATTCCTTAACTCACTTACAATGACATACACCCTTATATCTCCAGTACCTGTATTTCTCTTATTTTCTCTCTTTTCTTGCATCAAGGTCTCACCTTGGCTCCCCACCCTCACACCCTCACCTTCACCATCTAAGGTGGGACTCCTCACACTCACTTTTTCCAGTCCTGAAGAAATGGACTGCATTGGATCACTCTTTTCCTCTCCTTTTTCCTTGGAGCAACCCAGACTCTCACTCAAGTCACTACCTTCCCTCAATCCTAATAGTGATTGCACAATTACTAAGTCATCTGCACTTGTAACTATAGTTGAACTTTGGAGTTGTGCAGAGACACCCGACGGATGAGCAATATCCATCGGGTTAGTAATTTGACAATACGACGGATGATTGCTGTTAGGCACATCCGTCGAGATACAATCACTACTCGACGGATGAACAATATCCATCGAGTGAGAAGAAATGAATGAGTGTGGAGTGGAGACTATTGTAGACTCTGTGCAGATTGATGAAATTTTTGGCACAGATGTCTCAATAATCTCAGAAAGAAATGGCAAGTGAGCCAACAAATCATCTAGAAGATGATGCTCACTTGCATGGATTTTTGGCTTCTCCAACAGAGTTAAAGATGGAGAAAATGGTTGAGATGTTTGAATCATATCAACATCCAAAGAGTGTGTGGGAGAATTTGGTGTTTGAGGTGTTTCAATTTGTATAGATTTTGGCTTTGACTCCGCATTTGTTGGAGCCACATCAATTTGACTTTGAGATGGTGCAGTGACTGGGTCTTTAGCTCCAGTTTGCATTATGTGTGTACCCTGTGCATCCCCAAGGGTTTTAGGTTTCTTCTTTCTTGTGTAAGTTTATGGTGAACTTGTATCCCTACCCCTTTTGTTCTGTGCTCCTGGTTGAGAGCTTGTTTCAATAGTTACATCCTTTTGGGAGGATGAAACTAGAATTGAGCTTTTGTCCCTATTAATAACCACAGTTTGTTGGGAAACTGTGGTGTGGCTTGGTTTGGGTACACTATGCTCACCATCCTTATTTTTAAGGCTTCTTTGATTTTCACCCTGTCCCTCACCTATCTTTCCCACCTTCACACTCCCCTCTTTGTGTTTAGTGGATTTTACAACTGGCATCTTTTGAGAGACACCAGAGGGGGCTTTCTTTGTCTTTGTTTTTGAAACTTTGGTTTTGGTAGCTTGGGTAAGCATCTGTCTGGTCATTGACACAGGTGCCACTGCTACACTAGAAGGCAAAGAAATATTTGAGGTTAGAAGAGTAGAGACAGTTGAAATTACCTCACTTACCTGAGATGCCTCCATTACTGGAAAGTAGAAGAGTGACACCTCTTTTTGGTGATCTGATCTATTAAGATCTCCAATAATTCTTCTTTCTTGAACCCAACAATTTAACTTGTTGGTTTGGTTCTCAATCACAATGTCCTCAGAGAGGTGGTTAGAAAGCATCATGAAAAATCTAGCATAATAAACACTCTTACCCCTCTTATTGAGCTCCCCGAACTTAAACCCCAACTCAAACAAGACTAGATCACTAAAATTGAAGTATTTATCAGTTACAAGCATGTAAAGCATGTTGAGCATGGAGATATTAACATAATCAAAATTGCTAATTTTACCAGAAAATACTTTAGTAACTACATCACACAGGTAACTTCATTATTTCCTATGACCCAATCTCCTAATTTCACTTAATTTAGAGATGGTGAGTGCATAACCCATGGAGTTTAACATGTTAATAATATCAGTGTCTGTCTGTGGAGTAGTGACAGTATTATCAGGAATCTTAAAGCATGCTTTAACAATGTCACTATTAACACAGAATTCCTTACCTTTAATAGTGAAAGTGATGGTCTTGTTAGTTGAGTTGTACACTGCAGTCGTCCATATTTCCTCCACAACCTCACAGTAGATAGTGGGAGACTCTAGCATGCCATAGTTGAGCTTGCAGTATTGCACAAAATCCATCATTTTGTAGTAGTCTCCAGACTGTTGAATCCCTTTGTTCACTAGAGCTGTGAAGTTGTTCTTCTCATAGATAAAGCCAGTTTGAGACATAATTTTGACGACTGGTGCCATTATTAGAGAGTAAAAATTGTAGAGAGAGAGGGTAATTGCTTTTGAGAAAGAAAGAAGTTAGAGCAGATGAATTGAGAATGATAAAAGGAAAGTAATGAAAATGAATTTTGCTTTCATACTCTCTCAAAAATAAACTGACAAAAGTAATAAAGAACCAATCAAAATTTCCCAAAATAGTCATTTAAATAAAAATAAATTGTCAAAATTTTATCAACCATCCGTAGAACTATACTTACAGACTGTAAGTAAACTCGATAAATGATGTTCAGAGAATTAACCACCATGATTTGGAAAACTCGACGGATGAGGATAAAACATTTGAACCGTCGAGTTAATAAAATAATCCAGAAAAATAATTGAATTTTAGATATTCTATTCCGACGGATGATCAAACTCGATGGATAATGATCATCCGTCGGGATGTAAATTTTGACTTAGCCAAAATTTCATCCAAGGCTGAAAAATCAATTAAATTTCTGGCTGCATTACAACTTGCAAAAATATCTGACATAATTCAAGAATAATTAAGCATACCTAACTCACTTACCAACCTTGAAAAGGTGGATTCATCCAGTGGCTTGGTAAACATATCTGCACTTACCTAACTCTGTGAAGAACAAATTGTCTCACAGCTGCTTTACAAGTGAATAAACAAACTACAGAGAAATTCTTAATAGTTACAGCTTTTTCTATTTCTCTTCTAAAAGTGTTTGCTTGGTTGTTTGTTCTACTAGCTACACTTGGTTTATATACCACCAAGTTTACATGGTAATAAGACATGATAATAAAACAAAACTATCATGTCAAACTCCATGCTGCTTCACTACTCTATTCCAGCACCTTTGAAAACCTTCTTAACTTGCATAGAAATGGTAATGCTTCTTTGTTCTTCATTTCCTGTTAAACAGGCTACCACATTCCTTTTGCAAACACCCAACACATGTGACTGTGTTGTCACTGTCAATAAATGTTTGAATTGATCATCTGTCGGGTACATGCTTGTTATCCGTCGGGTTGCCTTGTTGATCATCCATCAGGTAGCTTTGTTGATCATCCGTCGGGTAGCTATTTGACACTTGACTTCATTTCACTTATGCAGAATTACAAAACATCTTATATTTACAATTAATCAACCTATTCTGCATATCTAATAATAGTCAACATGACTCATATGCTACTACAGAATCTATACAAAGTTGTTTACAGAAATGAGTTACAATACTTATTATTACATAAGCTAATAACTCTATGGATAATAAATCATCATCCGTCGGGACTATAATTGAGTCATCCGTCGGGACTATATTTGATCATCCATTGAGTGCTACATTTTCCACTAAGTTAAATCTACTAAGGTGTTTTGTTAATGTAATCATCAAGTTCACAACATATTCCCAACAAAGATCCTCCCAAGTAGTGATATAACCTGCTGGTAGAGAATGCAACCAGCACTTAGCTTTATCCCTCAGAGAGAATGGAAAAAGCCTCAGTTTTATAGGATCTTCAGAAACATTGTTGAACTTGAAAGTGTCGCAGATGTCGATAAAATCTCTTATGTGCATGTTAGGATCTTCCATCGGAGAACACCCAAACTGGACTGAATTCTGCACCATCTGAATCGTGCTAGACTTGATCTCAAAGGTATTAGCCGCAATGGATAGTATGATAATGCTAGACTGAATGTGATTGATCTTCGGTTGAGAATAATCCATCAAAGCTTTCAGATTTGTTGCTGGTTCTCCCATTTGATGATAGCTTCTTCTTCAACTTTCTCGACTTCTTCAACTACTTCAACTTCTTCCAGTGTTTCCTTACGAGATTGAGAACGTGTTCCCATACACGCCCTCTAGAGTACCTAAAACACAAACAAAGTAAACAAGTAAAATATCTAAATCAGTGAACTTTAATGACCAATGATGTCAAACATATAAACTAAAATTTAACACCGAACTCCCCGGCAGCGACGCCAAAAACTCATTCGCTGTAATTCTAACGCGACAATACACGAAAGGGTACGCGATCACAATTAGTATACGATTCAATTCAAGTTCGTTTGCAGAGAGAATCGGTTTAGGTTAATTTCAGATTATGCACTTATGCAACAATGTAGGGTTATCGTTCAATGCTAAGACAATAACAAATTGAGTTTTGATTAAACTAAGAGATTATACTAAATATCATTAACTAAGAGATTTATGATTGAATTACTTATATAAGAATAAACATGGGATTCTAACTTCATTAAATACTCCATTCAAAGTCTATGTTTTAAGCTGAGCATGTGATGGTGATGATAACTAATTAGATAAATGAAATTAGTATACGCCAACTTTCGTTGTACGTATATCCTACTACTAAGCATCCACAATTAAGATAGAAGATAACGGACACTAATTATGTTTAGTCCCTATATGTCTATAAAGATTGAAAACATAATGGTTTAAGAGCAAGTTATCTATCGTGATTATATAGGGTGAATAAAATGGTTAAAATTACCCACGAAGTATGCATGTCAACTCATACATAAACCTATGCTAGCACGGCAAGTTCTAAACCTCTATATTCAATGCGCTTCAATAGAGATTAGCAAACAATCTTAGATGTTAGCTACGCATCAAAGACGAATAAGCACAACCAAACTAGGAAATCATAAATCACCACACATAAAGGATTATAAAACAATTAACTATTAAAATCCATAGATAAATCCGTTAGAACCCCATGACAACGATTAGTTCATAATCGAAGTCATCGTCACCATGGGTTCCAATGAAAACATGATAATAAACAATATAAGAGTACTAGGGTTCAAAGACAAATCGAAAATAAGCATCAAAAGTATCAACTATATTGAAGAATACAAAAGTCTTCTTCTCCGTAACCGTCTTTTGCACTCTAGGTCTTCGTATTACTCTCCAGGTCTCCTCGTTATTAAAAATGTCTTATTTTTGGTTCATATATGCTTCTGGACGACCTGGGCTCTCAAATTCTTTAAAACAGACTTGAAACGGAATTCTAGCCCAGACAACTGGCGCGGCCGCCCCAAACTCCGTGCGGGCGCAAACGTCTTCTGTCAACCTGGCGCGGCCGCCCCGCTTCCCTTGCGGTCGCGCCGCTTCCCGCACGGGCGCGCCGTGCCTGTGGACTTTTCTTCATTTTCTTCTTTTTGCTGTAACTTAAGCTCCGTCTGTCAGAATTTGGCGATCCAATAGTCCACACGAAGCTATCAATATGCTCTTCAATATAATGGTTTTGACTTCATAATCTGACCTCCTTTCAGCATATTTCTTTGAAAAGCTCATTTATTCATCCAACTAATGCCTGTAATGCAAAAACACAAAAACACATCAAAAATACCAATAACTTGAGTCTAAAACAACAACTTAAGATTGTAATGAAGCGTTCCAAGTAGATATAAAATCCACTTATCACTACTGCTATACGATAATCAGTCATATATTGGAAAAGTTGTAAACCTTTTATACTAGTAGAAGGAGACACCTTCGTATCCTAGTTATCACCCCTGCCGCATTCGGGCTATGTGTCTCATTTTGAGTATATACACACTTCACGGGTTCCTGAGTACACATAATACCTTCGCCTTCGGTACCTTTGATAGTCTCCCTAGTACCCGTAGTACTAGAGTCTACCCCTCATAGTCCTTTTTTAGAATCCTATCATATACTTGGAACTTATACTCGTTTCCCAAGCGTAATACTTGTTGATAGGTATATACTGATATACATATGCATACTCCCGAAAATTTCCGGAAAAAGTATTATAATAGTGTGAGTTGTCCATTGTCAATAAATAAATAATTAAGGGGGAGTTTCTTTTGGTACTATAGTCAAAATATTTTAAATATGCAGAGAAAATATTTTTTGACAATTTGAAAGTACTAGAATGATTTTCTGAAATTCAGAAATTATTGCAAAATAAGGTTTATAATTTTTAAATCGTATAAAATCATTTAATAAATATTAATAAATATTATTAATTATTAAATAATTAAATCTCGAATAATTATGTTTTTAAATGAATATTTGAATTAATAAACCTCAACTTATTATGGTTTAAGTAAATAAATTAAATCTTAAACAAATATTAAATTTTTAAAATTAATAATTAAGTAATAGTTTAGGAATACTTCTTTTTTTTAATGAATCTTTGAAATAATATTCGTCATTTAAATAAATAATATAAGTTGAGAGAATACGATCTTTGGAAATCTTTGTAATAAAAGTTCGAGTTATTTAATGAATCATAAGAGGGCATCGAATCCCTTGGAATATTAACTTGAATAATAAAATAGATATGAACTTTATTCGTTCCAAATATATTCGAAATACTTTTGGGTTTTTAAGAATTTAAATCAACCGAATCTCGGTCTACAATATATATACGACCTACTTGCTAGCGTTAACATATAATTCGATACATATTATATCATAATCAATCTCGTCTTATAATACTTCGTAATGAAATTCACGGTAATCACGACATTATATGTAAATACATGAAATCAATTTTCACAACACAACAGTTATCTTGAGTAGGGTTTGTAAACTTGCGTGGGGGTTTGGAAGTGGAGGGTGCCCGCGAGTCTGTTCGGTAATCTATAAATAAGAACATTATTGTTCCGTTTGTTCTTATTCGTACTTAGCGTCACTTGTTAAATACGTATCATTTTATAATCGAATAATGTGACTCGTTTTACTCTCGATATTTTATTAAAGCACGAATAATCATTAACCTCGATTTAGATTCTCAATACTCATTGTCCACTTTACTTATTCGTTTTACAAGTCGGCTCCCCTCTCGACTACTAGGAAATTGTAGTAGCGCGACCTCGGCTCCGACATTTTTATAAAATCGAAAAACTAATATTTTCACTTGAAATTTTTACAGGAAATTTCTTTACTCCATATTTCAATCTCTGTTAAATTTTCATGATTTTTTAAATAATTTTAAGTCGGTCATTTATACACCCAAAGTTAGTAATTCGTAGTAGTTTTTGTCGCGCAAATCGCGTTTACTAAAAAGAACCTAAATTTTGAACCGTAAATAAAAATCAAGCGATTCAAGCGCCTAAACGATCCTTATGAAAAGTTCTATAATTTACAAGTCTTATTTTTCAAGAATAAATAGTTTAATCATTCTGTAATTTTGCAGAAAACTAAGTCGTCGCCAATCGGACATTATAACGACATAACGCTACGATCCATGGTTTCGTTATAACTACTACATTACCAATCACCCAATATTCTCCAATAAATTAATTAACTACTTATTCATATGAAGAACTCAAGGATTTATGTTCATCAATGTCATACTTATCAACCAGTTCATCCATAATAACCAAACCAACATAATAACACTACAACTTTATCCTATATTCAAGATCCATGCTTTTCTTGAAAAGTTCATTACTAAACAAAGTTTGAAAGAATGATTTATACCTTTTTGGGTTCTTATAAATATATCCTTAGATGGATGATGCTTGATATACTTTTGGATGTGCTTAAAGATTCTTAATTATCCAAGAAATCAACAAAAATAACTTGAAGTTACTATTTGGTTACTATTCATCATCATCTTTGTCATTTTATTTACCTAGGAAAACCTCAAAGGAATGGGGGTGAAAGATTTATTTTACCTTATTTTGATAATATGGAAGTTTGATAATTAATTGTAGCATTTTTCCATGGCTTGAACTTGAAATTTGAATTCTTGTTTGCTTCCTTTTCTTGAAAAGCCGAATGGGATGAATGAAGGAGGGATAGAGAAATTTCTTGGATGCTTGCGTGTGTGTTTTTAATGTTGATTGATTTTATGACCAATTAGATAGATATGTTACTTGTAAAATCAAGAAGCATGGTCTTAATTTCCAAGCCTACAAGCTAGGAAGTACTACCACCATCAATTCTACTATTCACCCCAACTATGTCACTATGCTTCTTGGATGGTTTACTATTTGATCAGCAATCCTTGGTTGCATTTTGTATGAACTGGTTTGCGTATTTTGCATGGCTTGCATGGGAATTTGCGTGGATTTATTTAGTTTATTCATTCACTTACATACTTACTTGGTCGCTTTCTTGTAATCGTGGTAAATCCTTGTAAGTGATTCGCGGGGTAATCCTTTCTTATCAATCCTTATATTTTATTATCTTGTACTTGGGTTTGGTTTATAGGATTTTAAATCCTTGATCGTAATGTGATTATCGTATTCCTTGATAGTTCGTAAAATGAGGTCGTTTTGAAATTGTTGCCCGGTAAAGTTAATTTTTTAAGGGGGTCGGATACAATTAACTAACAAATTGATTTATCAGATAAGTAAAGTAATAATAATAAAGAATAGATAAATCAAATAACAGTTTATATTGATCTTTAATAAACTGTTATAAAACTCTCTCAAGAACAATATTCCTAAGAGCTGTTAGGTTATGAATAATACTCGAGTTAAGCACACTATTAAGTGATAACCTATTCTGTGTTTATATATCACACAACTGCATAATCAATCACTATCAATTATAAGATATGTTACAGTATAAGTTATCTAGTTTTTATACATATCTAAATCAACAACTACAATCCTATAAATCAGCATATTTTTATTTATCCTGTAGACGTGACTTATCCAATCATATCCTGACAGTCATCACATCCTGATGCATATCCTAACTGCATCAGATCCTGACGCTTGACAAATCCTGACTGTTAGACAGATCCTGATTGGCTTCACATCCTGACGACTCTATAAGATCCTAACTCTATAGCAATTCCTGATTCCTGACATAGATAATTTCCAACAATCTCCCCCAATTTATGCTTTGCAGAATAAGCATAAATTCTGAAGTATTGTCTAATGCCAAAAACCAGAAAGACAAAATGTTAAGTGTAAGAGTAATAAAACATACTTTGTTTCAGAAGTTGGTCTTCATATTTCTTGATAGACTCTGCAGTATCTCTGAACAAAAGCTTTCACTATGTCATCAATCTTCTTCAACATTATCTGCTCTAGCCTGATCTTCAAGTTCTTCTCATACTCAATTTCTTCAGATAATTGGTATATTGCAGCTCTTAAGTTTCTGATTGGAGTTCTTTCAATCATCAACTCACCCATTGACACATAACAAGATTTTGGACCATCAGGATTCATGGTTATATGTCTATGAGTGAGGACATTTTCAATTATAGCTCCTTCTTTCCTCATGTTGACTTATTGCATTCTGAAATTCATATAAGTTGAAATATAAGATCCAAAATAATGAGAACCAATATCAAGTATTCTTTTCCTGATAGTAGCAAGAATTATATTGGACCATTCTCTGAAAGCTTCATCTTCAACTCTTAGCAAGTAGTGAATATATTTGAGCTCCGTAAGAGTAGAATCTTTTGCTTGGTATCTAAGCCGTCATGTTTGTCAAGTATGATCTTCACTGCTTCTATCCTGTCTAGATGATCAGATGTACTTCCTAACCAGGACTATCAGCAATAGTAACTTTAATCAATCTTAAATTTACTAAATCAGCTTCATGATGCCCAATCCAAACTCTTGTATAAGGTGTAGATATTTTGAGGGCATTGGCTTGTACCATCCAGGATTTCTTATTTCCCATACTTTTAAAATCAGGTAAGCATTCCTCCCTTATACCTCTAGTAACAAAATTCATCTCTTTATTGCATGGTAGATTACTTATTTTCTTCCATTTGTAGTTCTGCTTCATCTTTAGAAAGCATTGAGCCCTTTTCTCTTCCTTTTCTTCAATAACTCTCCTTTCTGCTATTCTCCATCTACTTCCTCTATATCTCCTTAACATGTTTTGAAATTTCTGATTTGCTTTACTTATAGTTATCCTGATCTTTCCTTCCTATCTCCTTTCCTCTTTATTAAAAGCATCATTTCTTTCATCTTCACCAACTTCAACATTGAATGCTTCAACATAGGTAGATAAAATTTCAGGATTCATCTTAAATAGAGCTTCTTCATCTTCATTTTCAAAAAATTCAGATTTGGACATCCTTCTAGGATCAGGAACTGAACTGTTATATCAGGAAGTGATACTCTGTTGTCAGGATTTGAAATTGGATTGACAGGAGCAGCTTCAATCTGTAGTTGTCTTGATCTTCTTAGCACAGGCGTTTCAGCATCTTCACTTTCAGCATCTTTATTTTTTAACTTAATAGCATTCCTTCTAGATTCAGGATTGAGATATGAATGATCAATATGAAGTTTAGGAACCTGAGTTTCAGGAATCTCCTCAATCCTGTCTCCACTAGACCTTGTCCTTCTTTGAGAGGGAACAATGGCTTGAGCATCTTTCTTAGAAACTTTTCTGCTACCTCCCTTTCCTACGTTAGCTTTTCTCTTTCCTTAAGAAAAATTTTGATTTGTAGTCTGCAACTGAATGGGAATCTCTTCCTATTGTTTAAGCATATCGTCATGTAACATATCAGGAAATTCATCAGCCAGATGAGTGAGTGCTCTTTTTTCAAACATTTCTTCCACTCTCATATCTTTGTGATACAAAGTGATGCTAGCACCAGCCTTTGTTCTGAAAGTTTTATAGTATTTCTGTGCATCTTAAGGATTATCAATTATCACCTCTTCTCTGTTAGGAATTGCAGATCCTGACTATTGCTTTTCCATCAAGATTTGAGAATGAGTAATTGTATTGGTCTTCGCAGTTTTAGCACCATCCTTGGAGACATGAGTTGATTGAGTAGTTTGAGTTTGTGTCTGAATACCAGCTCTAGAATATCCTAACTGCAGTGAAGACAAAGGAAGAGCATCAAAATTAGATACCTTGAGGAATGCCTTGCTTATATAGTCAAAATAACAGTTCCACTCCTTCCTGAGCTTGGTCCTGAATAGTTCCTGGCCTTGGTAAACTCTGTGTTGTGGTCTATTTCTCTTACCCATTCAAACGGAGTAATAGTTGGAGTCACAACAGGTGTCCTTCCCTCCAATGCAGGAAGTTTCAATTCCTTCTCAATCACAGTGGCATTGATTTCATACTCTTGATTATCATATGTGAACAAAATCACTCATCTTTTAGCATCATCAGAAGAATTATCCCAAATTTACATTACCAGCTTAAACCAAACTCTAGATGGAGCTGTTAAAGCATAATCAATTTCAATTTAAGCTAGATAATCTTGAATCATTTTAAAAATATGTTGAATATTAGTATCATGCAATGGGGCTTTGAAATTGGTTGCAGCAAAGGTCATATGATTAAACACATATTTGGTGGCAGTGAAGGTGGAGACAGAATCAGTGGTAGACATTTTGAAAATTAGGGTTTTGTGATGAAAAGCTTGAGTTCAAAAAATTTTCAGAGAGAACATAGAAGATGAGCAAGTGTGTGTATTGTGTGTAATATGAATGTGAATAGTTTATCAATTACTGACGGTATCAGTAAAAGACAGTAAGACAAAAATACACATGTCATGTTTTAATTGGATGGCATTATTAGTGGAACAAATAATGTGTAATTCTAGTTAATGATGCACGGCTTTTAAGGAGCATATATGTGTTACTGCGCCTAATAACAAGCAAATAACCTTCCACATTAATCCAAATTACAAACGGCTCTATAATTATGCACAAAAATCACTCTCAAATATATTTAATTAAATCAAGTATTAATCAAGAAAAGTAATTAAACAAAATCATAAAATACTCACAGTCAGTATTTGACATTATCAGGATTTGATTACCTCATCAGGATTTGACACGTCAGGATTTGACATACCTTATCATGAATTGGCTGAGTGTGTCAGGATTTGATGTGTCAGGATTTGACTGATATAGTCAGGATCCAACAAATCATTTCTTCTCATAGCTGATCATTTTAAGCTCATGTATTAACTTTCCAAAGGTTGCTTCTGGTAATGGCTTGGTGAAGATATCAGCTACTTGTTGATCAGTTGGAACAAAGTAAAGCTCAATTATTCCTTCCATGACATGCTCCCTGAGAAAATGATATCTGATACTGATATATTTTATGAGTGAGTGTTCAATGGATTACCTGTCATAGAAATTGCACTTTGATTGTCACAGTAGATAGGAATTTTTGAGTAAGACAATCCGTAGTCCAAAAGCTGATTTCTCATCCAAAAAATCTGAGCACAGCAACTGCCAGCAGCAATATATTTAGCTTCAGTTGTAGATGTAAAATTGATTTCTGTTTCTTTTTTTTTCCATGTAACCAATCTACCCAAATACTGACAGCCACCTGAAGTACTCATTATGTCAATTTTGTATCCTGGAATCTGCATCAAAATAGCCAACTAGACTGAAATTTGATTATCTTGTATACCATAAATCAAGAGATTGAGTCCCCTTTAAATATCTCAGATTCTTTTCACAGCAATCAAATGAGGTTCTCTAGGCTTGGCCTAAAATCTTGCACACAAACAGGTTGCATATGTAATATCTGATCTACTAGCAGTCAGATATAGTAATGAGCCAATCATACCTCATTAAGCAGTGATATCAAACTCATTACCTTGATCTAGATCCAACTTAGTAGCAGTGGTCATTAGGGTTGTAGCTGTATAACTTTCCTGTATATTGAATCTAATCAACAGATTCTTTGTATACTTAGAGTGATTAATGAAAATTCCTTCATTAGTCTGTTTAACTTGCATTCCAAGAAAGTAGCCCCGTTCCCCCATCATGCTCTGTTTTGCAAGACATGCATGTACTATAACAAGACTATGTCAAATTGACAACCCTAAGTAATTTGTATGATAATCTAAGTTTTTATTTTATATTGTATCACTTAAGTCTGTAAAAGTGTAATTAGATTAGACTGGAGTATTTTTCTGTAAAAAGTCTCAAGCCCAAGAATAAACTCTGGAAGAAGATCATGAAGATCATGCCTCAGAGAAAGTGTGAAGAAGCTTGGAGTTGAATAAATCTGTTTTAAGAAAAATATTCTAAGTCAAGAAATCTACAAGTCGCATATTAAGTCTTATAGAGAAGTCATTCGGGAACTCCAGAATCACTTATCGAGAAGTCAAGAAAAGCTACTAGAGAACTCAGAGATATCGACAAGCCAAATGAAGACATGAAGATTGGAGATATCGACAAGTCAAATTATCACTAGAGATCTCAGAGATATCGATAAGTCAAATTATCACTAGAGATCTCTGAGATATCGACAAGTCATTTATGCACTAGAGAACTCAGAGATATCGACAAGCCAAATTGAAGACATGAAGATTGGAGATATCGATAAGTCAACTCTACATGCAAAAATTTAGAGATCTCGATAAGCTAAATTCTCTTATAGAGAACTCAGAGACTTCGATAAGTCAAAACAGCTATAGAGTAATAAGAGATCTTGATAAGTCATTATACTTATCGATATGTCAAGTTCTCTATATGACAAACTGGAGATCTCGATATAAAACTCAAAGTACAAAATGCAGATCAGTTAAATATCCAAAATTATCAATCAACAAACAAATCAATCACTGATTTGAAAAGTCTACAAAAGCAGCTTGAAGAGTACAAGATCAAAGGCCAAGATTAACTGACAAAGTAAAGTCACAGACATGCACGATTTGCAAAGATACTCTAAGCCAGAAATAGAAAGATTTAGTTATCCAAAAGTAGGGTTTATTACATGCTATTGCATGCTGTGTAAAACCAGTGTTTACTGTTCTATAAAATAAACAATGGATGCTTTATTTTAGTTGTAACAAAATAGATCTGAAAAATCTTGTAACACTCAAGAGAGAAGCTGAGTTCTTTATCAACAAAGAACCCAGAAATTTGTAAAAAAACACTAGCTTGATTTTATTATAAAATTAAGTGAGTTTTGAAAGATAAGTGTGTTCATGTGCATGTTTTATTATTCTGTTAAAGCACATTATCTTTACAATCCAGATTACTTTGTTCACCATTCAAAAAGCCATTAAAATTGTTTAAAACACATTCACCCCCCTCTATGTTATATTCATTACCCAATAAGTGGTATCAGAGAAAAATATGAAAGCAAATAGATTAAAGATCTTGGAAGAACGAATGCACATAAACTAAGCAGTATCAAAATCCCTACCTTTGACAGATCTAACTACACATTATGGAAAAATAAAATGATGCGGTTCATAAGGATGGCCAATCCATTATACATTCAGATCATCAAGAATGGGCCTTTCACCCTGTTAGGTCACACACACACTGTAGAGGGGGGTGAATACAGTGTATAGTACAATCAAATCGAACTTTAATAACTCAAGTAACAGAAAACAAACTTTATTGAAACAATAAACTCTGTTACAGTATGAAACTGTTCTCTCTCAGTGATGAACAAATATCACGAGAGCTGCTAGGGTTACAAAGAATAATCTTCTTAATTGTGATAACACTTTTAGTGTAAACCCTATGTTTGTGTTTATATACTACACAGTTACAAGATAATCACTAATTGATATGGAATATAATTCTGCTTCCTAAAATATATCAGTTTGATATCTTTTCTTCCAAGTATTCTATTCTTCATAGAATTCCTTCTTCATGCATATCTCTTCTTATGTTTGTCTCAATCTTCTTTCCTTTAACCAGCTGCCTTCCTTATCTGAACGTCCTTCAGTACTTAAGTTCTGATATCCATCTTCTGATAATTATCTCCTGATAATATAAGTACTGATATCCTTAAGTCCTGACTTCCAGTAAGTACTGATTTATCCTGTTTAAGTAAGATCTGAAAACTAAACAAAAATCACATTAGCCATGACATTATCAAATATATCTAACAATCTCCCCAACTTGTAAATTAGCATAATATACAAGTTTAACAGATATTTGATGATGTCAAAAACATTAAGTACAAATGCATGAGAATTTTACTAGATAACTACAACTTACAGTCCTTAAAGCTTTACCAATCTTTAACTTCTGATAATAACTTCAATCTGTATTCATATCAGAATTTAAGCAGTTGTAGATCTTGACTTGGCTTCATGTTCTGATCTCTCTGATGTCAGGAGTTGTTCTGAGATAGTTCTTCAACAAACATCTCTCAGCATATCTGAGTTAATCAATCATCCTCCTTTTAGCATCTTTAAGTTCTGCAGAATCTTCACCAGTTTGAAAGATTGCAGCCCTGAGATCATTAATCTTAGCTTTCTTTATGTCCTGATCCAGTCTGATCAAATATGCCTTATCAGACTCAAGATTGAATTCCACAGCCCTGTAACCCAGAAAGGTAGTTATAATCTTGGCAGTGTTGGGCTTCATCTCAACAATATCACCCTTGTGATCTCTGTACTTTGGAAGATATGTACTGTCAGACTTAACAGAATAAAGCTTTTTCTGTTTCTGAATTTGACTCTTCAAAAAGTTTGCAGCACAATCTGTTATTTTGTCATTCACTTCAAGTAGGAATAATACATGTTCCAGCTCTTCAAAATACTTCAGTGGAATGGCATTTTCCCTTATATGATAAACCCTACCAGCTGTCATGAAGTACAACAAGATGTGTTCTTTCAAGTAGGTATGGTAAACCATTTGTATAGATTCCAGTTGATTCAATCTCTCAGGAGTTGCTCCAATACCTGGTTCACTTAAGGAAGTTGGATCGTTGGTTGTGTTCTGTATTTTTCTTTCATCAGCACTTCCAAATCCAGTTTTATCTCTTGTTTCCTTTCCAGTAACCACTCTTGCTTCAAAACCACTTGTAGCAGTCTTCAAAGGTTTAGTCTGTTTGGATTTAGTGAATCCTGGTAGGAGTGTCTTTGATTTATCAGAACTAACTATTTCTTGACTCTGAACAACTTGAGCTATGTCAGAGGTTGTCTTAAAGCTTTTCTTGAAGTCAGAGCAAGATCAGCATCTTCATCAGTAATTTCTTCATTCACAGGAGGCACATAAACCTTGATAGGTTCACCAACTTTCTCTTTGCCCTTGGACCGTGGATCTATCTGCAGTTGTGATTTAGCCATGGTTGCTTCAGGATTTGTCCTTTCTTTTATCACAATGCCTTTGAGTTTTGGAAGTTTCTTTTTACCAGAAGCTTCAGATTTAGATTTGACTTTTCCTGATTTAAGTCTGGCTTCTTCTTCCATCAGAGTCTCCAAGTCCATTCCTTGATTTTCCTTAAGAAATAACTGTCTTGACATTTCTTCATCAAGATCTAAAAGTTCATCAGAACTTATCCTTTTACCAGTAGAAGAAGTAATTTCTTTTCCAGCATCAGAACTTGTCCTGTGACTTGTGATTTCAGCTTTTCTTGATGAGAAACCTCTACCTTGACTATGACCTCCACCCATTCCAGAGGTTCCTTGGTCATCTTTTTCATCATCCTTCCCCTTCAGTGTCTTATCAGTTTTGTATTTGGACTTAATTACTTTCTCCCCCTTTTTTGCATCAGCAGGTAAGAGAAGAGAGACAAGCAATTCCACTGAGGCTTGGATTTCATTAAGTTGAGATTGCTGAGAAGCTTGATTTTTCAAAATATCATCAATCTGAGATTGTTGTTTCTCTTGAGTCTTCTCAATATAAGCAACTCTGTCAAAGGTAGGTTGGAAGATTTTTTCTTGTCAATTTTCTGAACTTGTTCTTGCTTGAGTAATTCTTCCTGAAGTTTATGTATCTCTGCATGAGTAGTTGAATGGAGACCTTGCAGATGTTTAGTACTCAATGCAGTGACTCGAAGCTGTGTTTTGAAATCATTAGTAATTAACATCTCATCAGCTTTTGTCAAGTGCTCAGCAAGATTCTTTGCAGATGGAACACAGGTAACTGAGTTCCATTCCTTAGTCCACTCCTGTCCTGCAGGAGTTTCACTCCAAGGCACTGGTGCTTCTCTTGTAACAAACTTCTTAACTAGTTCAGATTTAGGAACAATTTGTTGAGGTGCATGTCCTGAAGGACCTGCTTCATCAGCATCTGCATTTGGAGCAGCATCACCAGTATCATCAGCATTTACAGCATCGGAACTTACAGAATCAGCATCTTCTGATAAAACAACGGTATGAGAAGCAATTGAGGTTTCAGCATCATCCTCTAAGTGCTGATCTGGTTCCAAGTTCTGATCAACAGCCATAGTCTGATGCTCACCCATATTCTGATCATCATCATATAGATGTAGAGAAGGTGTAGTAGATAATTCTGGAGTTTGAGTAGCATCAGTAATAGGTGTTGTTGATGGATTAATTGTTGTTGGAACTTCTAAGTAAAGTACTTCAGGCACAACCAGGTTCCGAATATCAATTTCAGCACTTGTGCCTGGATCAACAGGAGATACAGTCTTTTGAACAGGAGACACAAATGGTGTGTTTACCATTTCAGTAGCAGCTTCCTGAGGTGGAGTTAATAGAGAAGCAGTGGCTTCAGCAGATTCTGGTTCTTGTGAGATCAGAGATTCCTGATCTCCTTCCTTAGCTACTGCTTCCTCATCATCTGAAACTGGCCTTTTAGCTCTCAATTTCTTGTATCTCTTTGAAGGTGGGGATTCCTTGGGAGTTTCAGTAGAAGTCATTTTTCTAAGCCTTTTGAGAAGCTTAGATCCCCCAATTCCAGAATCCTTCTGAGAAGGAACTTTCTCAGCTTCTTTGACAACAGGTTCTGATGTAGAAACCTGTTCCTCAATATCAGACTCATCTCTCAAAACAATCCTCCTTCTCTTCTGAGGTGTATGAGGAACAGCCTTTGTCCTCTTAGGCTTGGAAGATGAAGGCTTCATAGTAGGTGCTGAGGATGAAGGTTGAGCTGTCTGTGAAGTTGAGAGATATGATTGAGATATGTTCTGAGGGATGGTTGAGATATAGATGGATGAGTGGTATGTTCTGATGGTTGCTGTGGTGTTTGGGAGGTGGTGGTAGGTTGGACATCAGGATAAACAGATCTATAGGTTTGAGGATCAACATTTACCAAGATCTGTTTTACAGACTGAGGAATCTGTAAAGGTCTAACCACTTTCTTAGTGTCAGCATTTACCAGGTCATTAAAGGCTCGTTTTGCAATTTTGAATGGTGGAATTAAGGTACTGGCTAGTTGAGTGGGATTAGTACAACAAAAGTTATATATAAGCTGACAGAATCTAGCAAAATAAACTACATTTCTATCTTCTGTCATCCTATCCCCTATAAAACCTATCACAGCACTTGCAAAATCAAAATAAGTTTGGTTAATGATAGCATACCCGATGTGCTGACTCATTATAGGAATGGCATCAAAGTTGGAACAGTTATTCCCAAAAGCTATAGTGATGAAGTCGAAGAAAAAGCTCCATTCCTTTCTAATATGAGCCCGTTTCAACTGCCCAAGCTTAGCCAAACTTTGCTCATACCCCAAACTGGCCATTAACTCTTGAAGAGCTGATTCCTCCGGGGTTGAAAAAGTACATCCTTCTGGTAAATGTAGGGCCTTGCGAATTGTACCAGGAGTTACCACATGTGTGGAATCATCCACTTCGAAAACAATACTGGGAGTACCATGTGTACCACCATTATCAAAGTGCCCAGTCCACCAAAACTTCAGAACTTGTTGGCTTGAAAAGACTAAAGGCCGGGTCAATGCATACCCAATTTCACTGTGTGCAAGAAGATCTTGCACAAAATGCAATTCAGACGGAGCTTCAGCATGATCGAGAATTGCAGCATAGTTATTTAGAACGAACTTAGCTCCATCAATGATCAAATCCTTAGGTGCCATGAGAAAAATCGAAAATGAAGAGTTGCCTATTAGGTGTTTAAGAAAATGTCTGTATGAAAAACCAACGTCAGGAGATGAAAGAGAGTAAAAGCAAAGAAAGAGAGATAAAGTGTAAAAGTAAATATAAGATTGGAAAATCTTCTCTCTGTCGTACTTATACTTGAAAAAAAATATAACCGTTGGACACCTGTCAGACATGCAGTAATAATGAATAGTTAATGTGCACGGGAAAACAGTAATCATTACTTACCCACTTGCAGTTTTTCAAGGAAAATCCGTTCCACTTACCCAGTAATTCCATTAATCGAGGTAAATCAGTTTTAATTCAAAATTGAAACTATTCCCACTTATTCAATTATTTTTCACTGCAACACCAATATTCTGAGAAGAAATTCAAGTATGAGAATGATCAAAATTAAATCAAGTAAATAAGTACTGATATTGTAAGATCAGAACTTAATTTAAATCAAAATAGAAATGGTCATCAGAATATGGATATATCAGGATTTATCAGTGCATTTAAATTACAAACATCTTAGAGACAAAAACTTGCAAAAAGTAGAAATTCCATTAATATATTAAGAGAATACATTCATGAAATTTAAATTACATCAAAACTTTACAAGATTGTCCTAAGCTTCTAAACCTAACATCAACAGCTTTTGTCCTAGCTCAAAAAACAGGAAGAAGAAAATAAATTATTTCTTCTTCCTACTCTCTACAAAAAGAATAGTGAGTCTGATGATTCGCTCTTGCTGGCGGAGAGCTTCCAGCCTTTCTTCCTCCAATCGCTCCAGATGGCGATGGTAGTCCATGTAAAAGAACAGGAGGTGGGTGAGAACCTCCTGGGGAACCGAGTCTCAAATCTCATCAGGAATGGCAGTGACGTGCCATTCCTGCTGCCAGGCTTCACAGCTTAGCTCCATGTTGAATGTTTCATAGTTCAAAAACATGTTGTAGTTGACCATGGTTTTGTTGGTATGAAGAAAATGAAGGTGAGTTTGTGAGAAAAGAATTGATGTGTAGGCTGTTGCGAAGTGTTTGTTTATATAGGCAAGAGAATGCCAGAAGACGCAAGGAAATTTAATGCTGACAGGTAGAATTAATTCTACCTCATCTCCCTAGACTTGGAAGAAGAAAACAGTCATTGGAAAGGTAAAACAGGGTTTAATGCGCACAAGAAATAAGTAAGAATTATTGTGCATGTACGTGTACCACTATCCCTTATTATATCAACTGTTAATATTCTGCCCCAACATATTCTGATTTAAAATGAGACTGTTTTTAGATTTTATCCACAAATAAGTCAAGTAAAGGATCAGAATTTAATATCAGAACTTAGACTTATATCAGAACTTAACAGTTATCAAAACATGATTTCTTGACTCGAAAAATGAATGCTTATCTTTGTAATTCTTCACACAAATTCTGATATAGATTCTTCAGAACTTAATCATCAGAACGTTCAACGGGACTTGTCCTCAGAATTTATGCAATCTGACACATAAACTGTTCATCTAAAATAACATAGATCACCACAGTAATTTTCATCATTCATATGGAGTGTTTAATGTGTGCAATAAGCTCAATATTAGACAAAGAATAAAGTCTGATTCACTTCAGTACATCTTAGAAATAAGGCATAACTAAAACTTTACTAAAAATCTGTCATTATTCTGAAGCCTACTATTGAATGAGTTCATGCTTGAGTCCACCTCAACTGTTTTGTGCTAATGTTGTGCATCTTTTTAAATTCCATTTTATAGTGGCTTCTCAATGTAAGTGAGTCACGAATGCTTATCAGAATTTATGCTGTTATCAGAGTATTTCTCCAGTAATCATAGAGTGTGAAAAGTTACCAAGAAAATATTTTGCTTTTCTGATGCATAGTACTTACTTGGGTCGTCCCTTCCACATTTTTACTCTAGATCTCAAAGGAGTACCTGATTTTAATTCCTTGATTCTTTTTCTTTTTCTTTTGATAAGTGAGGTTTATCAGCACTTAGTACATTCAACAGATTTACTAGCATCAGAACTTAATAGATGAGAAGAATTATTCTAGTTTGTGACTTAGTAATAAAATAGACAAAGTAAACTCAACTAAGCTCAATATCAGAATTTGCTTGTGTCAATAGATTTCCATAGAAATAATTAATTCTAAAATGGGATCTCTAGTTTATTGAAGACTACTAGGTTAGCATCGAGCACATGTATCTTCATAGGTTAGAATAGTTACATAAACAGACATATCACTATCAGAGTTTAGAAAGTCACATCAGACACCGGTCAGTACTTAAGTAATTTTCAATTAATCACAGAATACACAAAGAGAGTAATTTCTGTAAATACTGATCATAAAGTCTGATGCATCAGAACAAAACTAAGCAGATTTAGAGAAAGAACCTGAAACCATTCCAAGTTCATTTACTAATCTTGTAAAGTAGCTTCACACAGTGGTTTTGTGAAGATATCTGCTAGTTGTTGATCTGTTGGAACAAAGTGCAATTCCACTGTACCTTCATCCACATGTTCCCTTATGAAGTGGTACCTGATGCTGATGTGCTTTGTCATTGAGTGTTGAACTGGATTACCTGTCATAGCAATAGCACTTTGATTATCACAGTAAATAGGGATTTTAAAATATGTTAACCCATAATCCAGTAACTGATTCTTCATCCAAAGAATCTGTGCACAACAGCTTCCTGCAGCAATGTACTCTGCTTCTGCAGTTGATGTGGAAATTGACTTTTATTTCTTGCTAAACCAAGAAACCAATCTGCCTCCAAGAAATTGGCAGCTTCCACTTGTGCTTTTCTTGTCAATTTTGCAACCTGCAAAATCTGCATCTGAGTAACCTATTAGTTTAAAATCTGTTTCTCTGGGATACCACAATCCCAGATCAGCTGTTCCTTTAAGATACTTGAAGATTCTTTTCACAGCTGTTAAGTGAGGTTCTCTTGGATCTGCTTGAAATCTTGCACAGAAACAGGTAGCATACATGATATTAGGTCTACTAACAGTTAGATAGAGTAGAGAGCCAATCATACCTCTGTAATCAGTAATATCTACTGATTTACCAGTATCCTTATCCAGTTTTGTTGCAGTGGCCATGGGAGTGGAAGCACTTGAACAATCTTGCATTCCAAATTTCTTCAGCAAATTTCTGGTGTACTTAGTTTGATAAATAAAAGTGCCTTCTTCATTCTGCTTGACTTGAAGGCCCAGAAAATATCTAAGTTCCCCCATCATACTCATTTGATACCTTGACTGCATCAGTTTGGCAAACTTCTTGCAAAGTCTGTCATTTGTAGAACCAAAGATGATATCATCAACATAAATCTGGACCAGAAGTAAGTCATTTCCATGGTTGAGGTAGAACAGTGTTTTGTCTATATTTCCTCTGTTAAATCCACTTTCCAGAAGAAACTGGGCTAAAGTCTCATACCATGCCCTTGGAGCTTGCTTAAGTCCATAAAGTGCTTTATCAAGCCTGTAGACATAATCTGGATATTTGGAATCTACAAAGCCTGGAGGTTGTTCAACATATACTTCTTCCTCCAATTTTCCATTGAGAAAAGCACTTTTCACATCCATTTGAAAGACATTAAACTTTTTGTGAGCAGCATAAGCCAAAAATATCCTTATGGCTTCCAATCTAGCAACTGGTGCAAATGTTTCATTATAATCGATTTCCTCCTGTTGAGAATATCCTTTTGCAACCAGCCTTGCCTTATTCCTTGTAATTATGCCATCACTATCAGTTTTGTTTCTGAATACCCATTTTGTACCAACAACAGATCTGTTCTTTGGTCTTGGCACTAGGGTCCAGACTTTGTTTCTTTCGAATTCATTTAACTCTTCCTGCATTGCTTGCACCCAATCAGCATCTTGAAGAGCTTCTTCCACTTTCTTTCGCTCATTCTGAGAAAGAAAAGAATTGTAAAGACATTCACTTGAAGTAGCTGTTCTAGTTCTAACACCTGCATCAGGATTTCTAATTATCAAATCAGGTGTATGTGATTTAGTCCACTTCCTTGCAGATGGAAGGTTTTCTCTAGAACTGGATGCTCCCCCATGATCCATGATGTCTTCATTAATATTTTCTGATGCTCCCCCTGAAACTATGCTCTCTGAGTTGGATTCTTCAGAATTTAGATTTTCAGAACTATCAGAACTTGGCTTATCAGAACTTGACAAATCAGAACTTGAAGAGCCAGATGTATGTTCTGATGCTTCTTGAGATGTGGTAAGATCTTGAGTATGCTCCCCTTGCATAGGCGCATCTTCCTTTGGCGTAGTCACCACAGTTCCAATAAAATCAGAGTTTGATCCATCAGAGTTTGCAGTATCAGGATTTAGATTGTCAGGATTTTCAGTATCAGAATTTAAGTCTTCATTTTCAAATCTCAGCTGCTCATGATCAATAAAATCTTCAAGTCCAGTAATCTTCTTATCATCAAAAGAGACATTGATAGATTCCATGACCACTCTTGTTCTCAAGTTATAGACTCTGAAGGCTTTTGTGGAAAGTGGATATCCAACAAAGATTCCCTCATCAGCTTTTAGATCAAATTTGGATAGCTGTTCAGGGTGAGTCTTAAGAATAAAACACTTACATCCAAATACATGAAAATACTTCAGATTTGGCTTCTTTTTCTTCACCATCTCATATGGTGTCTTTCCATGCTTGTTAATCAGTGTTGCATTCTGAGTAAAATAAGCAGTCTACACAGCGTCAGCCCAGAAATAGGTTGGAAGCTTTGCTTCATCAAGCATTGTACGTGCAGCTTCAATGAGAGTTCTATTCTTCCTTTCAACAACTCCATTTTGCTGTGGAGTTCCAGGGCAGAAAATTCCTGCTTGATTCCATGGTTTTTCCAGAACTCTTCCATTATCAAATTCTTGAATTCAGTACCATTATCACTCCTTATTATTTTCACAGAATCTTTGACCAATTTATCCAGTTGCCTGACATGATCAATCAAGATAGATGCAGTTTCACTTTTTGTGTGCAAGAAATACACCCATGTGTATCTTGTGAACTCATCCACTATGACCATATCATATTTCTTCTTTACAATAGACATGACATTTACTGGACCAAATAGATCAACATGTAGTAGGTGATAAGGCTTAAGAATTGATGATTCCATCTTGCTCTTGAATGAAGATTTCCTTTGTTTGGCCTTCTAACAAGAATCACAAAGACCATTAGGAGCAAATACTGACTTTGGCAGTCCTCTTACAAGATCTTTCTTGACCAACTCATTTATATTGTTGAAATTTAAATGAGAGAGTTTCTTGTGCCAATTCCAGCTTTCTTCAATTGATGCTCTACTCATGAGACAGATTGCAGAGCCAGCAGTACTTGTTGAAAGCTTGGCTTCATAAATGTTACCACGCCTGTATCCTTTCAGAACAACTTTGCCTGTAGTTTTACTTACAACTTCATAGTGTTCTTCAAAGAAATCCACATGATAACCTCTGTCACAGATTTGACTGACACTCAGCAGATTGTGTTTAAGTCCTGAGACCAGAGCTACTTTTTTAATGATGACATTACCAATATTGATATTGCCATATCCCAATGTTTTTCCAATGTTGCCATCTCCATAAGAAACACTTGGGACAGCCTTCTCCATAAAGTCTGATAGAAGGGCTTTATTTCCAGTCATATGTCCTGAACATCCACTGTCCAGAACTAGGATGTTTTTCCTGTTGCCCTGCAATCACAAAGACCACTAATGATTAGTTTTAAGGACCCAGACATGCTTGGATCCTTTGGCCTTATTAAGTCTATTAATATTTGCAACGGATTTAGCATCAGAGTTTATGTTAACATTTTTCTTATCAGAATTTACACTATCAGACTTTGAATCAGAACTTACACTAGAAGGAACAATGGTAACTTTCTTTAAAGAAGGTTTTATTTGATAATAATCATAGTACAGACTATGATATTCCTTACAAGTATAAATGGAATGCCATAAACTACCACAATGAAAACAAGGATTTTTTGGCTTATATCTAACAAACTGACTCTTAACTCGTGACTTTGAAGGTAAGGAGTTTATGTTCTTATTCTTCCTGCAAAAAGAAGCCAGATGGTTAGAACTTCCACAGTTATGACATGTTTTCCTAGGAGCATTAGGAACAGGCTTATAATCATTGCTTTTATTCACACCTTCCTTTCCATTCCTATTTTTCCTAGGTGATTTTACCTTGTTTGCATTCTTAACATCTTTCAGCTTATGTTTAAGCTGCTTCTTAGTCATTAAGCCTACGTTTACTTCAGTTGTCTTTTCCTGTTTTAGTTTGTCAGAAGTTAATTCTTTTTTAACTTCTGATTTCTCATTATTAGACTTTACAGCTACAAACTTAACAGGTTTTAACTTTGGCTTTTGTTTAACAACTACAGGCTTAATATCTACAGTTCCTTTATCATTCTTATCCTCTCCCTAACCTAAGCCCTCTTTCCAGTTTTCACTACTTAACAAATTCTGAGTTGTTCTGCCAGAGTTAGTCCAAGTCCTGATAATCTCTCTTTCCTTTTCTAACTCGGCTTTTAGAGATTCATTCATTTTAAGCACTTCATCCCTAACATAGAAAGCATCATCTCTGTCTTTCTGAGTTTGATGGAACATGACTAACTCTTTTTCTAAATAATCATTCCTCTTTTTGCAAGCAAGATTTTCAGAAGTTAATCTTTCACATGTTAAAGTTTGATCTCTATAACTAATGAACATGGTTTTAAGATATCTTCTCAACTCATTAATATCATCAGTATAAAAAGCATAAGTAGTTTGAGGTACCCTCATTCAGCAGCTTCAGAACTGCTTTCAGCACTTGCCTTATCAGCATTTGCAATCAAGGCATAATTCTCCTCACTTTCAGAATCTGAGGTGTCTGTCCAGTTTTCCTTCTTTGTGACAAGAGCCTTGCCTTTGTCACTTTTCACTTTCTTGCAATCAGGAGATATGTGGCCTTTCTCACCACAGTTGTAGCATTTGACATTTGTATAATCTCCTCTGTCAGACTTTCCTCCTCTTCCCTCAGATTTTCTGAAATTCTTCTTATCAAAACTTGTGCCTTTCCTGGAAAACTTCTTTCCCTTCCTGAACTTCCTGTATGCAATCTTTGTGATCCCTTTCACCATAAGAGCACACAGCTTCATCATCTCTTCATCAGCATCCATCCCAGGCAAGCTTTCAGATTCTGAGTCATCATCACTTTCAGAACTTGATGACTCAGTATCAGACTTTGTGAAGAGATCTTTACCCTTGTCTTTCCTTGAGGTAGCTGCCTTGGGGGATTCTTCTTCAGCCTTAAGAGCAACTTTCCTTGACTTTCCTCTTTTCCTCTTGCTTCTTTGTTCCATCTCAAGTTCATGAGTCTTGAGCATTCCATAAATTTCATCAAGAGTTGTTTCATCAAGATTATAGTTGTCTCTTATTGTTGTTGCCTTCAAATCCCAGCATTCAGGAAGAGCTAACAGGAATTTAAGGTTTGAATCTTCAAGATCATACTCCTTATTAACCAGTGACAAATCATTCAAGAGTTTGACAAATCTATCATATAAATCAGTCAATGACTCATTAGCCTTTGAGTCAAAGTGTTCATACTCTTGAGTGAGTATTGTCTTCATGTTCTTCTTGATCGTATATGTTCCCTGACATCTTGTTTCCAAAGCATCCCATATCTTCTTTGTATTCTTGCAGTTTATTACCCTGTTTGACATTATATTATCAATAGCACTATGAAGTAAGTGTCGTACCTTAGCATCCTTAGCAATTGATGCGATATCTTCAGCAGTGTAATCACTCTTCTCCTTTGGTACAGACTTTGCTGCTTCACCTGCAACTGCAACAGCGAGCTTGGTTGGTTTGTGAGGCCATTCCTTGATTCTATCAAGATATTCTGGATCTGTAGCTTCCAGAAACATGGTCATCCTCACCTTTCATATGGCATATTCAGATGGTCTCAATATGGGAACTCTGATAGTCTCATATCGGCTTTAAATTTGTGTCTTTGGAAGTTCTTCAGTTTTGGTGGGCTTAGTTGGAGTTTCTGTTTCAGACATGATTGTGTTTGGATCTTAAACTGTTTGTGCGTTAATAGATAGGCTCTGATACCACTTGTTAGGTCATACACACACTATAGAGGGGGTGAATACAGTGTATAGTACAATCAAATCGAACTTTAATAACTCAAGTAACAGAAAAAAAACTTTATTGAAACAATAAACTATGTTACAGTATGAAACTGTTCTCTCTCAGTGATGAACAAATATCACGAGAGCTGCTAGGGTTACAAAGAATATTCTTCTTAATTGTGATAACACTTTCAGTGTAAACCCTATGTCTGTGTTTATATACTACACAGTTACAAGATAATCGCTAATTGATATGGAATATAATTCTGCTTCCTAAAATATATCAATTAGATATCTTTTCTTCCAAGTATTCTATTCTTCATAGAATTCCTTCTTCATGCATATCTCTTCTTATGTTTGTCTCGATCTTCTTTCCTTTAACCAGCTGCCTTCCTTATCTGAACGTCCTTTAGGACTTAAGTTCTGATATCCATCTTCTGATAATTATCTCCTGATAATATAAGTACTGATATCCTTAAGTCCTGACTTCCAGTAAGTACTGATTTATCCTGTTTAAGTAAGATCTGAAAACTAAACATAAATCACATTAGCCATGACATTATCAAATATATCTAACACACCCCATGGTAAGGGTTGAGGAATCTACAGATGAAGACATGGTCATTCCATCACATTATGCTCCTAAAGATCCTTCAGAATATACTGAGCCTGAAAAAGAAAAAGTCTCTCTAGATAGTGGCTTGCAGCTGATCTTGATAGAGTCACTTGACAATGTAATGTACAATAACATTGTCAACTGTGACATAACCAAACAGATCTGGGAGAAAATAGAGATCTTATGTGAAGGAACAGAGAAAGTTATGTCAAACCAAAGGAGGATTCTGGTTTCTCAGTATGAAGGGTTTATGGCTAAACCAAAAAAAGGAATTACTGAAGTTTTTGAAAGGTTCAACAAACTGATAAATGACTTGCAGCTACATGATATATATTATGAAGCTGAGGAGGTTAACCTAAAGTATTTTGTTAGCTCTTCCTGACCATCCTGAATAAAAGATATCAGCCATAAGAGAATGAAGAGATTTAAGCAAAATGACTTTGGAAGTTCTATATGGAATCTTGAAAACTTATGAACTTGAGATGTTGCAAAGAAAGTCATTGAAATCAAATCATGAACATGTTGTTGATGGTTCAAGTGCTTTGATTGTGAATGACAGAGTAGAAAGTGAAGATGAGCAAGATGATCAAGTTCTAGTTGTTAAAGATATGGAACAAAAGAACAAAGGACTTCAGAAGCAAGTTGTATTGGAGCTAGAGGAAGATGAATATTATACCTTGGATGAGCTTGATGAAATGGACCAATCCTTGGAATACTTGGCTAGGGAATTCTCCAACATAAGAGTCAAGAAGCCAGGGTTCTACAGAGCAAGGGATAATCTTCCAACAACAACAATTGGAAACTAAAAATTTAGTACAATTTAGTTAGCGAAGGTGGCTACAAAATAGGATATGTGGACAGATCAAAGATAAGGTGCTTCAACTTTGATGAGTTGGGTCACTTTGCTACTGAATGCAGAAAGCCTAAAAAGGTAACGAAAGGCAAGGCATATCTTGAACTGGAAGCAAAGTATGAAGCTTTCTTAAAGAAGCAGTCTGGAAAAGCTTATATTGCAGAAGGAAATAGTTGGGATGACACTGATGTTGATGATGAGGATGAAGAAGTTGGAAACTATGTATTAATGGCTTTTGAGCATGGAGAAGCATCCACTTCAAAATCAAAGGTACACACAAGCTTGGTAGCAGCTACTGAGGAAGTAAGTAGGTTAACAAATGCTAATGAGAAGCTTGAAAGTGAGAAGCAAAAGATGGATCTACTGTTTGTGGAGCTTGAGTCAGTCAAGCAAGAGAATGAATATTTGAAAAAAAAGCTGAAGTATGCCAATGAGATTGAAGCTGTGTTAAGAGAAAAGATTGAAAAAAATGAGGTGAAACTGAAATCATTCAGGAATGCATCTGATTTGGTTGGTCAATACCATGAGAAGAACAAACCATGTGCTAACATAGCAATTGGTCTTGATTATGATGCTTTAAACATCAACAAGAATGATGTTGGTGGTAAAGGAAAAACAACAGAAAATGAAGATGTCCCAACCACATTGAGAAAGGTTGGTGCACCTATGTTCAAAGCATGTGAAATAGATTTCAGTGAAAAAGAGTTGATCATAAAGCAAGAAATTGCTGATGAGGACAGTGAGAAGAAAAATGTAGAAACAACTCCAGTTTTCAAAACTGAAAAGAAGCTCATGGTCAACCAAGATTCAAAGACACCTGTCAAGGAAGTAAAAATTGAAGATGCAAGAAAAAAAAAGAATAGAAATGGGAATATTGGGATAAACAAGAGCAATGATTTTGCATATGTTGTAGATGCTCCAAGAAAACAATGTCAAAAATGTGGCTCTGTGAATCATCTAACTCACCTTTATAAAAA
Source organism: Apium graveolens (assembly GCF_009905375.1). Taxonomy (NCBI): domain Eukaryota; kingdom Viridiplantae; phylum Streptophyta; class Magnoliopsida; order Apiales; family Apiaceae; genus Apium; species Apium graveolens. Next base: position 179,548,272 of record NC_133650.1, on the reverse strand, counting down.
GGTTGTTAGTAAGTCAGGATTGGGAGCATGCAAGTACAATAAGGTAAAAACTGAAGATCCCTACTCATTATGTGACAAGTTTGATTGCATACCTTGCAACATGAAAGTAATGACAAATTGCCACAACCTGAGAGTTGATCTTAAGGAAATCAATATTGAGTCCACAGTTAAAAAGGAAAATGCACATCACTCAATGAATTTTATTCATTCTGAATCATCAAACTCTACCTCTATCAAATATGTTAACAATAGAATAGTACCCAACACTGCTTGGATTGCTAAACACAAAAACTCATTGTGTGCAGGGCAAATGAAAGAAAGTCATATAGCTCATAGACAATGGATGCTCAAGACATATGACAGGTGATATGGCCCTGCTATTACAGTTTGAGGAGAAGGCTGGCCCATTATTGACTTTTGGAGATAACAACAAAGGTTTCACAATGGGATATGGCAAATTGATTTATGGAAATGTTGTCATCGGAGATGTAGCATTGGTAGCTAGTCTTGAAGTGAATCTCCTTAGTGTTAGTAAATTTGCAGACAAAGGATTCAAGGTTTCATTTGACAAAGGAGAATGCATTTTTATCAGCAAAAAGACTGGTGAAGTTGCTCTAAAAGGAGCAAGGAAATGAATCGTATTTATTGCAGACTTGGACTCAGCAAATGAGGATGGAATTTGTTGCTTCTACACCAACGCATCTGTAGAGCAAAGCAAGTTATGGCATAAGAAACGGTCTCACTTGAATTTCAAGGCAATCAATACTCTAGTCAAAAAGGAGTTGGTGAGAGACATGCCTAATCTAGAATTTGCTCAAGATGAAGTCTGTGATGCTTGTCAAAAAGAAAAATGAAGAGATCAAGTCACAAAAGTAAAACTGTGAATTCTATAAGTGCACATTTACAACTCATTCACATGGACCTATTTGGACCGGTCAATGTCCAGTCAATTTCAAGAAAAAGATATGCACTTTTGACGGTGGATGACTACTCAAGATATACATGGGTATAATTTATGCACTCTAAAGATGAAACTCCATGCATCATAATTGAACACATCAAGAAGATTGAGAAGCATGATGAAGATTAAAATTGTGTGAAAAGATTAAGGAGTGACAATGGAACAAAATTTAGGAATGCAACCTTAACTGAATTCTGTAAAGACAAAGGCATTGTTCAAGAATCCTCAACAGCTAGGACACCTCAACAAAATGGTGTAGTTGAGAGAAAGAACAGAACATTGGGGAAGCTGCTAGAACAATGCTGCAAGATGCAAAGTTGCCAATAAATATTTGGCACGAAGCTGTGAACACTGCATGCTATACTCAAAAAAAATATCTCATTAACAAGAATCTTGGCAAATCACCCTACTCAATCTTATCTAAGAGAAAACCTAATTTGAAGCATCTTCATGTGTTTGGAAGCAAGTGCTATGTGTTGAAGGACAACTCTAAATATGTGGAAAATTTTAACTCTAAAGTTTTTCAGGCAATTTTTATGGGATATTCATTGGAGAGAACTGCATATAAAGTCTATGTGACTAAACAAAAAAAAATTATGGAAATCACAGATGTTACTTTTGATGATGACAAGTGCCCAGGCTTGGAATGCCTTGATGAAAATGAAGCTGAAGCCCTAAAGTTTGAAAATCTCAACATTGATAGTGATTCTGATAATGAAACTGAAGTCAACACAAATCGCAGAACAAATGAAGATTCAACTGAACAAGTGAATCATGAGAATGGAAGCTCATCTCATGAACCTGAATTTGATAGCACAAACTCAGGGGGAGAAAGAAAGGAAGGTTCTGCAAGTTATGCCAATGGTGAAGAAAACACAGAAAACTCAAGTCAACAAACTCACACCAGAAAGTGGGATGGAAGTCACACTAGAGAAGCAATAATTGGTGATCCAAATGCTGGAGTGAGGAATAGGAGTGTAACTGCAAATAAATGTCTACATGCATGTTTTCTTTTACAAATTGAGCCAAAGAAAACTGAAGAAGCTCTACCTGATCTTCATTGGATATCTGCTATGCAAGAGGAGCTAAATCAGTTTGAAAGGAACAAAGTTTGGAAGTTGGTTCCTGCACCAAATAACAAAAGTATAATTGGAACAAAGTGGGTGAACAGGAACAAGATAGATGAAAATGGAATTGTCACCAGGAACAAGGCAAGGTTGGTTGCAAAAGGCTACTCACAAGAGAAAGGAATTGACTATGATGAAACTTTTGCTCTAGTTGCAAGAATTGAAGTAATAAGAATTTTTCTTGCATTTGCTGCTCATTAAAATTTTAAAGTATATCAAATGGATATCAAAGTGCCTTCCTAAATGGTGAGTTGGAAGAAGAAGTTTATGTGCAACAGCCACCTGGCTTTGAAGATCCAAAATTTCCAAACTTTGTATACAAATTGCTTAAGGCTATCTATGGACTAAAACAAGCACCTAGAGCCTGGTATGACATATTATCAGATTTGCTACTCAAACAATGATTCACTAGAGGAATAATAGACAAGACACTCTTCTACAAGCTGCATGGTGGTGATATGATCCTAGTTCAGATTTATGTGGATGATATCATTTTCGGTTCTACAAATGAAAAACTTTGCCAAAGATTCTCTAAGCTTATGCAGAGTGAATATGAAATGAGCATGATAGGGGAATTAAGTTACTTTCTTGGACTTCAAGTCAGTCAAAGAAGTAATGGAATTTTCATTAGCCAAACTAAGTACGCCAAGGATTTATTGAAATAGTTTGGTATGGTTGATTTTTCACCAGCATCTACACCTATGTCTATAGCTACAAAGTTGGATGAAAATAAAAAGGGCAAGAGTGTAGATATCTCAAGCTATAGAGGAATGATTGGATCTTTGCTGTACTTAACTGCAAGTAGACTATACATCATTTTGCAATATGTCTGTGTGCAAGATTTAAAGCCAATCCAAAAGAATCACATTTGATGGCTATGAAGAGGATTTTCAAATACCTGAAAGGGACTCCAAACTTGGGACTATGGTATCCTAAGAGAACTGGTTTTGATGCTGTTGGATACACAGATGCAGATTTTACTAGATGCTGGGTTGACAGGAAGAGCACTAGTGGAAGCTGTCAGTTTCTTGGACAAAGACTTGTATCCTGGTATAGCAAGAAACAACAATCTGTATCAACTTCCACAGCTAAGGCTGGATACATGGCTGCTGGAGGTTGATGTGCTCAAATGCTTTGGATTAGAAATTAGCTAATGGACTATGGTCTAGTGTTACACAAAATTCCAATTATGTGTGATAATACTAGTGCTATATCTATTGTGGCTAATCCAGTTAATCATTCTAGAACAAAGCACATTGATGTAATGTACCATTTTATTAGAGAACATGCTGCAAATGGTACCACTGAGCTCATTTTTGTTCCAACAGAAAACAATTAGCTGACATTTTTACTAAACCTTTGGATGAAGCAACTTTCACTAGACTTGTAGGTGAAATTGGAATGTTAAATTCTTCATCCTAAAGCAAGAACTAAGTTAATGTGTTGCAGCAGATTAATCTCTAGTAAATCAAAATTAATTTAATTTAATTGGAAATTATCTGAAATATGAATTGTAAATATTTCAGAAATCTCTGCATATTTATTTTTCAAAAATTAAAATTTAGCTTGGAATTTTTCAATTCTAAGAAAACTATCAAAATGTTGATTTATATTTTCAATATGTAAAATTAGCACAAGGCAGAATCAAAGTGATCAAGAGTATATAGAGAACTGAGTTCTCGATAAGTCCAACTGACTTATCGACAAGTCATTTTAAGACTTCTTGAGTGAGTTCTCGACAAGTCAATTTCCTAACTTCGATGGACTTCTCGATAAGCTTTATTATGACTTATCGATAAGTCATTCTAGAGTTCTCTATAAGTGTTAACTCACAGAGTTCTCTACAAGTACATTTAAGACTTATAAATAACTCAGAACTAAAATAATTTAAATTCAATAAATTATTTTAGTAACGTATCCAGCAGAGCGAAACAACGTTCCATTCTTTTTGGCGGCATCCTTCCGCATTGGATCACTCTTGATAAATTTATTCTAAATTTATTTGAATTTATTCAAATAGAAATTAGAAATAATTCAGTCCATTTTGGACAAACTGAGTATTTATTTGACATCTCGATAAGTCAGTTTTAATTCTCTAAAAGAGTAAATTAAAATGACTTCTCGATATGAAATTCTATTTTCAAAATGACTTCTCGGTAAGCATACTCCAAACGTCTATTTTTAAGTTCTCGATAAGTCATTTGCTTTTACTATAAATACTCAAACATCTCAACATACACATACTTATGCCTTTGAGAACTCTAAGTGACCTAGATTTTTCAATTCCAAATTGATTTCTCTCATTTCGAGCTCTTTCTCTTCAAATTTTCTTACCCACTAAACTTCATACTCTTTTCAATGGAAGCAAATATTAGTGTACCCTTTATCCCAAAAGAAACCAACTTTCTTGCATTTCTAGATGCAAATCAAGCTCTTGAAGCTTTCAAAAGCTTTATGAAATTTTTGTCTGAAACATACTTTGTGGGAGCTCATACTGCTAATCCAGTGCTTTACTTGGATGTTTTAGGGGATTTCTAGAACATAGCAGTAACAAGAACAATTGTGCATGAGAACCAGGCTACATCAATTGTGATAAACTGTACAATCAAGGGCTAACAGGTGGAGATTTTTGAGAATGATGTCAACATGGCATTGGGAATTCCTACTAACAAACTAGTGGAGGCTCCAACTCAGGATGAGCTTTATGAATTCATGGACTTCATCAATTATTCTGAGAAGATCAATCTGTCAAGCATGAACAAAAAGAATCCGAGGAGAGAGTGGTCCTTTCTTTTTGATTCAGTGATAAAGGCTTTCACTTGCAGAAAGTCATGGTTTGACAACATCTCTAGTATTATCGAGAAGCTGGTCTACTCAATGGTTCACAACAAACAGATCAATGTAGGACACTACATATTGGAGGAGTTGAACACCAGGCTAAAAATGCCACTAAAGTCAAGAGGTAAGGAATTTTTTCTTCCTAGATTCATTATGTCTACTTTAAATTATAAAGTTAATGACATATATATGATAAATGGTGTAGATAGATCATTAATAGGCAATTGTCAGCAAATGTCCAAATTCTATTTGAATCACTTGTTATAAAGAGCAAGGTAACTGTAAGTCTCAAAATCACTTCATTCATGATGGAGAGGTTTAGGAGTTACCCTTATCCCATGGCTGAAATGAGGACAAATGCTCAATCTAGTATAACAATGGTCCCTGAACCTGTCGAAGTACAAACACAGGAACACCAACAGGGACCTTCCAATGCTGAGACCCTTTCTTCTATACCAATAGAAACTAGGAAACCAATCACTTAATTTCCCAAAAGGGTGAAGTGAGTAAAAAGAAGAGAAAGTAGGCTAACCTAACAATTATGAATGAGAGTGGTGAGGAACAAACACCAATAGAGTCACCCTTGGTCAGAAAACCAAAGAAGGCAAAGCAAACTGAGTTGACCACTCTAGCCACCTTTGCATCCTCTCAAAAGGATGTAGTTGTAAATAAGGGACAAAAACAGATTCTAGAGGCACCCTCTCAAAAGGATGTCTCTATTGAAAAGAGCATTAACCCAATTGCACCTTGTAAAGAGTCTGCACAACCATCACTTGAACAAATTCAAGTGTATGGGAGGAGAAATAAGAATGGCACATACAAAGAGAGCATATCTCTTGAAGCTCCCTCATCTGTTCAGGGGGAGCTGCTAACACTCAATACTGAAACTCAAAATCTTATCTCTAAAATTTCTTCTTCCTACACAACACCTGAATCTAATTCTCAGCTACAATCTCACTCAAGTGACTTGGTTCAAGAAACCTTGCTCACCACCCCAACACCAAATTTAGATGGTGAGAGGCTACTAGCTGGGGTAGACCTTGATGACACCATCACAAATATGGGGGATTCATCAGTTTTTACTGGAGACCCCATGGTGATCACATATACACCTTCATGTGCAAATCAACCTTCACATGCTGTAAGGTTTGAGGATAGTACTCCTGAGGGGGAGCTTTCTAAATCCTCTCCAATTCAATTGGAAGTTCCTGTTACATGAACAACTCCCCTCAAAACCCTAGATTAAATTGCATTAACAATTGAAGCTGAGAGTACAATTGCCAATGACCCTGTTATGGGAGAGGAAAGAACATCACATTCATGTGACAGTGCTTTGCAAGAAGCACAAGGGTTTGAGGCTGGTGCACATGACAGTAACCTGGCCAAATCCCCTCCAATTCAATTGGAGGTTCCCATCACTAGTGGAGAACAACACCCTATCACAACCACAGTGCAAATTGTGACTTCTGTCACAGGTGGTTCTGCTATATCTCCTTTACATCCAACTAATCAACCTTCCACCTCTCAACTACAAGAACCCCAACTCATATCTCAGTGGCTACAAGAAGCTGCATTACAACCCTCTACACTTACTGATCTCATGTTTGACCAACTTGGTGGACTTGCTTAAATATCACAATAGCTTCTTACATCCAACATATCTAATCAAGACTACCAGACCATTATGTTATCCTACCAGACAAATGTTGAGGAACAACAAGCTAAAATAGTTGATGAAGCTGGTCAGGATATAAACTGTGACAAATGGCTGGACAAGGAGTTTACTATTAAAATCCTAGTTATAAACTTAGTTTTAGTGGTTGATTTGTTGTAATCTTGATGTTTAGTTAATTAGTTTTAAGGTTGATGATTGTTGCCTCAAGAATATGATGTTCTTGAGAGGATTTATTTTTGGGATGATGATTTGATGATTGTTGGTGGTAGTATAGAGATTTAAGACGTAAAAAAAACTCGGAACATAATCGTAATCTCGCTAAAACGAACAAAACAGAGTATTAAGTTTCTGCAGAAAGTCCCGAGTGTATAAACTATAGTTTATTGAAACATAACACTTGATTATGATAGAAAATGTTATAAGGATCGTTTGGGCACTTGAATCTCTTGATTCCGATTTACGGATCAAAAATTATGACCGTTTTAGTAAAAGTGATTTATGCGACAAAACAACTGCTACGAATTATGAAATTTGGGAATAGAATTGATCGACTTAAAAATATTCATAAATCATGAAATTTTTACAGAGAGTATTAAATATAGTTACTTAACTTATATAAAAATTTCAAGTGAAAATAATTATTTTTCAATTTTATAAAAATATCAGAACCGAGACCGCGCGTTTAGAAAACCGTTAGGAATCATAAGCGGAGCCGATGATGAAAATATAAACGGATATAAGGTATTTCGGAAAGGAAGCGATCGTGACATGAATGAGTACTTAAAATAATGATAAGAGTAAAATGATTTGCGAGGACGATTAGTAAGTAGTGAGTATGTATGGGTCGCCAAAAATAAGAACGGGATCTATCGAAAATGATATATGTTTATGAATATAGATTTCCTAGCGGACCCTAGAGCATCCTCCACCTCAAAGTACCCAGGAAAGTTTACAAACCCAACTCCATATAATGTTGTGTAGTGAAAGAATTGTTTTACTATCTGTTGCATAAATATCATGCTTGTTATGATAATAAGCATTTGAGTTTTTGCATAAGTAGCGATTGTGTTACGATGTATATATGTCGTAGAATATTTTAACGCCGCCATAAGCGTGATGTATGATTATAAGACCGAGAGTCGGTCAGAGTTTTAAAATGAAAACCCGAGAATTATTTCGGAGATGTTTTGGACGATTAAAGTCCGCACTTATTTTATTCTAAGGGACTCGATGTCCACTTGCGAAATATTAAATACCTCGAACATTTATTAAAACGATTTCCAAAGATCGTATTCCCTCAACTAGATTTAATTACTCGAATAATGGATATTATTTCATTATTCATTTAATATAGGAGAATTATTCTCCAACGATTATTTATTTCAAACTTGATTAATTATTAAGGATTTTTTAATTACTAAAACATAAATTGGTTGAGGAATATTAATTCAAATATTCTTTTAAAATATAATTATTCAAGGTTTAATTATTTAATAATTAATATTTAATTATTAAGTATTTATTTAATAATTTAAATATGATTTAATAATCATAAAACATCATTTAAAATATTTTCTGAATTTTAGAACAGAGTGTTCAAGAATTACCTAGATGTATGTGTAATAGTTTTCATAGATGATATTCTAATCTACTCAAGGACAGAGCAAGAACAGGCAGAACATTTGAGGATAGTCTTAGAAATCTTGTGGAATGAGAAACTATATGCCAAGTTCTCGAAATGCGAGTTTTAGTTAAAGGAAGTTCAGTTCTTATGACATGTGGTGAGTAGCAAGGGAATCTTAGTCAACCCCGCAATTGGGAAAGACCGACTACCCCAATCGAGGTTAGGAGTTTTGTGGGTTTAGCAGGATATTACCGGAGATTCGTGCAAGACTTTCCAAGATAGTCGGCCCATTAACTAGACTTACCCGAAAGTTTGTGTGGACAGAAAAATGTGAGGAAATCTTTTATAAACTAAAAAGGAGACTAGTGTCAGCACCAGTGCTCACTTTTCCCGATGAAAAGGGAGAGTTTATGATATACAGCGACGCCTCGCACAAAGGAATAGGATGTGTGCTTATGCAGCACGGAAAAGTGATTGCGTATGCCTCTCGGCAGTTGAAGTAATATGAGATCAGATACCCAACCCACGATCTAGAGTTAGCAGCCATAGTATTTGCCCTCAAAATTTGGAGGCACTACCTGTACGGTGAGAAATGCGAGATTTACACAGACCATAAGAGCCTCAAGTATATTTTTACTCAGAAAGAACTGAACATGAGACAGAGGAGGTGGTTAGAGTTAATTAAGGACTACGATTGTGAAATTTTGTATCACCCGTGTAAAGCCAATGTGGTCGCTGACGCCCTCAGTAGAAAGGAGAGACTCGAAATGATAATGACGTCTAGGGAGTTAGTTAGGGAATTTGAAAATATGGAAATTGATGTGAGAATGACCGGAAAAGGATCAGAAGGACTATTTGAGATTAAGCTAGTACCGGAACTGACTGAAAAGATACGAGTATGTCAGGAAAAGAAGATGAACAAAGAAAGAGAAACATTGACCGGTGAGGAAGTCAGATGTGAGAAAGATGAGAAAGGGATCATGAGGTATGCATCCCGAATTTGGATTCTAAATGTGCAAGAACTAAAGGATGAGCTGTTGCACGACGGGCACAACTCCAGATATTCGATCCACCCAGGAAGTACGAAAATGTACCATGACCTTAAGGAATATTATTGGTGGCATAACATGAAATGAGAAGTAGCAGAGTGGGTCAGCAAGTGCTTGACATGCTAGAGAGTGAAGGCTGAACACCAACGACCGAGTGGACTATTACGGCCCCTGGAAATTCTGGAATGGAAATGGGAGCATATAGCCATGGATTTTGTGACAGGCCTACCAAGAACGAAAACAAATCACGATGCCATATGGATTATCATAGATAGACTGACCAAGTCTGCTCACTTCCTACCAAATCAACGAAAGGTACACCGTAGACAAGCTAGTGGATATTTACTTGAAGGAAATTGTAGTAAGACACGATGTTCCTGTTGCTATAGTGTCAGATAGAGACCCAAGGTTTAACTCCCAATTTTGGAGAAGCTTCCAGGTGTGTGTAGCCATCATACTAAATATGAGTACCGCTTACCACCCCCAAACTGATGGGCAAAGAGAAAGGACTATACAGACCCTAGAAGATATGCTGCGAGTATGTGCCATCGACTTTAAAGGGAATTGGAATGACCATTTACCCCTGATCGAATTTGCCTACAATAATAGCTATCACGCTAGCATAAGAATGCCTCTGTATGAAGCTCTTTACGGAAGAAGATGCCGCTCTCCCCTATATTGGGATGAGATTGGAGAATATAAGATAATAGGGCCCGAGTTGGTCCAGTAAACCAGAGAGATAGTAGGACTCATTAGGAAGAGACTGGTAGCAGCTCAAGATAGACAAAAGAAGTACGCCAACCAGACCAGGAAAGATAGAGAATATGAGGTAGGAGATTCAGTGTTGTTGAAGGTATCTCCATGGAAATGAGTGATGAGATTTTGAAAGAAAGGGAAGCTGAGTCCCAGATTCATAGGACCCTTTGAGATTTTGAGGAGAATAGGACCTCTAGCTTACGAGCTCGCCTTGCCTCCTAATCTACAACAGGTGCACAACGTGTTCCACATGTCAATGTTAAGAAAGTACCATGCTGATGTGCGACATGTGATAGAATATGAGCAGGTAGATTTACAACCAGACCTGACCTACGTTGAGCAGCCAGTAAGGGTAATGGACTAGAAAGAACAAGTGATGAGGAACAAGACTGTGAAGCTGGTTATAATCTTGTGGAGAAATAAAAATGTGGAAGAGTCAATTTGGGAACTAGAAGATGCAATGAGGAATAGATACCCCCACCTGTTTTCTAACTGATTCCGGGACGAAATCCTTTTTAGAGGGGAAGACTGTAATAACTCAAATTTTTGAGACTTTATAAAACGCTTAATGAATAGTAACCCTGACATACGTGAAAAACTTTTTAGCCCATACTATGTTGTGCATGCAAAATTGAGTTTTGGAGTTGATAACATGATTATACGTACCAAATGAGTGTATATAAATGCCGTTAGTTTTCGAAGAAAACGAACTTTGAAAAGTGACCGTATCGACGAACAATCAAGGATTATGGGAATCACAATATAATTACAAATTTAAAGTCCTAAAAATTCAAATCCAAGAACGATACTTCAAGACATAAAGAACGTATACGAAAGGATTTACACCGCGAACCGTTTACGGGAATTTATTACAAAAATAAATAAACGACCGAGCAAATGCGTAAACCAATAAATAAATATATTGAACCATGCTAACTGGACTAACTAACTATGGTAAGAAATTAACCATGGTTAAATTATTAAATAGTAACCTGAACTAGGTAGTTAGCTTGTAAACCTAAGAAGCTAGCAAGATATGTCCTAAGATTTGCTATTCCTAGGATATGTACTAAAAGATATACAAATCATATAACACAATATTTCAAGAGAAGCAACCAAGAAGCAAGAAAAAAACTCTCTCTCCCCCCATTTTCTTCTTCATTCAGCCCAAGCAAGAGAAACAAGAAAATCAAATTCAAAACTCTCTCTTCTAGCCATGGCAAAAATCCACCATTAATTCCTAAGCTTCATAAATCCTAAACTAAGGTAAGATAAATTTTTGAACTCATTTCATTAAGGTTTGATGAGCGAAATAAATTCAAAAAAAGTGATAATGAATAGTATGAATAGTAACTTTTCTTTGGTTTCTTGATTTTAATGATTGATTTAGGTTCCAAAAACCCTACCAAGCACTCCCAAGACTTCACCATCATCAAGAAAATATCTCAAGCTTTCAAGAAAGGTATAAATCTTTGACCAATCTTTATTTAAGGTTTAAGTTTCAAGAATCTTTGAAATCCTAGTTATAAACTTAGTTTTAGTGGTTGATTTGTTATAATCTTGATGTTTAGTTAATTAGTTCTAAGGTTGATGATTGTTGCCTCAATAATATGATGTTCTTGAGAGTATTTAATGTTGGGATGATGATTTGATGATTGTTGGTGGTAGTATAGATATTTAAGATGTAAACAAAACTCTGAACGTAATCGTAATCTCACTAAAATGAACAAAACACAATATTAAGTTTCTGCAGAAAGTCCCGAGTGTATAACTGTAGTTTCTTGAAAATTAACACTTTACTATTATAGAAAATATTATAAGGATCGTTTGGGCGCTTAAATTTCTTGATTCCGATTTACGGATCAAAAGTTATGACTATTTTAGTAAAAGTGATTTACACGACAAAAAAACTGCTACGAATTACGAACTTTAGGAATAGAATTGATCAACTTAAAAATATTCAAAAATCATGAAATTTTTACAGAGAGTAGTAAACAGCGTTCCTTAATGTCTACAAAAATTTCAAGTGAAAATAATTTTTTTCAATTTTATAAAAATATCGGAACCGAGACCGCGCGTTTAGAAAACCGTTAGGAATCATAAGCGGAGCCGACGATGAAAATATAAACGGATATAGGTATTTCGAAAAGGAAGCGATCGTGATATGAATGAGTACTTAAAAGAATGATAAGAGTAAAATGAGTTGCGAGGACGATTAGTAAGTAGCGAGTATGTATGGGTCGCCATATATAAGAACGGGATCTAACGAAAATGATATATGTTTATGATTATAGATTTTCGAGCGGACCCTAGAGCATCCTCCACCTCAAAGTACCCAGGGAAGTTTACAAACCCAACTCTATATACTGTTGTGTTGTGAAAGAATTGTTTTACTATATGTTGCATAAATGTCATGCTTGTTATGATATTAAGCATTTGAGTTTTTGCATAAGTAGCGATTGTGTTACGATGTATATATATGTCGTAAAATGTTTTAACGCCGCCATGAGCGTGATGTATGATATAAGACCGAGAGTCGGTCAGAGTTTTAAAACAAAAACACGGGAATCATTCCGGAGATATTTTGGACGATTAAAGTCCGCACTTATTTTATTCCAAGGGACTCGATGTCCACTTGCGAAACATTAAATACCTCGAACATTTATTAAAATGATTTCTAAAGATCGCATTCCCTCAAGTAGATTTAATTACTCGAATAATGGATATTATTTCATTATTCATTTAATATAGGAGAATTATTCTCCAACGATTATTTATTTCAAACTTGACTAATTATTAAGGATTTCTTTAAATTACTTAAACATAAATCGGTTGAGGAATATTAGTTTAAATATTCTTTTAAATTATAATTATTTGAGGTTTAATTATATAATAATTAATATTTAATTATTAAATATTTATTTAATGATTTAAATATGATTTAATAATCATAAAACCTGATTTAAAATACTTTCTGAATTTCAGAAAATCATTTGAACAATTTCAAATCATCGAAAAATATTATCTCGACTATTTTAAACATTGAATATAGTTTCATGAGAAACTTCCCCTTATTATCTGTTGACAACGGTCAACTCACATCCTTAGTACTTTCTTCGAATATTTTCGGAAGTACATATATATATATACACTAATAAGATAGGCTGTATCTATCGACAAGCCACTACACCATAGATGGCCTATTGCAACTCCTCCCCTAAAATATGTTACATAATATATTACCTTAGATATGATACTAATGAGCTAAATAAACATTGTGTTATTTGTGTTACCTTAGCCAAAAACGTGGTGTTCCATTAGCTAGAAAATGTTGGAACTTGTCAAAATGTTACATTAGAGTATTAAAATATAAATATAATATTTTTTAAGGTTAAATAATGATTTAAAATTATTTTACAAGAATTTATGCTCATATATAAAATACAAGTTTAATAAGTGAGATGTATGACAATATACGAATATTATATATAGCAGATTTAAAATAATATTTATACTAATAAAATTTAAAATTTAATACAAAATTTTTAAAACTAACAAAAAGTAAAAATAATATAATTCCCTTAATTTATTTTGATATAACTATTGATATAGAAGTTTTTAAATTAAGAATTTTTGATATGTATATAAATATATTTAAATAAATAATAAAATATATAAAGATAAATAATATTTGTTTAAGCAATTACTTCAACACTATTTATTACAATAATAAAGCATAAATATATAAAGTGTCCTTGTTAAATATTCAGCGGGCATAATTTTGACAAATTTTTAAATGAAGCGCCATTGTTTTGGGCAAAAGCCGCTGATTGAGCCCAGTATATCTTATCCCTTCCTCTCGGTTCTCGTTCCTTCCCACATCTTTTTCCATGTTTAACTCTCTCGCTTTTCTCCCTCTCTTCCAGACTCTCTAAAATTCATCTCCTCTCTTAAATCTCTATTTCACCCGAGCTTCTCTATGCATCCCCCTCTCACTGTCTCTCTAAAAATTATATTCGATCGTCGAATTAAGCCTTTGGCTATATGCTTTGATTTAGTGGCTCTTCAAATTAGGTTTTTTTGTTAGTTAAAATTGAATCGATTTCTTCACTTAAATTTCAATTAAATTTTGTATTGATTTTTTATTTAAACGTCTTTTTTTTAATTTTGATCTTCTAAAAAGGAGGAAGATAAACAAGCAAGTCTCAATCGAACGGTGTTGGTGAAGTTGAGATTAAAGAGGCTGCTCATGTTCCTGTTAAGATTAAGGAGGCGTCTACTACTGATACAATGTTTAATAGGAATGAGGTGGAAGGTAGGAGTGCTCACTCTGTTGTTCGGGCTGTTATACTTATTATTTGTATTTTGTTCAGGTTTGTTTTCGATTTTTTGTAGTTTCTATTTCATATTTGTTCTGTTTTGTGTATGTTTTATATATGTATTTTAATTTCATTTACTTGATGTCTAATCTCGTGAAGCTGGAATGGATAAGATTTGTAGTAAGCTCGCAAGTATTTCGAGTTTGTTGTTTACTAGGCTGTTTTAAGGGATTGAATGAGAACACAAATTTTCTCTCATTCGCCTGGTCATTCTTTTTTGCTTACTAAACAAGGTAACATTTCTTCGTATTTATCTATGTCTAGTTTGTAATTAGTTTTTTTAATCTTATGTTTCATGCTTATGATTCCTTTAACTTTGTTGTAGTAGTGTTACCGTTAACTCTCCTTGAATCATACTTATTACACATAATGTCAGCTTATGTTAAATGTTTTGTTGACATGATTGTTGTGTTTAATCATTAATGATGTTTATTCTAATTAGTAGATGCTTTTAGTTAGTGATTAGTGGCAATTATCAATTTTATGATCAATTAAAAAAATAGTTGTTAAATCTTTGTCCATGTCATTCTTGGTGCATCTTGTTCCTCTTTTGTGTATGGAATATGAGTTGAAGATCTTTGTACTTGAACAAATAAGAGGGAGGCCAATTAACTTTGGAGTCCAGATAAGATTCTGGACTATTAATAGGAAAACTGTAGATATTCTTTAGGAGAAGACAACTTAGAAATATAAGGCCTTAATCTGCAGTTGGCATACAAAAAGTTTCTAGTAACATACTTATACTTAAGTGCAGGTTGTAGATAAGTTACAGTCTTCTGATAAATCAAAAAGGGATGGTTGGGCAAGTGAATTGCCAAAGTCAGGATTAGGATTTGGAGTGCTAGACAGATTACAAGATGAAAAAACAAATGATGTGGTTTGGCAAGGCAAATGTTCGGGCACAGTGTATGTCTACTGTTTGCTTTCTTGTTATTGAATTTTGAACCGCTGATCATAAGGCACAACTCACTCTGTTGTAAAGTAGATAATCTCTTACCTGAATACATAGACATAAATGGTTAGATTATAGAAATCAATAATTTTTTGAATTTTATGTAGCTATATTGCAGGCTCCGAGTCTGAAGGACATTTTTTCTTGATAAACGAGGCATGTGCAATGCTAGTATACTTCACCCTCATGATTTATGTTTAAATTATGTATTATCAAAAAACAAATATATGGTATATGAATAATGATAAGTACCGGATGGTTATTTTTCAGGGAAGCAAGTGTGACTAACATCATTTTAAACTTCTCTTAAAAATTGGAGTTTTTTAATTATAAATATATATAATGACAATTTCATTTCTTGCTGCAACAGTTTCTTTGTTTAAATACTCTTTCACATGTTATAAATTATTAATAATTTGGAATTTCCTGCAATCTAAATGTTGTATGTAGGATCTTTTTGACTTGTTGAAAATCATATTGTAGCTAACATTTACTCCATCTTAGTATCATGTTAATGTTATCCTTTGTCTTAAAGAACTTAATTTTTACCAAAATCATACACCTACGTATAACTGGGTGTAATAAGGTCATTTACGTGAAATCTCATTTTTTTTAAATATTTTTATCTTTCAGGTTTGCTCATACCAACCCTTTGCATCTGGATGTCTTCCAAAGTGTTGTGCGTTGCGAGGCTGAAGTGGTTGCAATGACAGCTGCATTACTAGGAAGTAAAGAAAAATGTTCTGGAGGATAATTGTTAGCATTATCAATTTCTTCTTAACATTTTCTTCACAGCCTAGACAGTAGTTCTTATGTTTTTTTCTGACATTAGTTATGGTTTTGCTGGACACAACAGGCTAGTGCATGTTTTCTGACTCTTGGATTCTTGAGGCTATATCCGATCTTTTTCTGCTAGCCAATATTTAGAAGGCATGTTTTATTTATTATCAATAACATGTTCTTCTTTTATTAATTGTGTTATATGGTTTCCTTCAATAAAATTGTAGTCTTGTGTGTTATATTCAGTGAAGCACTAGAGACAAAATGCATAAAGAAATCTCAAGTTGCAACAAAAGGAGTCTGGTTATCCATCATTGTAAGCATGAACTCATTATTGGCAGTAATTCATTTCCCTATATGCAATATAAGTTAACATCTAATTATATAAAATTAGTTTTGGTCGTGTGATAGACTGCGTGTTACATCTAATTGTGATAATTAAATCTCTGCAGGTCATAAATAAAGGACTTGGGCAAGGCTATTGTGTTGTGCCGTGTGCCGCATCACCAAAATTATAGTTTAATAGTTGAACTCATCTTTGTTGGCATAACCATGATGATATTTACTGTATTTGATGAGTTGTATGTTGATAATGTAATTTACCAGTAAATTTTTACTGAATTCTAGTTATTTTGGAAATGTGTAAAATGTGCTTAGTTTTATTCTAGGTTTGCCATAATTATGTTACAGTAGCTCATAGCCTCATAAAAATGTTATACAGGCTATTCAAAATATTGAACTAGTTAAAAAAAGTGTTGCATAAAAATATTGCATTAGCTGAAAAAATGTTTCCAATTGAAGTGGGTTAAAGAATGGTCCTATAGTGGTGTTGGACCCATAATGGGCCCCGTGTGGGCCCAATATAGGTCCCACTTTTTAAAAATATTTTAGAACTCTAAGGTAATATAAAAAATAAGTTACAATTGATCTCTCTTTCTGTTGCATTAGCAAGCTAAGGCAACATATAAACAAGTTAAAACACGATGTTGCCTTAGGCACCA
The DNA here is from genome assembly GCF_009905375.1 of Apium graveolens. Taxonomy (NCBI): domain Eukaryota; kingdom Viridiplantae; phylum Streptophyta; class Magnoliopsida; order Apiales; family Apiaceae; genus Apium; species Apium graveolens. The sequence continues at coordinate 179,531,130 of NC_133650.1, read as the reverse complement.
GAGATGTTACCTTAGACACCTAAGGCAACATGGAAAAATCTATCTTTAAGAAAATGTTACCTTAGCTTAAAAGTGGGGTAAGAGCAACATATTTACCCCCTAATGCAACGTTTTTTGGTGTTACAGTAGGCATTTTATGGTGTAGTGAGAAAAATGCTTGGGGAACTTCGATGTGGTTCGAGTTCTCGAGATATGATAGGATTCTTTTAAGGACTCGGAGGGGTAGAATCTAGTACTATGTGTACTAGGGAGACTACCAAAGGTACCGTAAGCGAATGTACTCTGTGTACTCAAGAACTTGTGAAGTATGTGTATACCCAAAATGGGACACGTAGCCCAAATACGACAAGGGAGATAACTGGGATACGAAGGTGTCGTCCTTCTACTAGTAGAAAAGGTTAATATTTCCGTAGTATGACTGATCATCGTATGCGGTGGATCCAGTGAATGTTTTAAGTTCTTCCAATTAGAATTGTGATGCAATACCGTAACCCAAGCCTAGGTGCTAGGTTTACCATTAAGTTATTTGCAGGATAGTAAATCCACTAAAGAATTATTTTCGAAAGAAGATGTGTATCACCGAGGAAAACTATTTTTGAATAAAACATATTTATCATATATGGAATTATACTTGAGATTATCATACAATCATTTCATACTGTACATTATTATGCTGGGCATTATAACTCACACTTGTTTTCTTAAATTGACACAACAAAATAGTGAATCAAGATGCCTATCATGAAACTCACAGCCAGGAAATGGGTAGGAAATGGCCAGCTGTTCCGTAGGATATTTGGTGTTGTACCTCAGGTAGACCGAATAAGTTGGATTGGTTTTCAGTTGTTTTTAGTCCGACTTATTTACAAGTATGACTTATGTAAGATAATAAATAAGAAATGTATATTTGGCCGACAAAATAACCTTACTTAAAGGTTATTTTTGCGGTAAGACTTAATCACTTTTGGGATTGTAATAATTATCACTTGTGGATTGATGTACTCTAGTAATGAATGGTTCGTTTCCAAGACAATAACCTATAAGTGTATGTGTGTGTGTGTATGTTGATAAGTGTGGGGTCGTAAGGGTGTGAGTATTTATATATTGTGGTACGAGACAAGTGTTATACAGGATTCAGATGGCGTGGCCTCCTAGATTCCTGACCCCGGATTTTGGGGCTCTACATCAGTTGTTGTGAATGTTGAAAACTACTTGCAGAAGAGGATTGTTGTCAATATTAATGATGGTGGTGTGGACAGATGTCTTCGGGTGTCTATCTCAAATCTCAGAACTCTAAGGGCATCTGAACTAGATGTAGTAATTGACAAGGTACATGTAGTCATCACAGAGGACACCCAGTTACTTTATGAGCTTAAGAATGCACAGATAATAGCTTTTCATGAAGCCTATCTATATCCAAATAAAGGGGTGGCCTACATCTGTCAAAGAACCAAACAATGCAAACAGCTTACTTTTCCCAAAATTTGTGTCAGATCAAACATGAGGTTGATAATGACTATTCATTATGATCTAAAGTACAAAGAGAACAAGAAGGCTAAAGATGTGGAAATGATAAGGATCCTGGATAGCTATCTACTGAATGTTGACACCATGTTGCCAAATTCACTATTCAATATAAGGGATGACAAGGATGATGGTGAGCAGAAGCAAACTGAGTAAAAACCTTCTGGCTCAAATCCAAGTCAATCTTCAAGGGAAACTGGTAGCAATGACAAAAAGCAAGATGAAAAAAAGGGAGATAACAAGAAGAGAGGAGAAGAAAGAAGGAAAAAGAAAAGGCAAGATGGTTCAGAACCACAACAACAAACCCTAAAAATCCAAATTAACCAAGCTCAACCTTCTAAGCCAACAAACTCAAACACTAAACCATCTCAAACCTCAAAGCCGAAATACTTGTAAAACAAACTGCTAACACCTTCCTGAAAATACCAATCACCTCAAATCAAACATTTCTCAAGAAAATCTCAAACCTACCTTCTATTAAGCCATCAACCAAAATTCACTACAAGTCTGTTGGGAGAAAACCTAGGAAAAGGCAAGTTACTGAGAGGGCCATCTGGAATTGTTATAATCAAAGTGATTTTCTACCTCTAAACTAGTGCATCTTAGATGAAGACTACTTTTAATAACTAGCCGAGAAAATGGTCAGAGTTTGGGTTGTAACACTAAGGGAAGTAAGAATCCACTATCAGGATGGGTCCTTCGCATTTCTTAGCAGCAACTTAATGGACACTTTTCACCCACAGAATTCAAGAGAGTGATAAGCTTACTGAAGGATAAGGATACTGCAACTAAGGCATGGAGATCTATTTTGGATGAATGATTGGTAGAAAGGAAAGAAAGAAGAGCAAGAAACAAGGCTGAATATGAGGAGAGAAGAGAAAGTATGATGAGGAGATAGAAATGTACATTCAAAAATCTGAAGATCTCAAGGCAAAAGGGATGAGCAGAGTTACCAAGGATGGAAAATTTCTAAATGTTGGCACATTCTCAAGATTTAGGATTGATTTATTGAGTAACTATTTAATACATGACAAACTCAAACTTGTGGAAGCTTTAAAAGGAACACCAATCATTGAGGAACTGGAAATACTTGTAAATTTAAAGGACCTCGTTAGAGAAGAAACATGAGATGAGACATTTGTCTGATGTGTGTATCTGTTAAACTCAAGAAACCACCTAATGTATGAATGTTATATTTGTGTCAATTTGTATGTAAAGTCTAATTTTTCATTGTAGCTTGGGGTTAGTCTCGTTAACATGCATGAATTTATAATAAGCAATCTTCTCACAAATTGGAGGAGATTGTTGTGCAAGACATGCTTGTACAATAACAAGACTAACTCAAATTGACAACCCTGAGTAAGTTATATGATAACCTAAGTTTGCATTTTGTATTGTATCACTTAAGTCTGTAAAAGTGTAATTATATTAGACTGGAGTATTTTTCTGTAAACAGTCTCAAGCCCAAGAATAAACTCTGGAAGAAGATCATGAAGATCATGCCTCAGAGAAAGTGTGAAGAAGCTTGGAGTTGAATAAATTTGTTTTAGGAAAAACATTCTAAGTCAAGAAATCTACAAGTCACAAAATATGTATTATAGAGAAGTCATTCGAGAACTCCAGAATGACTTATCGAGAAGTCAAGAAAAGCTACTAGAGAACTCAGAGATATCGACAAGCCAAATGAAGACATGAAGATTGGAGATATCAACAAGTCAAATTATCACTAGAGATCTCAGAGATATTGATAAGCCAAAATATCACTAGAGATCTATGAGATATCGATAAGTCATTTCTGCACTAGAGAACTCGGAGATATCGACAAGCCAAATTGAAGACATGAAGATTGGAGATATTGATAAGTCAATTCTACATGCAGAAATTTAGAGATCTCGATAAGATAAATTCTCTTAAAGAGAACTCAGAGACTTCGATAAGTCAAAACAGCTATAGAGTAATAAGAGATCTCGATAAGTCATTATACTTATTGAGATGTCGAGTTCTCTATATGACAAACTGGAGATCTTGATATAAAACTCAAAGTACAAAATGCAGATCAGTTAAATATCCAAGATTATCAATCAACAAAGAACCCAGAAATTTATAGCAAAATACTACCTTGTTTTTAATATAAAATTAAGTGAGTTTTGAAAACTAAGTGTGTTCATGTGCATGTTTTATTATTCTATTAAAGCACATTATCTCTACAATCCAGATTACTTTGTTCACCATTCATAACAGTTCAAAAAGCCATTAAAATTATTTAAAACACATTCACCCGCCCCCCCCCCCCTCTGTGTTGTATTCATTACCCAACATGCTCATTTAATACCTTGACTTTATAAGATCAGTCTTGCACAACTTGTTGTGAGTAGACCTAAAACTAATGTCATCAACATAAATTTGCACCAAAAGTAGATCACTGCCTTTATTTATGTAAAATAAGGTTTTTTCAATAGTATCCCTTTTGAAATCACTTTCAATCAGGAATTTGGCAAGTGTTTCATACCAGGCCCTCGGTGCTTGTTTGGGTCCATATAAAGCTTTATCAAGTCTGTACATATGATTTGGAAATTTTGGATCAATGGAACCAGGTGGTTGCTCAACATACACTTCTTCTTCTAATTCACCATTCGAAAAAGCACTCTTGACATCCATCTGAAAGACCTTGAATTTCTTGTGTACAACATATGCCAAGAAAATCCTGATAGCTTTTAATCTTTCCACAGGAGCAAATGTTTTATCATATTCAATGCCCTCTTGTTCTGAATAAACCTTTGTAACAAGTCTAGCTTTATTCCTGATTATAGTGCCATCTGAATCTGTCTTATTTCTAAAAACCCTATTAGTGCCAACAACTGATTTGTTCTTTGGCCTTGGAACCAGTTTCCACACTTCATTCCTTTCAAACTCATTCAACTCTTCATGCATTGCTTGAATCCAATTATCATCTTTAAGTGCATCCTCTACTTTCTTTGGTTCCTCTTTAGAAAGAAAGTTGTGATAGAGGCATTCATGTTTAGTTGCACTCCTTGTTTGAACATCAGCATCAGGATCTCGAATGATAAGATCAGATGTGTGATCCTTTGTCCATTTTACAGCTTTTGGCAGTTCATTCCCATTTCCCGACGCTCCCCCTAAAAAAGGATGCATCATTTTCAAGTGAAGCCCCCATGTATCAGTGCTGTCATTTCCTGATTGAGCAGGGCTTTGAGTTTGAGACTTTTCACCAAATTGATCTTGATGCTCATTTAAATGATTACCTCCTGATAAGCTATCATTTGTTGTACTAGAAGAATTTCCAGTTAATACAGTATAACCTGATTCATCAGTATCATCAGGATTCGATTCTATAGAGTTGTGACTATCTTGATGTTGATGTTGATCCCCCTCAACACATGCATCTTAAATGATTAACTCTAGATCAGGATCAATATTTTCATTAGGATCTGACTCAGTGTCAGGATTTGACTTGTTGTCAGGATTTGAATCATCATCAGGATTTCACAAGTCATCAGGATTTAGATCATTTCTTGACTTAAGCCTTTTGTTTGCGAATACAAGTTCTTCACGAGTGTCTTCTTCAATTCCAGTAATCTTTTTATCATCAAAAGAAACATAAATTAATTCAACAATTATTCTAGTTCTCAGATTGAAAACTTTATAGGATTTTGATGCAGGATATCCAACAAGAATTCCTTTATTAGCTTTTCAGTCAAATTTTCCAAGCATTTCAGGATGTGTTTTAAGAACAAAACACTTGCATCCAAAGATATAGAGATGCTTTAAGCTTGGATTCTTTTCCTTGATCATTTGATAAGGAGTTAATCCATGTCTGTTGATCAGAGTCAAGTTCTGAGTATAATAGGGAGTATTGACAGCTTCAGCCCAAAAGTATATTGGTAGATTAGCATCCACAAGCATAGTCCTTCCAGCTTCAATCAGTGTTCTATTCTTCCTTTCCACAACTCCATTTTGTTGAGGTGTGCCAGTGTTTGAAAATTGTTGAGAAATTCCCTTGTATCTGCATAACTCATTCATCTTGCTATTTTTGAGCTCAGTCCCATTGTCATTTCTCAGAATTTGCAATTTGTACTTTAAACCATTCTCAATCAGTCTCAGATGATCCAAAAGAACAATTGCAGTTTCATCCTTATTGTGCAAGAAAAATACCCATATAAATCTAGTATATTCATCAACAAAAATTGGAGTGTACCTTTTAGTTGTTGATTGACATGACATTCACATGGCCAAAGAAATCTAGATGTAGCAATTGATATGGCTTTTTAATGGATGATTCTGACGTGCTTTTGAATGAGGTCCTTCTTTATTTGGCTTGTTTATATGCATCACACAAACCATCAGGGGAGTAAAACAAGTTTGGTAGACCTCTCACCAAATATCTTTTCACCAATTCATTAAGATTATTGAAGTTGAGGTGAGAAAGCTTCTTGTGCCAGTTCCAACTTTCATCTACTGGTGTTTTGCTTACTAAACATATTTCAGATCCATCAGTATCTGCATGAAATTTGGCTTGATAGATCTTTCCACGTCTGTATCCTTTGAAAACAACTTTCTTTGTGACCTTATGAACTACTTCACCGTGAGTATCATAGAACACAACATAGTATCCTCTGTCAGTAATTTGACTGATGCTCAACAGATTGTGCTTCGGTCCCTCTACCAGAGCTACATTTGAGATGATGACATTTCCAATGATTATATTGCCATATCCCGGTATTTTTCCTACATTGCCATCACCATAGGAAACCATTGGGCCAGCCTTCTTCTCATATTCTGACAACATGGATTTATTTCTAGTCATATGTGCAGAACAACCATTATCCAGTACAAGCACATTCTTCATTTTTCCCTGTAATCAGAAATAAGGAAATCAGTTAGCAATTTTAAGAACCCACACATGTTGGGTCCTTTTTGACATCTTATGTATTTTTGCAGCAGAAGACTTCCTATCAGGATTTGACCCATCACCATTTGACCCATAAAGAATTGCTCCATCAGGTTTTGATCTATCAGGATTTGTCCTGGCAGTTTTAACTTTATAAGATGTATGCACATTAAATTTGGCAGTTCTATTTGAAATAGCAATTTTATTGAATTTTGGTAAAAGATCATAATTATTGTGATATAAGCTATGATAATCTTTACATGTGTAAATAGAATGCTAAATGCTACCATAGTGAAAACAAGGGTTCTGTGGTTTGTAAAATACTGATATACCATTAATATCAAACTCGGGAATTTTAGTGGCTTTTTTACCTGCAATCAATAGCAATATGATTGGCATTACCACAGTTAACACAAGCTTTCTAAAAGCATCAGGAATGTACTTCTAATTGCTTGCTTATTCCCTATTTTCCATTTCTACCTCTTTTTGCACTAGATTTATGAGTCCTAGAAGTCACTTCACAAATTTTCTTTGCTAGTTGATTTTTAGTGAGAAGACCTATATTTTTTATCTTTCTTTTCCTTGACTCTATATTCAACTTTCTTCTTATCAGGAATCTTTGAGGTAAACCCTACTTTATAAACTGACTTTATTCCATTTTCATTAGTACTGACTAATTTAACAGATGTGGTGTTATTAGTAACTTTATTGATATTCATATTAGTAAGTTTATCATAACCTAGACATTTTTTTTCAGTTTTTGTCATTTATAAAGTTGTGAACCTTTCTACCTGAACTCATCCTGATTTTAAACACTTTTCTCTCCTTTTCAAGTACTTCCTCTAGCATGGCATATTTAATGTGCATTTGAGCTTCATTGAGTGTGGCCTTTTATATGATTTTTTTTAGTTTCATGCATATATACAAGCTCAGCTTCTAAGTGATTATTTCTTGTCTTAAGTTCCTTATTATCTAATTTTTGGTCCAAGCTTGTTAGAGGCTAAACGTTTTACAAACATTTCACGTCCCCAAATTTTCATAAATGACATGCTATGACATTTATCACTCTATATCTCATACGGAGTATCTTGAACCGCTTTAGTCAGAACTTGGTTAAGTGTATATGCCGCCATTTATAGAGCATAACCCCAGAAACTGAATACAAGATCCGCTTGACTCATCATCGATCGCACTATGTCCAACAAGGTACGAAATCTCCTCTTAGAATCTTTATTCCATTGGGGTGTTCCAGAAGGAGTAAGTTATGATACGCTATCACACTCCTTCAAGAAACTCTTGAAATTGAGGCTTAAGTATTCTCCTCCATGATCTGATCGTAAAACTTTTATACTTTTCCCTTGTTTGCTTTTCTACTTCGGCCTTATATTCTTTGAACATTTTAAAAGAATTGGATTTGTTCTTCATAAGAACCACATATCCATATCTACTGAAATCAACAGTAAATGTTATGAAGTAGTATAAGCCACCCCTTGCCATCATACGCATTCAATTACATACATCATTATGTATGTCCTAATCATTCGGTGGCCCTTTCACCTGATCAGGTAAAAGAAGCTTTAGTCATTTTACCAATGAGACAAAGTTCGCATCTTCCGTATGATTCAAAATCAAAAATATCCAAGTATTCATCTATATGTAACTCAGAAATGCGTTTCTCATTAATATGGCTTAACGACAATGTTAGAGGTAATGTTTGATTTGAGTCATCTTAGAACATATAAATTGTTAACTAATTGTGCAACATTATTAGCCTTGTCATTAAAATTGAATAAATAACTATTGTTTATTTAATTATAATGAAAACCTTTCTTATCCTGACAAGAAATTGATTTAATGTATCCGCTAAAGGCAGGCACGTAATAACAATTTATCAAGTTCTCAATCTCTCCTTACGGGCAAAATTAGGTATCGAGTTCCTTCAACTAGAGCAATAACTTTTGCTCTAATTCTAACCCGATACCTGAAACTTGACCATTACTAGTCTTCTTCTTTAGATCTTCCAAACAAGCTCGACAATTTAACTTCCAATCATCTAGTTATTTCCACAGAAATGAGAATCATCTCCTTTAGCAACACCACTATTAGGCTTCAAAAGCCCTTTGGGAATGGACTTTGGCTTGGCAATGAATAATATCAAATCTTCACCTTGGCTGTCCACTTTCATTTCCCATTTGTATCCCATGTGTACATCATTAATATGGACGTAATTTATGCCTTTACCGTGTTATTTTCAGCAGTTCTAAACATGCTTAATAACTCAGTGAGTGTTCTGTCTATCTCATTCCTTTTGTTCTTAACAAACTAAGAATAGAAGTTGTTTAAATATTATTTGATCAAATCAAGCAGATTCTTTAGACTATTCTTAAAACCCAAAATATCAAGGTACATATACCTATCATCTTTAGAACATGTGGTCCAACCAGATATCATTCTCCCATTAATGCAAAAGTATCGTGCCTTATTATTGTCAAATCTTTCTGACGAGCCTATCATTCAAACATCATGTGAAGGTGCTCAATCATATCATAATCATCATTATGCTCTTGTTGCTTCTAAAGCTCAACACTCATAATTACAAGCATGAGACATGAAACATCAGTTGCATAATCAATTTGCTTTTGGTAAGCATTTTGCTCAGCACATGTTTCATTCTCAGCTAGAAGAAATAAGGGAGAGATTCGAGTGACATCCTTGAACCTGAGGACAATCCTCAAGTTCCCATGTCAATTGAGGAAATTATTTCATGTCGGCTTGTCCTTCTCAAGGACTATTACATAGAGGAGTTATTTGTGTTATTTGTCATTTGATATCTACAATATTAAAGTGTATATAATGACTTAGTCTACAGATGATCATTAAATTATATTCAAGTGATTATTCATATATGTATATATATATATATATATATATATATATTCACAATATATATCTCCCGCTATTTTTATCAAATCAATAGCCCTAAATATTAATTCAGAAAGAATATCTTCTATATCCTTTTTAGTGAGCCAGGATCCATATTTCACCATGCGTTAGGTCAGCTTTGGGTTTTCTCCTAAAACATGATTATTTAGGTAGACAACATTTGTCAATTATATCAACTATATAACTCTTGGATAGCTTGGTGGAACAACATTTGTTCATATTTATCTAATTAAATCTTGCCAAACTCTATGCCTCTAAGTTCACAATCCTATTGTGGTAACTTAGTTAAGTCAAACCCAATAGTCAAAAAGTGTCAATATACTTCAACACTTCTCCCACGATAGATGGGAGTACTTCGCTTTGGCAAACCTGTCACACCCCCAACTTAAATAGCAAACTAAATATAGTTATTACAATATTTTAAATGAAGAATACACAACCAACTCCAAGATCTTACAATTTAGGGTTTGGAACAGCCCAACACTACCAACTATTACATCTGATTACAAATACCGAGTCCTCACACAACTATTATTACTTATTCTACCTGAGCTCGAACATAAGCATCAGCATCACAAGTCTTACGGGCAGTCTGCTTGAATCTAACCATAGCTGCTAGCTGTAATATCAGGGTAAAGCAAGAAGTGAGCCAAATGCTCAACAAGTTCTAACAGTACGACACAAAACATAAATTGAGATATACTTTTAAGAATGATAATGGAAAGACATAACCAAAGGTAACGAGAGATAAAAACTATGTGCGATGGCATCATTTTGCTTGCATCAAAACAATTTTAAAATCATGTCTTAATCAAAATCATTTTATGACGCTACGGATTACAGCCGGTGATCAACCGCGAAGTAATCCCGAACCTCGCTGGGTTCTAAAACATTAATGGGAATCCCTAGGCAACTTTTAAGCCTAATATAAGTGCGGAAAGGACTCGCGTCTCAGTCCAGATCCACCATTCAAAGAAAACATTTATCCCCCTTTGGGACTGAAAACCCACATTTTATTTATTTCAAAAGTTGATGCCGAATTGTAACAAAATCTCTTTTAACAGTAAACATTTTTATTAAGGAATTATAGATCAACTCGAAACACGGGAAACAAGGTACTGAATATCAGAGCCATGATTCACAAAACTATTCTCTATTCAAGTAATTGAATGGTTTTCATATATCAAAGATTGGACAAGAGGATTTAGTGAGGCTAATGGATAATATGAAGGGTAATGCCAATTTGGGCTCAAAGCAATGGTTTCTCATCAAGGTTCAAGTGCTGGATCATTAAGAATGTAAGCTTCATGATTACTAAGGGTGTTAAGGTATGAAGAATGATTTTTAGCTCAGGGTATATCAGAATTGTCAAGCTTTAGGATAAGAAAGAGGGTATCAATCAATGAGGAATCAAGCTGGTAAGTATCTGACTATCAGAATTCAAAGTAAGGTTCTATAGGGATTCAAGTATCAGGATGAGATATAAATACATAGGAAACATCAACATGTTAATCAAGAGGATCAATCAAGAAATATATCAACTCTTCATTTTATCATGGCATTAAACTATCATGAAAGACTTTTGAACTACTTGCAATACGTACTCGAGGGTTCATGGCATCTCTATGTAACTCAAAGATAAACAAAAGATACGCTTGATTTAAATATATCAAAATGACTCAGGATAATTGCATCGATATATATATGAACTGTTTATAGTAAATACGAAGGTCAAGTTGAATCACTTGCCTTGAGATAGGCTGGTCTGGTCTGATTGGTAGGAGCAACAACTGGAGCTTCACTCGACTTTTATGGCAAGTTTTCCCTCGTCTCGAGATCCTACATAAATAATAATAATCCTCATTATAATATATTCTTACAATCTTAACCTATTTACAACCCGAAATTAAACACGGATGGCACTTAGGCCTATATGCACTTAATTTATATTCTCCTTTAAATTATAATTGCACACACGTAGCCACATATTCTTATATCATATATTAACACCAAATAACACCATATATACCATAATGCAACACTAGGCTTGGATGATCTCGACTCACAACTTAAGTCACTTGGTCGCTAAACTAGACAAGGTCTTCTAATTTTGGCTTCCTAACTCGATGTGCCTTTCCTAAATTATCCAAAACCTATTGACCCTCACTTGTGCCTTTTTCTCTACTGACCTTATACTATCTTAAAACTATGGTGGTCGACCTAATACTCACTTCTAAGTGTTCTAAAACTATGTGATAAGTGATAGTGCTCACTGGTGCAAATTTCAGAATGACAACTATGGTTTCTTGAGTACATTAGACACTCTTAAACTATAAGTTTTCCTTCAAAACTTTTACACAAGACTCTCCTTACCTAATGGCATCTCAAAATCTTGATGTGACTCAAGGGCCTGGCTTGGGCCTTCTTGGGCCTAAGCTAAAAGTCCAAGGTTCCCCTGCTTTTCTGGGCAGAAAATGCCCTGACTTGAATTAACTTGTGACACATGGTTATAGCTCATATCCTATGAACTATGGTTGGAAAAACTTCTCTGACATACCCTCTAACTAAGGCCCAATTGGGCCTAATGAGGGCCTACCCATGACATGGTCCAATCTCCCTATTTTTAAGTTACAACAAAACTGTCCCCCGCTGGACAGATTTTGTGATTCTACTTGTGCACCTAACCAAATGACATGCAAACCTCCAACCAACTCCTAAAACCTTTTATATACTCCCAATCCTAACTTCTGGTAGCTTGGGCCTCAAAGTGCACACCAATGACATGGTCAAAACTCACTCTAAACCTCAGGGTGCTATACTGATTTTTCTGCAGAAACTATAACTCTCATTTTCCAAGGTTTTGAGTTGACAAACTCAACTAACAACAACTCAATACTTAAACCAAGACTTATACATGGTAATATACTGAACTAACTCCCTTATTCTCAAAATAAACTTGGGTGAGATCATCCATGCCCAAAAACAACAACATGCAACTAAAAATATAATATGCAACTCATGGAAAGCACATAACAAGATTTCGGCTAGGCATAAAGTTTTAAATGTTTGCAAAATCGACTTGCACCTAATACTCATCCTTAATAATCATGAAATATAACTTCTTTTAAGTATTAATAAGAAATTTATCATGAAAACAATCTATTTTAAGCACACATATTTCGAATTTATAGATTTTTAAACATAACTACATGATTTCGAAAAGAGTAGCATGCAAAACATGGTTGATCATCATTTTAATGTCTTAAAACTAACATGCATGGAAAAACATAAATATATAAAGAAATTTCAGTAGCATACAAAGGATTTTAAAGCATGATATCTCCATAAAACACTTAGTTAGCACATATACATAATATATCTCATAGAGAGCTCTTGAATTCACAGGAATCAAGAGTTTCTCTTTGGAGATCACATAAGAACTACACATGCATCCATGGAACTTCAACTTCCAAGTCACAAAACACTTGGAAAGTATATAAGATGAATGTAGGTAAAAGATTTACACTTGGGAAGATGAAGAATGAATTGAAAAATGAAAGGGGGGTGGGGAATTGGCCTTCGGCCGAGAGCAATGTGGGAGGGGGAGGAGAGAAAATTTGTGGGGTGTTGGAGTGTGGAATGAGAATGACCTCTCCCACTTTGATTTCTTTGTTTTATGCTATTTGGTTTACAAATGATGAGTGGAAGTGAGAACTTACAAAAATGTCCCTTGGTTAAAGTTAGGCCATTTTGCATGCAAGGCTAAGGTAGTAATTTGGTAATAATCAAATGAGTTAGTGGGGTTGGAAAAGTTTTGTTTGCCCTTTGAGAGAATAGAAGGGTGATTTGCATGCATGGTCTCTTATGTAATTTGATAAATATGACAACTAAAATTTATAATGATTTATTTTTATAAAATAAAATATAAGTTCAAAAATTATAAAATTTATATCATAAAATAACTTGGATTTTTAGAGACTTTATAAAATCATTTTCAAAATTTGTGAACAAAATACCTTTTAAAAGAAAATTTTTCCAAAGCTTAGAATATTCCTTATAAATCAAAAATAAAGAAATTAAATAAACTCTTGCTTTGAAAAATCATATACTACACAAAGCAAATTTATAATGCAGAAACTTTCACTCACATTAGCGTACAATCATTGAATATATTTTCATTTGACTTTAATATTATACCCAATCCACAAATAATATTACATAAAATGCCGGTCGTAACATCCTCTCCCCCTTAAGGGATTCTGTCCCCAGAATCTAAGAGAAAAGATGAGGATGTCGGGAACGCATATCAGACTCTAACTCCCAAGTCGACTCTTCGACCTTAGGGTTCCTCCAAAGTACTTTTACTAACTTTACCGACTTATTCCTAAGACTCTTTACTTGCCAGTCGAGTATTTTAACCGGTTGCTCCACAAATGACAGGTCTGCCTGAATTTCTACAGGTTCATATTCTATCACATGGCTAGCGTCAGGATTGTACTTCTTAAGCAACGACACATGGAACACATTATGCACATGCCGATACTAAGGTGGTAAGGCCAACTCGTAGGCCACCTTTCCCACTTGACTCAAAATCTCAAAAGGACCTATGTATCTAGGTGCTAACTTCCCTTTCTTGCCAAATCTTATCAACCCTTTTCTAGGTGACACCTTTAGCAACACAGCTTCGCCAATTTGGAATTGAACGTCCTTACGTGCTGGATCCGCATACTTCCTCTGTCTATCTTGAGCAGCAAGCAACCTTTTCTGAATTAACTTGACCGAGTCATGCAACTGTTGTACCAAATCCGAGCCGAGAATTCTTCTTTCTCCTACTTCATCCCAACTTGTTGGTGATCTACACTTTCGCCCGTACAAAGCTTCGTATGGTGGCATGCCGATACTGGAATGATAGCTGTTGTTGTAAGAGAATTCAATCAACGGCAAATGGTCGTCCCAACTTCCTGCAAAATTGATTGCACAACTGCGCAACATATCTTCAATTATTTGAATTGTCCTTTCACTTTGGCCATCAGTCTGCGGGTGGTACGCCGTGCTCATATTCAACTTCGTGCCAAGACATTCCTGAAATTGCTTCCAAAATCTCGAGTTAAATCGGGGATCTCTGTCTGAAACTATTAATACGGGTACTTCATGCCTTAGTACGATTTCGCGCACATACAGATGAACCAACTTGTCCAATGACGACTTCTCGTTTATTGGAAGGAAATGCGCCGACTTCGTAAGACGATCAACTATAACCCATATTGCGTCATGTCCGGATTTCGTTCGCGGTAGTCCTACTATAAAGTCCATAGCGATATTTTCCCATTTCCATTCTAGAATCTTCAGGGACTGAATTAATCCACTTGGTCATTGATGTTCTGCCTTTACTTTCTGACAAGTATAGCACTTCGCAACCCATTCTGCCACGTCTCGCTTCATATTTGGCCACCAAAAGTTCTTCTTTAAGTCTCGATACATCTTGGTGCTTCCCGGGTGGATTGAAAATTTCGAATTGTGGGCTTCATGGAGGATCTCATTCTTTAATTCAGGTACATGGGGAATCCATATTCTGGATGAAAACCTTAGTATCCCTTGCTCATCCCTTTGAGTATTAATCTCCTCTCCAGATAACTGATTCTTCTCTTTTTCCATTACTTCCTCTTGACACTTCTTTATCTTTTCCACTAGTGTTGGCTGAAAGGTCATTGCACGACAAACTTCCTCGACTTTTCCATAAGCACAAAGTTCCAATTCCAATTTTTCGATTTCTTCAGATAACTCTTTTGATGTTATCATCATATTTAATCTCTCCTTCCTACTCAGAGCATCGGCCACTACGTTCGCCTTTCCAGGATGGTAATTTATCGAGCAGTCATACTCCTTGATCAATTCCAGCCATCTCCTCTGCCTCATATTGAGCTCTTTCTGAGTAAAAATGTACTTTAAACTCTTGTGATCCGTGTAGATTTCACACTTCTCTCCATAGAGGTAATGTCTCCAGATCTTGAGTGCGAACACTATGGCGGCTAGTTCCAAGTCATGCGTCGGGTACTTTAACTCATGCGGCTTCAACTGTCTTGACGCATACGCAATCACTTTACTGTGTTGCATCAACACACAACCCAAACCCTTATATGAAGCGTCGCTGAATATTACAAAATTCCCTTGATCATCTGGAAGTACCAACACCGGAGCTGTTACCAACTTCCGCTTTAACTCTTGAAAGCTATCTTCACATTCTGCACTCCATTCAAACTTTTGATTCTTTCTGGTTAACTTGGTCAATGGCGTGGCGATCTTCGAGAAATCCTTGACGAATCTTCTATAGTATCCGGCCAATCCTAGAAAACTTCGCACTTCCGTAGGAGTCTTTGGCCTCTCCCAACTCATAACTACCTCCATCTTTGCCGGATCCACTTTTACTCCCTCATTTCCAATGACATGCCCCAGAAATTGAACTTCCTTTAACCAAAACTCACATTTGGTAAACTTGGCATACAACTTCTCTTATCGGAGTATCTCCAATGCTATCCAGAGGTGCTGCTTATGTTCTTCTTCCGACTTAGAATAAATAAGGATGTCATCAATAAATACCACGAAAAATTTGTCCAAATACTTCTTAAATACCCGATTCATCAAATCCATAAATGCGGCCGGAGCGTTGGTCAATCCAAACGGCATTACTAGGAATTCATAATGCCCATATCTGGTACTGAATGCGGTCTTAGGAATATCTTCTTCTTTGATCTTTAATTGATGGTATCCCGGTCTAAAATCAATCTTCGAAAAGCATTTTGCTCCCTTCAACTGATCAAAAAGGTCATCTATCCTTGGTAGCGGGTATCGGTTCTTGATCGTCACCTTATTCAACTCCCGGTAATCTATGCATAGACGCATACTCCCATCTTTCTTCTTTACAAACAGAACAGGTGCTCCCCATGGCGACATACTTGGTCGTATCACTCCTTTATCCAATAATTCTTGTAGCTAGCTCGCCAACTCTTTCATTTCTGCTGGTGCCATCCTATATGGGGCCTTTGAAACTGGTTCTGTGCCTGGAGCAAGGTTGATCTCGAACTCAATTTGTCGATATGGTGGTAAGCCTGGTAGTCCGTCGGGAAACACATCGGGGAACTCACTAACTACAGGAATATCTTCCATGCTGAGGCTGCCTCTCTCTGAATCCACTACATATGCTAGGAACGACTCACAACCTTTTCTAAGCAACTTCTTAGCCTGAACGATTGTAAGAAATAGTTGCTCTTGCCTCTGCCCCTTAAATACTACCTTCTCTCCACTCTTCGTCTTTAAATACACTCTCTTGGTCTTACAATTAATCTGAGCGCTATTCTCTCCTAACCAATCCATTCCTAAAATTATGTCAAACTCTCCCAACTTGAAGAGTATCAAGTCGGCTAAAAACTTATATCCCGAAATATCGATCTCACACTTTGGACAAAATTGATTCACATGAATCTTCTCTTGGTTTGCAATTACCACATTTACTACCTCACTCATAATCATTTTCTCACATTGAAGCTTATCAACAAAAGATTCTGATATGAAAGATCTTGTTGCTCCCAAATCAATCAATACTTTAGCTTTGACATTATTGAGTAAAAGTGTACCTGCTATCACCTCCGAATTCTGTACATCATCCTTCATCTTCAAATCAAATGTCCTTGCTGTTGCTTGTGGGGTTGGTGTAGGTGGTGGAGGTAATGCCAATACCTCAGCTGGCACGCTTGCACTGGTACTTGCCACGTTCATCAGAGCTTTGACTGGTCCTGTTGCCTTACACTCCCTAGCCATGTGTCCAGTCTTCCCACACTTGTAGCACGTAACTCCTGGCTTCGGCATCTTGCACTCATTTGCCAAATGTCCCTTCTGATTGCACCTATAATAGGTCATGCTCAGCTTATTGCATACTCCGGGGTGCCTTCTTCCACAGTGCTTGCATTCCGGTCTCTGGAACCTGTTTTCTCCAACTTGCCCTTGACTTGCCTGGTTGTTCCCTTTTGATTCTTGCCTTTTTCCCAAATTTCCCTTCTTTTGAAAATTTCCGCCCTTCTGAAAACCAATCCTCTTTACATTCCGATCTTGCGAACTTCCAGCTTCAGACTTTTCTCCATAAAATGGAACCTTCCTCTTCTTGTTATCCCTCTCTTTCCTTGACTGCATCCCATTATTCTCAATCAGAGCAGCTTTCTGTACTACTCCCGCATAAGTTTCAAGCTCAAACATAGCCACCCTATCTCTGATCCAAGGCTCCAATCCTTGCTGAAATTTCTTTGCTTTTTCCTCCTCAGTGCTGGTATACTTTGTCACAAACCTTGACAACTCAGTGAACTTCTTCTCATACTCCAATACAGTCATGTTCCCTTGCTTCAACTCAAGAAATTTAGCTCCATCTGATTCTGCATGTACTTAGGGTAATACTTGTACATAAATAACTTTTTAAATCTCTCCCAAGAAACCTGCTGAGTGACTTCCATAGCCTTTAATGATTCCCACCAATAGATGACTTCTCCCTTCAAGAAGTAAGTAGCATACGGCGTCTTCTGATCGTCTCCTAACTGTACCAACTCAAAAGCCCTTTCCATCTCCTTGATCCATGTGTTAGCTATCACTGGATCAGTGGTATCATGAAATACAGGTGGATTCACATTCTGAAAAGCCTTGAAAGTGACAATTTGTCTAGGTGGTACTGGTGGTTCAGGTGGTTGGTGTGGCTCACGGTTATCTTGGTTTTCAATTCGTTGTTGAAGAGTTAGTTGTTGTTGAGCTATAGCATTGGTTTGCTGTTGCAAGGTTTCCAGTAGTCGAAGAATATTTGGGTCTGTGGTGAAGGTGGTTGTTAGGTTCTTCTTTTTGGGAGGCATGATCCTGAAATAAGAGTTGTGTCAAAACAAATATGAATGATAAAATGATTCGAGGGTATCGCATGGCATTCTCATTTTCATATGGGGTCAAGTTTCTAAATTAAGCAAATATGATGATAAAAACATAAAATAACAGTTGAGAGCAAAGGAAACAATAGCACATAGTTATTGAAATTTTAAAGGTCACAGTACATAGGATTGGGACATAGTCTGATTCTAGGAATAACAGGCTTATTTAAAGGAAAAACGGAAACAACTGAGGATTCCATAGAGTCTGATAGTACAACAACATGAAAGGTAAATGGAAAGAACTAAGGCTCCACTCCATCTGAACGGGGCTTGGTAGTCTTTTCCTCTCGAAGCGTCTTCACAATGCTCTGGAGCTCATCCGCCACCATCTGAATGACATACTGGCTGGTACGGTCCCGGTGTGCTGGCATCTCCTCAAGCTTAGTGTTGACGTACTGAACCAAGGTCTCAAGTCTCGCAGTCATCTGCTCCTTGGGCTTCCCTTCGTAGTTTCGGCTGTCCGGATACACGTTCTTCAGTCGGTCTATCAGTCGGTCGTACTTGCCCTGAAGCATGTCGAACTCACGCCTCAACTCAGCATACACGGAGAAAGCAATAGTGTCGTCTGACCCAGAGGATGACGAGGAATGCGCCCTATGCTGACAACCAATAAGAGGAGTATTAATAATAATTTACTTAACCTACTCTCTCGCATAATATCTATAACCTACACACAAATCCTATAACCTATTTGGGCTATCCAGGGACTCTAAACCGTAGCTCTCATACCAAAACCTGTCACACCCCCAACTTAAATAGCAAAATAAATATAGCTATTACAATATTTTAAATGAAGAATACACAACCAACTCCAAGATGTTACAGTTTAGGGTTTGGAACAGCCCAACACTACCAACTATTACATCTGATTACAAATACCGAGTCCTCACACAACTATTATTACTTATTCTACCTGAGCTCGAACATAAGCATCAGCATCACAAGTCTTACGGGCAGTCTGCTTGAATCTAACCATAGCTGCTAGCTGTAATATCAGGTTAAAGCAAGAAGTGAGCCAAATGCTCAACAAGTGCTAACAGTACGACACAAAACATAAATTGAGATATACTTTTAAGAATGATAATGGAAAGACATAACCAAAGGTAACGAGAGATAAAAACTATATGAGATGGCATCATTTTGCTTGCATCAAAACAATTTTAAAATCATGTCTTAATCAAAATCATTTTATGACGCTACGGATTACAGCCGGTGATCAGCCGCGAAGTAATCCCGAACCTCGCTGGGTTCTAAAATATTAATGGGAATCCCTAGGCAACTTTTAAGCCTAATATAAGTGCGGAAAGGACTCGCGTCTCAGTCCAGATCCACCATTCAAAGAAAACATTTATCCCCCTTTGGGACTGAAAACCCACATTTTATTTATTTCAAAAGCTGATGCCGAATTGTAACAAAATCTCTTTTAACAGTAAACATTTTTATTAAGGAATTATAGATCAACTCGAAACACGGGAAACAAGGTACTGAATATCAGAGCCATGATTCACAAAACTATTCTCTATTCAAGTAATTGAATGGTTTTCATATATCAAAGATTGGACAAGAGGATTTAGTGAGGCTAATGGATAATATGAAGGGTAATGCCAATTTGGGCTCAAAGCAATGGTTTCTCATCAAGGTTCAAGTGCTGGATCATTAAGAATGTAAGCTTCATGAATACTAATGGTGTTAAGGTATGAAGAATGATTTTTAGCTCAGGGTATATCAGAATTGTCAAGCTTTAGGATAAGAAAGAGGGTATCAATCAATGAGGAATCAAGCTGGTAAGTATCTGACTATCAGAATTCAAAGTAAGGTTCTATAGGGATTCAAGTATCAGGATGAGATATCAATACATAGGAAACATCAACATGTTAATCAAGAGGATCAATCAAGAAATATATCAACTCTTCATTTTATCATGGCATTAAACTATCATGAAAGACTTTTGAACTACTTGGAATACGTACTCGAGGGTTCATGGCATCTCTATGTAACTCAAAGATAAACAAAAGATACGCTTGATTTAAATATATCAAAATGACTCAGGATAATTGCATCGATATATATATATGAACTGTTTATAGTAAATATGAAGGTCAAGTTGAATCACTTGCCTTGAGATAGGCTGGTCTGGTCTGACTGGTAGAAGCAACAACTGGAGCTTCACTCGACTTTTATGGCAAGTTTTCCCTCGTCTCGAGATCCTACATAAATAATAATAATCCTCATTATAATATATTCTTACAATCTTAACCTATTTACAACCCGAAATTAAACACGGATGGCACTTAGGCCTATATACACTTAATTTATATTCTCCTTTAAATTATAATTGCACACACATAGCCATATATTCACATATCATATATTAACACCAAATAACACCATATATACCATAATGCAACACTAGGCTTGGATGATCTCGACTCACAACTTAAGTCACTTGGTCGCTAAACTAGACAAGGTCTTTTAATTTTGGCTTCCTAACTCGATGTGCCTTTCCTAAATTATCCAAAACCTATTGACCCTCACTTGTGCCTTTTGCTCTACTAACCTTATACTATCTTACAACTATGGTGGTCGACCTAATACTCACTTCTAAGTGTTCTAAAACTATATGATAAGTGATAGTGCTCACTGGTGCAAATTTCAGAATGACAACTATGGTTTCTTTAGTACATTAGACACTCTTAAACTACAAGTTTTCCTTCAAAACTTTTACACAAGACTCTCCTGACCTAAGGGCATCTCACAAGCTTGATGTGGCTCAAGGGCCTGGCTTGGGCCTTCTTGGGCCTAAGCTAAAAGTCCAAGGTTCCCCTGCTTTTCTGGGCAGAAAATTCCCTGACTTGAATTAACTTGTGACACATGGTTCTAGCTCATATCCTATGAACTGAGGTAGGAAAAACTTCTCTGACATACCCTCTAACTAAGGCCCAATTGGGCCTAATGAGGGCATACCCATGACATGGTCAAATCTCCCTATTTCTAAGTTGCAACAAAACTGTCCCCTGTTGGACAGATTTTGTGATTCTACTTGTGCACCTAACCAAATGACATGCAAACCTCCAACCAACTCCTAAAACCTTTTATATACTCCCAATACTAACTTCTGGTAGCTTGGGCCTCAAAGTGCACACCAATGACATGGTCAAAACTCACTCTAAACCTCAGGGTGCTATACTGATTTTTCTGCAGAAACTATAACTCTCATTTTCCAAGGTTTTGACTTGACAAACTCAACTAACAACAACTCAATACTTAAACCAAGACTTATACATGGTAATCTACTGAACTAACTCTCTTATTCTCAAAATAAACTTGGGTGAGATCATCCATGCCCAAAAACAACAACATGCAACTAAAAATATAACATGCAACTCATGGAAAGCACATAACAAGATTTCGGCTAGGCATAAAGTTTTAAATGCTTGAAAAATCGACTTGCACCTAATACTCATCCTTAATAATCATGAAATATAACTTCTTTTAAGTATTAATAAGAAATTTATCATGAAAACAATCTATTTTAAGTACACATATTTCGAATTTATAGATTTTTAAACATAACTACATGATTTCGAAAAGAGTAGCATGCAAAACATGGTTGATCATCATTTTAATGTCTTAAAACTAACATGCATGGCTAAACATAAATATATAATGAAATTTCAGTAGCATGCAAAGGATTTTAAAGCATGATATCTCCATAAAACACTTAGTTAGCACATATACATAATATATTTTATAAAGAGCTCTTGAATTCACAGGAATCAAGAGTTTCTCTTTGGAGATCACATAAGAACTACACATGCATCCATGGAACTTCAACTTCCAAGTCACAAAACACTTGGAAAGTATATAAGATGAATGTAGGTAAAAGATTTACACTTGGGAAGATGAAGAATGAATTGAAAAATGAAAGGGGGGTGGGGAATTGGCCTTCGGCCGAGAGCAATGTGGGAGGGGGAGGAGAGAAAATTTGTGGGGTGTTGGAGTGTGGAATGAGAATGACCTCTCCCACTTTGATTTCTTTGTTTTATGCTATTTGGTTTACAAATGATGAGTGGAAGTGAGAACTTACAAAAATGTCCCTTGGTTAAAGTTAGGCCATTTTGCATGCAAGGCTAAGGTAGTAATTTGGTAATAATCAAATGAGTTAGTGGGGTTGGAAAAGTTTTGTTTGCCCTTTGAGAGAATAGAAGGGTGATTTGCATGCATGGTCTCTTATGTAATTTGATAAATATGACAACTAAAATTTATAATGATTTATTTTTATAAAATAAAATATAAGTTCAAAAATTATAAAATTTATATCATAAAATAACTTGGATTTTTAGAGACTTTATAAAATCATTTTCAAAATTTGTGAACAAAATACCTTTTAAAAGAAAATTTTTCCAAAGCTTAGAATATTCCTTATAAATCAAAAATAAAGAAATTAAATAAACTCTTGCTTTGAAAAATCATATACTACACAAAGCAAATTTATAATGCAGAAACTTTCACTCACACTAGCGTACAATCATTGAATATATTTTCATTTGACTTTAATATTATACCCAATCCACAAATAATATTATATAAAATGCCGGTCGTAACAGAACCCACTCCTTTTCGATCTAGGGGTTAACGCATTGGAGTCATTGGAAAGAATCTGATCAACTTAATATTAACTTTAGGGTTTTGTTAATTTTAAAACGATCATGATCCCATCATAAAGAGATTCCTAATTTTTCCTTGAAAAAAATACTTCAAATCAATATTCGTCAATGGTTTGATTTCCAGATAGTGAGGGAATCACAACGGTTTCGCTTAAAACCCACAACCTTACAAGTTCAATGAACTCGTTTTTGACAAAATCGCCTCATGTCAGAAACAAAGTAAATTTGTATTTTATTATGTGTTTCATAAACACGAGAATCTCGTAATCATTTTTTCATTTTAAAATCTTGAGTTGTTATATATTTTATCTTGTTTAGCAAGCATGGCATGTGTGTCGTATCTAATACATACATCCTTAATCTAATTAAGCATGTATCTTTAAAAACTACTCTACACATACATTCATCATATGAGCATATATATGTAAAGTACGATAAATTAAATGTGGTTGGTTATGGCTTCATCTTATGTGATCTTTATCAAGCTAATGACAAAGATCTAGGTCAATCTAAGGTGGAAAATAAATACAGGCTAACTATTACATGTATTCTTTTTTGTATTGCTTCCTTGGATGGCCTCCATGTGGGATTACCTTTTTTTGATCTTTAAATCTTCATGTCTTTGTGTACATTACGAGAATGAAATATAAAGCTAATCTAATGTACTTACAAGAAGAACTCGAGTTACATTCGAGATTTAATAATTACAAGATCAAATGACATGCAAGCTGTATTTAAAAAACCAAAACCATTAACCTAAGGTCATAGGCCATAACCATCCACCATGCTCAATTAACACATAAGAACATGTTAGAACACATAATCTGATCTTAACATATCATACCCATCATAATCTAATCATAAAAACCAAATATGGCAAAAATTAGAAAATTCGGAATTAAATCTAATAACATTAAATCGTAAATTACAGGGCCTAAACGATGTCAAATGCCTTACAGATCGGTCGATTTCATATGAAATAGCGTATTCGTTTGCAAAAATCGGACACCAGAGACATATTTTAGCAAATCCGATGCATCCAATTCAGAATCGTATCAATTACGATTCTTATAATAAGAACAAATACAAAACATATATATCAGTATATATACATATTATTTAGTCATCATATGGTTATACAACTCTCATGAATATCATATATTCAAAACATATGCATACATACGCATATATAAACATAGCAACATGTAAAATAGACAAAATCACATCCATAACAGTCATGGAATATTGTATACATGTTATCATCATAAAACCAATAAACACATAAATGAATTAAACACTTTTCGCAAGTATCTCAGATGCCATTGTTGGGTTTCGAAAGCATATACGCAACGGAAATAGTAATTAAAAATGTGAAAAATCAGAATTTTTGAAACTCGCCGCATGATCCATGCGAAAAATAGATATTTAATTCGTAGATCAGATTGTTTACCTGAGAAGCTTTACAAATTGGTTGAATAATGGAGATCCAAAGATTGTTCAATCACCACGCATCCCGCTCTCGCGATCTACGCTCTATCGGTATCCACATGAATGCTTGAACTCAAGGATTGGATGTGTACTAGCACAAACTCATTTCTTCTTGCTCTCTCCATCTTCTCTCTTGGTGGCTAGGCTTTTAGTAAAATTTTTGCACACGAAATCAGCCACAAGAGATATTATATAGAGAGTAGAAAAATGAATTATAACTCTTAACTAATTAGGAGTTATTATTAATTTGAAATTCCTATTTGTATTGTAATTAAGTCTCACTTAATTATTTAACAAATAAATATAAAATTCGAATATCATTATTTATCTAATTAATTAAGTCAAACTTAATTAATATTAAAAATAACTCAAATTACTTTAATTTAATTTAAATCTAATTTAAATTAAATAATCCTGCAAGCATTCTTTGTGTGTGACCCTATAGGTTATTATTACGCTGGCAACAAATTTTAAATCTAATTTAAAATATTAAACAATGAGCGGCCTCTGATAATACATCATTGTTATCCAAGTAATAATAATTAACTCGGTGATCGATTAAACCTTTCTTGAATAATATACAATGTAATATAATCCCTTTAACCAAATATTATAGATTAAACTAGAGGCATGTAATGTGTCATCCTCATCATAGTTTAATCCCAGTTTCATTGATCAATGAGTAGACTATCATATCAAATCAAAATTTGAGCGTGGCCACGTATTTCATAGTCTAGCTCACACAAGAGGCCAATAATATCACTCCTAAAATAAGAGGGTTAAATCCTATCTAGATCATTCATATTTCTCATACAATTCATAATATACCCAATGTCCAATTTTATCATTACCCGGTCAAGGATAACTTTTAATGGAATCAATGTATATTAATTCTTGTATAGAAATATAATGATTTCAGGTCAAAGGACCATTACATCATTATCACTGTTAGAATTACTAATGACACAACAGACATGTAGAATTTCACATCGGGTCTGACCAGCACCATGTAAATTTACATATTCCTGTGTTTTTTACTTTAGTATCACTATACCTATGATCAATGAGATGTGATCATCAGTCAACAAACACACCAGTCTTAATGCATTATTATTGTCCCTTAATAATAATACTCGACTAGGGACCTTTAGGAATATTGATACTATTCTCATAATCTCATTTCTAAGTCAATTACTTAGAGATTTAGAATTGTATATCATATTCCAAGGACATTTATTAATATAACATTTATATCACATCAAATTAAGAATTAATAAATTATAAAGGGAATAATCGATAAAACATAAAAACTAATAATCCAAATGTCTTAAACTAAAACATCATAGTGTTGTCTCTAGGGAACTTACACTAACATATGAATCTCCTTATTCCAAGGCCATGAGTACATAGTTTCCAAACTCCTCATAATCATCCCAACTCTTTCCTTCTATAATGTAAGCTTTACTAGACTGTTTCTTCAAGAGAGCTTCATACTTAGCTTCCAATCCAAATATGATGTTATTCCCTAACAATACAACAAGAATTACAGAAGGGGGGGTTGAATGTAATTCTGGCTTCTTTTTTAGATTTATGAAAAATGGTTCTAACACAATTTATATCTAACTGTTTGATTTACAAAGTACGGAATTCAGAGTTAAGTAATCAAACATAATGTAATAAAAACTCAGGTCTTTAAAACTTTATGGTGGATTTGAATGTATCCACTAGAGATATATATATATCAAGAAAACCCTGTGAAGCTTGAATATCTTACAACTGCTTTACAAGTGAACAAACAAACTACAGAGAAATTCTACAGAATACAGCTTACAAATGTTGCTCTGCTAAAAATGTGTTTACTAGGTTGTTTGTTCTACTAGCTACACTTGGTTTATATATCACCAAGTTTACATGGTAATAAGACAGGATAATAAAATAAAACCTATCAAGTCTAACTCCATGCTGCTTCACTACTCGATTCCAGCATCTTTGAATATCTTCAAAATAGCATGGAAATGGTAATGCTTCTTTGTTCTCAAAATCCTGCTAAACAGGCTGCCACATTCCTTTTGCAAACACCCAACACATGTGAATGTGTTATCACTGTCAACAGATATTTGAATTAATAATTCGTCGGGTACATGCTTGTCATCCGTCGGGTATCCTTGTTGATCATCCGTCGGGTAGCTATTTGATACTAAACTCTATTTTATTTATGCAGATTTACAAGACATCTAATATTTATAATTAATCAACCTAATCTGCATATCTCCTAGTAGTCTACATGATTCATAAGCTACTACAGAATCTATACAAAGTTATTTGCAGAAATGTGCTGCAGTACTTATTGTTACATAAGCTACTCAGCCGGTGGATATCAATTAGTCATCAGTCGGGACTATATTGAATCATCTGTCGGGACTATAATTGATCATCCGTCGGGTGCTACAAAATTCACTAAGTTAAATCTACTAAGGTATTTTGTTTAGCTTATCATCAAGTACACAACATATTCCTAACAATCTCCCCTAATTTATGTCTACTATAATTGTAGCCATAAATTAATAGAAACTTGATGATAACAAAACATCCTAAAGATACAGAATGAAAAATAGTATATAAAACTGATAAGTGCTACAAATTGCTCAAAGTTGAACAATGCAAAGTACACAAAGAAATTGCTCACAATTGTTATCAAGATGCTCCTCTAGTCTGAGCAGATATATCTATTTTCTTGATTGTCTGGATTTCTTCCTAAGCTTTCTGTTGTTTTCTTCAATTTAATTCTGGAGTTGTCTGTGGAATTCAAGTTCATTAGCTTCTGAGAGATCTAGCATTTCCTGTAATTCCAAAAGAATCTCATTGCTAGAGATACTCAATTGGTCCTCCAATCTGAAGAATCTTCTAACTCCTTTTTCTTCCTTGAATTCCATTAGCCAATAGGGCCTTTGATGTACTATTTTTCCTGTAAAGGGAATAGATAGAGTTTTTGGAAGTGCATATTTGGCTCTAGTACTCCTTAGTTCCTCAATCCTCTTTAGAACCATTCTTCTTGCAGTCACATTGTATCCAAAGTTTTTTTAAAGGATGATTAGACTTTAATCAGAACAGATTGGCTTTCTTGGAGAATCCTGTGAAGTGGCCATATGAACTCTCTTCCTCCCTTGTATTTGAATACCATCCTTTCAGGAAGATGTCTGTGAGCATCAATTCCTCTGACTTCTTCTAATTCATCTAAGTAAAGGTTTATGTCAGAAAACTCATTGATGTCACAGATGAACAGCATGTCTCCCTTGTTGACTGTAGGCTTAGCTTTGATTGAGGTCTTGGATTTGGGAATCACAGGCTTCACTTTCTTTCTTGCTCTTGTCTTTGTCTTCTTTGGCTTGAAAATGGGTAAGTTTAGCTCAGGAATTGGTAAACTATCCCAGTCTACTGGCTCATCCTTAGGAACAATTGGTTCACCATGAATATTTCTGGTTGGATCAACCATTTTGAATTCTTCAAATACCACTGAGGGTTTTGATGTCTGAGTTATAGTAGTAGGCTTTTTGGGAAATTGGTCTTCCAATTCCTCATCATTAAAGTTTACTTTCCTCTCGGAATGGAGTTTGTATCTAAATCTTCTTTTCTACTACGATTCTTCTTGCATTTTCAGATTCTTAGGTTCAGGAATTACAATTGGTTGTACAGGAAGTTCTGTTGTGGTTTTTACAGCTTGAAGCTTGTCCAAGATAGCAGCTTGTTCTTTCTTTTGCTTTTGCTTCTTGGCATCCAAAGCAACTTGCTTCTTTTCTAGCCTGATTCTTTCTTTCTCCTCCTTTTTAGCTTCCCCAAATAGTGGGTGTCCAACCACCACACAAATCTCCTTACCATTTCTGTAAATTTTGGCAATTCTTCTTTTTAATACTAAATCAGTTGGATCCTTGCAGAATACAATAGACCTAGCCAGCAGCTTCTTCTCATCTGGCCTAACACTGTATCCATAGGATTCTTATCTGAAAACTTAGGATAGTTCCATTTCGCCTTCATAATGAGATCTTTTTTTGGAGATTTGATGCAAGAAGTTTGACCCCTTTTCAGATAGTTCATACTTATGTCATTTACAGAGATTTTTATGACTTGAGAGTGATGACTGAAGACTCTATCTGGTTTCTAAATTGGCCCAAACTTTTGTTGGATATCTGCATCTATCTTTCTTCATTTTTCTTTTATTTCCTTCTCTAAAGCTTTAACATCAATCATCTTAGAACTTGATTTTAATTCAAGCTTTTTAGCTGATCTTTGTATTAGATTAATGTTATCCAACATTGGTGGCTTTGTGAAAGCAATTGTTGGCACAATCACTTTGTTGACTTGTATGTTTTGTACTTTTTGCTCCCCTCACTTCTTGATTCCCCTTGACTGAATAAGACAATTGAGCTTTCTTTCTCCACCTTAGAAGAGGTTTCTTTCTCCCCCTTTTTCTTATCATCAAGTTGAGTTGAAGAAGGGATTTATGCTACCACTAGCCTTTGAAGCAAGCCTGTTTGTTATGTCTGATGTAGATGTATAGCTGTTAGAGAGGCTTCCATTATTGTCATTCTTTTCTCCAAGGATCCACCTTGGTGGCAAGATCAGTGTTCTTCCTTAATTGTCATTTAATATCAAGCATTGTAGCTTCTAGAAGTTTTGCATCTAATCTATCAGCTATATCCTTCTTCACTTGAGTGATTTCTGTTTTGATAGAAGTGATATCCTGATTGTGTTGGAAGCCTTGGATTTATTGTAGTTGGAGAGAAGCAAGATGTGCTTGTAGAAGCTTCTTGGTGCTAGCATTTTTGGATGATTGAAGAGCAGACTGTGTTTGACTGATAAGTTGGATGATTATGGTCTTGAAATAATGTTCATCACATTTCTTTGAGAAGGCCCATGATGGCATGCCTGATCTGGAACTAGGGCCTACTTCTCCCCCTATGTCCAATGGCTCTTCTTCACTTTCTTCATCCTCATCACCAAAGAAATCTTCTGAACCACTAGTATCATAGTCAATATCATAAGATGTAGAGGGCAGAGCTGTGATTGGATCCTTTGCTCTTTGCATAGACCGTGTGGTGTGCACCAAATTTAGCATTCTTTCTGCATTGTCATTGCCCTGTTCAGCTAGAAGTTGATATGCTGGAACAGGGTGAGTAATGTCTCAGCATCCTAGAAGGTAGAATCTATAACAGCTTGAATTTACTGAGATAGTCCCTCCCTGTCTGCATCCTGGACATTTATTAACTCACTTGTAATGGCATCCACCCTTATTTCTCCTGTACCTGCATTTCTCTCATTATCTATCTTTTCTTGCATCAAGGTCTCACCTTGGCTCCCCACCCTCACACCCTCACCTTCACCATCTAAGGTGGGACTCCTCTCACTCACTTTTGCCAGTCCTGAAGAAATGGACTGTATTAGATCATTCTTTCCCTACCCTTTTTCCTGGGAGCAACCCAGACTCTCACTCAAATCACTACCTTCCCTCAATCCTAAAAGTGATTGTACAATTACTAAGTCATCTGCACTTCTAAGATGTAGATAATTCGACGGATGAGAATAACGCAATTATCCGTCGGGTTTAAAATAATCCAGAAAAGTAATTTATTTTTACCAAGCTATTCTATTTCGACGGATGATCAAACTTGATGGATAATGAACATCTGTTGAGATGTAGAATTTGACTTGGTCAAATTTTCATCCAAAACATAAGAATCAATTAGGTTTTTGGCTGCATTTCAACTTGCAAAATTATCAAAAATAATTTAAGAATAATTAAGCATACCTAACTCACTTACCAACCTAGTGAAGGTGGGTTTATCAAGTGGCTTGGTAAAGATATCTACAAGTTGTTTCTCACTTGAAACCAAATGAAGTTCCATAGTACCATTCATTACATGTTCCTTAATGAAGTGGTACTTGATGTCTATGTGCTTTGTTCTTGAATGATGTACTAGATTTTTAGTAATGGCAATTGCACTTGTGTTATCACAGAAAATAGGAATTTTGTCCACTTGGAGACCATAGTCCAATAATTGGTTTTTCATCCATAGAATCTGTGCACAACAACTGCCAGTAGCAATATATTCAGCTTCAGCTGTAGAAGTAGAAACTGAATTTTGCTTTTTACTGAACCAGGATACCAGCTTGTTTCCTAGAAATTGACAGGTTCATGTTGTACTTTTTCTATCAATTTTACAACCTACATAATCTGCATCTGAATAACCAGTTAGATCAAAACCAGAATCTCTAGGGTACCAAATGCCAAGTTTTGGTGTTCCCTTGAGATATATGCAAATTCTCTTAATAGCTACTAAATGATATTCTTTAGGATCAGCCTGAAATCTAGCACAAAGACAAGTAGCAAACATTACATCAGGCCTACTAGCTGTTAAGTACAGAAGTGAGCCAACCATGCCCCTATAACTTGAAATATCCACAGACTTTTTAGTAGTGTTTAATTCAAGCTTAGTTGCAGTGGTCATGGGAGTTTTTACAGATGTACAATCCATTAGATCAAACTTCTTTAAAAGATCATAAATATATTTGGTTTGACTAATGAATATTCCATCACTAACTTGCTTAACTTGTAAACCAAGAAAGTAAGTTAGTTCTCCCATCATGCTCATTTCATACTTTGCATTAATTTGGCAAACTTTTTCCAAAGTTTTTCATCTGTAGAGCCAAATATAATATCATCTACATAAATTTGAACAAGTATGCTCGAGCCATTAACATTTCTAAAGAATAAAGTTTTGTCAACAGTACCTCTTGTGAAGTGATTTTCTAAGAGAAACTTTGACAAAGTATCATACCAGGCTCTAGGTGCTTGCTTCAATCCATAAAGTGCTTTCAGAAGATAGTAGACATATTCTGAAAATTTTGGATCTTCAAAACCAGGCGGCTGTCTGACATAGACTTCCTCCTCCAAATATCCATTCAGAAATGCACTTTTGACATCCATTTGATAGACTTTGAAATTGGCACGGGCTGCATAGGCTAGGAAAATTCCGATGGCTTCACGTCTTGCAACAGGAGCAAAAGTTTCATCAAAGTCTATTCCTTCTTGTTGACAGTAGCCCTTAGCAACCAATCTAGCTTTGTTAATGACAACTATACCATTTTCATCCATCTTGTTTCTGAATACCCGCTTCGTATCAATTGGATTCTTTCGTTTAGGCTTGGGTACTAGCTTCCATACCTTGTTTCTCTCAAATTGGTTTAGCTCATCTTGTATAGCTAAAACCCAATCAGGATCCAACAGAGCTTCTTCTACCTTTTTAGGCTTTTCCTTAGATAGAAATATGCAATATAGACATTCATCTTGAGTTGCTTTCCTTGTCTGCACTCTTGAGGACACATCACCAATGATCAGTTCAAATGGGTGATCACTAGTCCATTTTCTCTGTTGAGGTAGATTAGCTCTAGATGAAGAGGCCTCATTGTTGTCTTGATGTGTGACTGAGTTTTGATTAGAAGAAACTCCCCCTGAGTTTGTGGATCTTTGATTTGAAGAAGGAGTTCTTTATGTAGGTGATCTATTTTGATTCTCAGCTTCTCTGATTGTTCCAATGGATTATGCACTTTGTATCCCGATGGATGAAGCTAATTGTCTTCCGACGGATGATGTATTTTATACCTCGACTGATGCAGAATTTTGTGCATCATTGGAGATAGACTTTTCTGCATTATCCTTAGCCACTATTTCTTGATCACTATCATCATCACTGTCATCACAAACTATCTCAACATTGTCAAATTTGAGGCTATCATGGAAACCTTCATCTTTTAGTCCTTCAATCTTCTTATCATTAAACACAATATGTACAGATTCGATAACAATGTTTGTTCTAAGATTGTAGACTCCATATGTTTTTCCAACAGCATATCCAACAAAAATTCCTTCATCTGCTTTAGCATCAAACTTTCCATGCTGTTTAGTTTGATTCCTTAGAATGTAGCAGTTGCATCCAAAGACATGAAGAAAATTTAGAGTTGGCTTCCTATTCTTGAATAATTGGAAGGGTGTTATGCATTTTTCTTGATTGACCAAAGAAATATTCTGAGTGTAGCATGCAGTATTCACAGCTTCAGCCCAAAAATATGTTGGTAACTTTGATTCTTCTAGCATTGTCCTTGTAGCTTTAATAAGAGATCTGTTTTTCCTTTCCACCACTCCATTTTGTTGTGGAGTTCTAGCTGCAGAAAATTCATGCATGATCCCATTCTCTTCACAAAATAATCTCATCACAAAATTCTTGAACTCAGTTCCATTGTCACTCCCGATTCTTCTTACTTTGAAATCAGGATGATTATCGACTTGCCTTATGTGATTGATGATGATTTCACAGGCTTCATCTTTGGATTTTAGAAAATATGTCCAAGAGAACTTTGAGAAATCATATACAATTATGAGGAAATATCTTTTTCCTTGAGATGGACAACACATTGACTGGTCCAAACATATCCATGTGCAATAGTTGCAAAGATTCTTCAATTGTTGAATCAAGGTTCTTTTGAATGATGCTTTATTCTGCTTTCCAATCTAGCAGGCATCACACAATCCATCCTTTAAAAACTCCACTTGAGGAATACCTCTAACCAGTTCTTTCTTGACTAGCTCATTCATGGTCTTGAAGTTTAGATGGGACAGCTTCTTGTGTCATAGCCAATTTTCATCTTGACTTGCTTTACTGAGAAGACAAGTTACAGATTCTGCATTTGTTGAGTTAAAGTTAGCTAGATACACATTGCCTTTTCTCACTCCAGTGAGAACCACTTTGTTATTATTCTTGTCAGTCACAACACAGGCTTCTATATTAAAAGTAACTGAGTTGCCCCTATCACAAAGTTGGCTGATACTCAACAGATTGTGCTTGAGACCATCCACTAGGGCAACTTCCTCAATGATGACATTATCCTTTGAAATCAAGCCATATCCCACAGTATAACCCTTGCTGTCATCTCCAAAAGTGATACTTGGGCCAGCTCTTTCCTTGAACTTAGTGAGCAGGGTAAAATCTCTAGTCATGTGCCTTGAGCACCCACTATCCAAATACCAAAGATTCTTTCTATTTCCCTGCACACATCAAAATCAAATCAAGTTAATTTTGGTACCCAAGTTTCCTTGGGTCCTGCCTTGTTAGCCTTTTTCTTTGGTTTCTTAGGTTTGACCTCATTTGACTTAGGTATTTTAGATTCATCCTTTCTCATTTGAGTTGGACCTTTGAAACCATTCATCATTGTATAATTATCATGCACATGTTGGTTAACATGAAAAGGTATATTAAATGCAACATAATATGGATTTTGTGCAAATGGCATGTTAGCATACTGTGCATTCAAGTTGTGTGCAGGCATAACATTAACAGGCATTGTAGGCATGCTGGAAAATAAAGATGGTGCAGACATAGGAGTATGCATGGAAAGCTTGCAATTAACAGACAAATGATTCATACTACCATATTTAACACAGATTTTTCTTGGAGCATATTTATCAGGTGTGTAGTTGTTATGTTTGTTAATACCTACTTTCCCATTTCTATTGTTTTTCCTTTTTGACTATGCTTTCACTTCAATTTTCTCTAACATGTCATTCAATTGCTTGATAGACAAATGACCTACATTGACTCTTTTGTTCTTTTTAACTTGACTTGTTTCTCCTGGAACAAAGTTCTTAGAAACTGATCCATATTTATAATTTAACTTAGCTAGCTTAGCTTTGCTAACTGGTTTACTTGCACTCAACGGATGTGGCTCATTGTCTTTCGATGGATAATCTTTTTTTATTATTCGACGGATAATTTTCATCATCCGTCGAATCCACATCCGTTGAAAGACCTTCAACCATATTGGAATCAAGCTTCTCCGTGTTCTTTATCCAGGATGCATCACAGAAAGATTCTAAACCTTGAACTTTAGTAATTTGAGCATGGACATCTCTAGATGATTTCCATGCCTTAATTACTTACTTTTCACGTTCAAGTTGCTTTCTTAAAATCTCCTCTTTCTGTAAGGATTCAGTTAGTTCATCCTTAGCAATCTTGCATTCTATTTTTAATTTTTCAAACTCAACAAATTGAGTCTCTAGCACATTGTTTCTTTCACTTAAAAACACATTATTTTCTTTAATTTTATTATTTTCTTTAGTGAGTGACTTGAGTGTAACACGCAGGTGATATAATTCAGTAGACATGACATTTATGGCATCATTACACTCAGCTTTAGATAAATGAGCTAGGTTGGTAGTGATTACCTGTTTACTTGATGAATAATAAGTGGAATTTATATCCACTTGGAATGCTTTATTACAAGCTTAAATTGGTTTTTTGGACTCAAGTTATTGGTATTTTGATGTGTTTTTGTGTTATTATATTTCAGGTATCAGTTATATGAAGAAAAGAGCTTTTAAAGGAAATATGATGAAAATTGATCAGAATTGGAAGTCAAGGCCATTGTCAAGTTGTAGAGAATCTCGTTAGCTTCGCGTGGGCAGTTGAATCGCCTAATTCTGACGAGTAGAACTCAAGTTATGGCCAAAACAAGATTCATCAGAAATTTTCCCAGTCAGTAGCTGAGCGCCCGCTCAGCTCTCAGCAGAGCTGAGCGGCCGCTTAGGGCGCGGCTGGTCGCTGATTTCGCTGAAAAAGCCTTTTTTGAGTGGAATTTGACGATTTTAAGGGTCCATATCCACTAGAGGCGTATATATACTTAAAAAAGGGTTTTCATCATCCGGGAAGATTGGGATACCAAGGAGAAGACCTAGAAGCACAGAACAACTCTGAAAAAGAAGATCTTGTTTTCAACTTATGATTTTTTGATTTAGTTATAACTTTGGATTCTTATTTTCGTTCTTGTTGAACCTAGATCTCGTTTATTCGTACTTTAATTATTATTCAGTTTATTAAGACCTTGTTTTATACCATGCTTTCATTGGAACCCATGGTGACGATGAGTTCAATTATGGGCTAATCGTTGTCATAGGGTTCTAGCGGATTTACTTATGGATTTCTATAGTTAATTATTTTGATATCTTGGTGTGTGGTGATTGATTGATATCCTAGTATTGGTTGTGCTTATTCGTCTTATGTGCGTAGCTAATATATAAGATAGCATGTTAATCTCTATTAAAGCGACAGTGAATATAGAGGTTTAGAACTTGTCATGCTAGCATAGGTTCATGTATGTGTATGCATGATTAGTGGGTAACTCTAACCATTTTACTTGCCCTATGTAATCAAGATAGATAACTTGTACTTAAACCGTTATGTTGTCAAATTCTATAGACATATAGGGTCTTAATATAATTGGTGCATATTCAGCTTCTATCTCTTTTGTGGATGTCTGGTAGAATGGTACTCGTGCAACGAAAGTTGGCGTTTATCAGTTTCGTGTTATCTGATTAGTGTCATCACCATCACATGCTAAGGTTAAGAACAATAGGGCTATTGAATGAAGTATTTAATGAAATTAGGATCCCATGTTTGTCATATATAGTAATTCAACCTCAATTCTCTTAGTTAATGTTATTTAGTA
This sequence comes from Apium graveolens, assembly GCF_009905375.1. NCBI lineage: Eukaryota > Viridiplantae > Streptophyta > Magnoliopsida > Apiales > Apiaceae > Apium > Apium graveolens. Next base: position 179,495,092 of record NC_133650.1, on the reverse strand, counting down.
TAATCTCTTAGTTTAATAAAGACCCAATTTGTTATTTGTCTTAGCATTGAGCGATAACCATACATTGTTGCATAGGTGTATAAATTGAACTTAACCTAAACCAGTCTCTGTGGGAACGAATCTGATTTATATCTTATACTACTTGCGAACGCGTATACTTGCGTGAATATTAGCGCGTGTTTTTGCCCTAACAAGTTTTTGGCACCGCTGCCGGGGACTCGGTGTTAAGTTTTAGTTTATGTGCTTGTCATCAGTGGTCGTTAAAGTTCACTGACTCAGATTCTTTTACTTTCACGGTTTATTTGTTTGTGTTTCAGGTACTCATTATAATGGGAGATCCAGCAATATGAACGAAAGCCTTGATGGAGTTTTCTCAACCCAAGATCAATGACATTTAATCTAGAATTATCAGGCCAGCTATCACAGCTAATACCTTTGAGATCAAGCCTGGCATAATTCAATGGGTGTTGAATTCAGTCCAGTTTGGGGGTTCTCCAGCGGAAGATCCCAATACGCACATTAGGGATTTCATAGAGATCTGCGACACCTTCAGGTTCAATGGTGTTTCTGAAGATGCTATTAAGATGAGACTTTTCCCATTCTCTCTGAGGGACAAGGCCAAGAGCTGGTTACACTCTCTACCAGCTGGTTCGATTACTACTTGGGAAGATGTTGCTCAAAAATTTCTTACTAAATTCTTCCCTATGGCGAAGACAGCTGCAATCAGGAATGCTCTTACTCAATTTGCACAGCAATCAGGAGAATCTTTATATGAAGCTTGGGAGCACTACAAGGAGATTCTTATGAAGTGTCCTCATCATAGAATGCCTGATTGGATGATCATCACTTGTTTTTACAATGGGTTGGGAGCACAGTCCAGACCCATGCTCGATACAGCAGCAGGCGGAGCATTATGGGCAAAGAACTATAAGGAAGCTTATTATCTAATTGAACTGATGGCTGCTAATGAATATATCCAACCCAGAGATGTCCACAGGGAAAGGTAGCAGGAGTTCTTGAAGTGGATACAGCTACGGCTATCACTGCTCAACTAAAGGCATTGTCTATGAAGATCGATTCTCTGGCTAACTATGGTGTTAAGCAGATAATTAGTGTTTGTGAGCTGTGTGCAGGTCCGCATGCGACAGAACAATGCGCTATATCTAGTGACTCAGCTCAGTTTGTGAGCAACTTTCAGAGATCGCAGCAACCAGTTCCAGACACTTATCATCCTGATAATTGGAATCATCCTAACTTCAGCTGGAACAACAATTAGAATGCGATGCAACAGCCATTCCAGCAGTTTGGAAATAAGCTGTTCAACCCTCCTGGTTTTCAGCAACAACTCCAACTTCAACAACAAACTCATGTTGCAGGTCTATTTTTGAATGAAAAATCTGAATTGGAGGGGTTGAGGCTTATGTGCAAAAACCAGGCTCTTATATGCCAAAGCCAGGCTGTTTTTATCAAGACTCTGGAGAACCAATTAGGGCAAATTGCTAATGCCTTATTGAATCAACCACCAGGAACGCTTCCTAGTGATACAGAAACAAATCCAGGAAAGAGGGAAAATGAAGAACAGGTGAACGCCATCACCTTAAGGTCTGGAAAGGTTGCAAGCCCCCAAATTCAGCAAGATGAAGAGCCTGCAAAGTCTCAAGTTCTAGAATCTAAAGTTTTGGCTGAAGAAGATGTGCAGAAGGAAGTAGAGGTGGAACCAAGGAAGACTACTATGGAACACACTCCTCCTGAGGGTAATACAGGGGAGAAACAGATCCATCCTCCACCTCCTTTTCCTAAGAGGTTGCAGAAGAAAAAGCTGGATATGCAGTTTGAGAAGTTTTTGGAGGTGTTCAAGAAACTTCATATCAACATACCTTTTGTTGAAGCTCTTGAAGAGATGCCTAGCTATGCGAGGTTTATGAAAGGTATTCTCGCTCGGAAGGTGAAGCTCGATGACTTAGAGACCGTTGCTCTAACGGAGGAATGCAGTGTTGTGCTGCAACAGAAGTTGCCTCCGAAGCTTAAAGATCCTGGAAGCTTCACTATTCCTTGCACCATCGGAAACTTGTCATTCGACAAGTGTTTATGTGATTTAGGAGCTAGCATCAATCTGATGCCCTTATCTATCTTCAAGAAGCTTGGTCTGCCTGATCCGAAACCAACATACATGTCATTACAACTAGCTGACCGTTCCATCGCTTATCCACGAGGTATAGTGGAGGATGTCTTGGTCAAGGTGGATAAACTCATCTTTCCTGTTGACTTTGTAATTCTTGATTTCGAGGAAGATAAGAAGATTCCCATTATTTGGGAAGACCATTCTCGGCTACAGGCTGAACTATGATCGATGTGCAAAAAGGAGAGCTTTCGATGAAGGTTTACAATCAAAAGGTCACTTTTAATGTGTTCAAGGAAATAAAGTTACCCACAGCTAAAGAGGAGTACTTTAAAGTAGAGTGGGTCGACTCTGTAGTAAATTCAGAGCTTGAGCAATTGCCAGAGTCAGAGACCTTAGAGAGATCCTTAATGGGGAAATCAGTTATTGATGACAAGGAAGGAGCAGAGCAACTGCAGGTTTTGAATGCACCTCCGTGGAAGATGAAGTTGGATTTACCATGCGATTCTCTTGGGTTAGCAGAGCTGAAAATTTCTCAGGAGCGTTTTGAACCATTTATTCAAGAAGCTCCCATACTTGAGCTCAACCGAAAGCCAGATCACTTGAGTTATTCATTCTTAGGTGCACCCCCTGACAAGGGGTTGGGATATATCTTTGATGATGTAGAGGGTAGCCGAACGGATCCTCCAGTGCCTACAGAGGGTTCTTCTCATATGCAGCAGGTAGTTGATAGGACTGGTGTTGGTGATGAGCAGTACATGCGAGTAATTAGGCGCATGGAGGCCATGCATGACATTCATCATCATTTTGCTGCAGATTTGACACATACTTTCGGTACTGTTGTTCGAGACACTGGTGGCGAGGTTGAATGGCCACCTGATCCTCCACCCGACGAGGGTGATTCTCCCGCTAATTAGGTATGCCTGAAATCCTTATTATTACCTTCAATGAGGACATTGAAAATTTTAAGTTTGGGGGTGATAATGTAAGGATTAGTAGTGTGTGTGTCCATATAGATTCATATAGATTCATGTTGCATGTTTAGTTGTAGTTCATTCATATTTTTGCATGATTGTTCATTTAGGACATATTTGTTTATTTTTATGTGATTTCATATAGTTGCATTTGCATGCATATCTAGCATGATCCCTTAAGATGAACTATAATATTTGATAAGTTGATGTTGATTTCAGTGTGGTGATGACGAATAGAGGGATGTTTAAGTCTTAATGAATTGATTTGCATGCCAGAAATAAATATTTTCACAAAGTCTTATAGGGTTGATTTTGATCTAGATCATGATCATACTTGTTTGTTGTTGAGATTTAATCACTTGGTTATATTTAGAATTTGTGATATTCTCGTAATGACGTAAAAACACTGATTTTTTTATCTGGAGAAAAACTTGGATTTCATTGCTAGTTGTTGTAAGGCTAGGCGTCAAATGGCTAGTATCCGGCTCATATTTTTATGAGTAGTCTAGGGTTGAATGAGATGGAGCGAACGCACTCATTCAGAAATTTTTGAAAAAAAAGAAAAAAGAAAAAAAATATGTGTTTATGCATAATTGATCAAGAGTGAGCTCTTTAATACTCGAGTTATTAAGTTCTAGGGGACTTTGTGCCTAGTGACCTAAAGCTTTTATAGTCTGGGATCCGCTAACCTAACGCTCGCTACATGGGTATTATTGCATAAGTCTTTTGGGACCTCATTCATTGCACGGTCAAATAAGCATCGTTGCTATGTGTTCAATAATAGTGTGAATCCTTGTATAACTCTAGTAGAAAAGAGTTGTTGTGAGTCATAATGCGTTTATTGTCTATTCTGTTTATAAACTTTTGATTGTTTCGATGATAGATAAGTTATGGTTATTGATCTAGTATCGAGAGTATATCTATTAAGCATCCACACACACACATTTTTGGTTTGTGAGTTGGTTTGTGGGATTTATTCGAGCTCCGATTAAAGTCATTGCATTCTTAAAGGCATTGGCTTATTCATTTGGTTATGGTTATTTTGAGGGGATCGATTGCATTATCATTTAGTTGCATTCACGTAGTTGCATTCATGCATTAGGTTTGTTTTGTAGTTTTGAGTCTTTTATGCTTGAGGACAAGCATCGATCCAAGTTTGGCGGTATGATAAGTGGATTTTATATCCACTTGGAATGCTTTATTACAAGCTTAAATTGGTGTTTTGGACTCAAGTTATTGGTATTTTGATGTGTTTTTGTGTTATTGCATTTCATGTATCAGTTATATGAAGAAAAGAGCTTTTAAAGGAAATATGATGAAAAGTGATCAGAATTCGAAGGCAAGGCCATTGTCAAGTTGTAGAGAATCTCGTTAGCTTCTCGTGGGCAGTTGAATCGCCTAATTCTGACGCGTAGAACTCAAGTTATGGCCAAAACAAGATTCATCAAAAAATTTCCCAGTCAGTAGCTGATCGCCCGTCAGCAGAGCTGAGCGCCCGCTCAGCAGAGCTGAGCGGCCACCCAGGAGCTGAGCGGCCGCCCAGGAGCTGAGCGCCCGCTCAGGAGAGCTGAGCGGCCGCTCAGGGCACGGCTGGTCGCTGATTTCGCTGAAAAAACCTTTTTTCAGTGAAATTTGACGATTTTAAGGGTCCAGGTCCACTAGAGGCGTATATATACTTAAAAAAAGGGTTTTCATCATCCGGGAAGATTGGGATACCAAGGAGAAGACCTAGAAGCACAGAACAACTCCGAAAAAGAAGATCTTGTGTTCAACTTGTGATTCTTTGAATTAGTTGTAACTTTGGATGCTCGTTTTCATTCTTGTTGAACCTAGATCTCGTTTATTCATACTTTAATTATTATTCAGTTTATTAAGACCTTGTTTTATACCATGCTTTCATTGGAACCCATGGTGACGATGAGTTCAATCATGGGCTAATCGTTGTCATGGGGTTCTAGCGGATTTACTTATGGATTTCAATAGTTAATTGTTTTGATATCTTGGTGTGTGGTGATTGATTGATATCCTAGTATTGATTGTGCTTATTTGTCTTATGTGCATAGCTAACATATAAGATAGCGTGTTAATCTATATTGAAGCGACAATGAATATAGAGGTTTAGAACTTGTCATGCTAGCATAGGTTCATGTATGTGTATGCATGATTAGTGGGTAACTCTAACCGTTTTACTTGCCCTATGTAATCAAGATAGATAACTTGTGCTTAAACCTTTATGTTGTCAAATTCTATAGACATATAGGGTCTCAATATAATTGGTGCCTATTCAGCTTCTATCTCTTTTGTGGATGTCTGGTAGAATGGTACTTGTGCAACGAAAGTTGGCGTTTATAGTTTCGTGTTATCTGATTAGTGTCATCACCATCACATGCTAAGGTTAAGAACAATAAGGCTATTGAATGAAGTATTTAATGAAGTTAGGATCCCATGTTTGTCATATATAGTAATTCAACCTCAATTCTCTTAGTTAATGTTATTTAGTATAATCTCTTAGTTTAATAAAGACCCAATTTGTTATTTGTCTTAGCATTGAGCGATAATCATACATTGTTGCATAGGTGCATAAATTGAAGTTAACCTAAACCAGTCTCTGTGGGAATGAATCTGATTTATATCTTATACTACTTGCGAACACGTATACTTGCGTGAATATTAGCGTGTGTTTTCGCCCTAACAATGAACTTGTCTCTGTTTCATCTGATTTGGCCATAAGTGCTAGATTGACATAGCTTGTGGCTTCATCATCTTCCAATCCATCTACAGCCCAGTCATTTTCTTGTGAAATGAAAGCTCTTTCCTTTTGCTTGAGCAACTCAAAGTATTTCTGCTTATAATCAACTGGCTCAAACTTCTTTTTACCAGAATCAGGCTTTATGCTTTCACTGGAAAAATGACCTACCAAGCAACACTTGAAACACTTGAATTTAGACTTATCAACCATGTTTCTATTTGACTTAACTGCTCCAAAATTCTTCTTGAATTTGAGCTTGGAAAATCTCCTGGATAGAAAGGCAAGATGCTCATCTATATCATCCATGTCATCTAAGATAGTCTTCATGTTCAGCTACTAGCCCTTTTCCCTTGCCTTTACAAACTCTAGGGTTTGGTGCAAACTCAACAGCTTCAACCTTTATCTCCTTCTCCTTTTCTTGCTCAGCAACTAATGCAATGGACCCTCCCTTCTTTCTTCCTTTCTCCATCTCATCTTGCTCTATTTCAAGCTCATATGTTTTTAGAATACCATACATTCTTTCCAAGGTAAACTCCTTGTAATCTTGAGAGTTTCTCAATGAGACTATCATAGGCTTCCATTCCTTTGGCAGAGATCTAAGGAATTTGAGGTTTAAGTCTTTTGTTTGATAGAGTCTTCAATGCAGTTTTAGAGCATTTAGTAGTTTTTGGATTCTACTAAAAATGTCAGTGGGTGACTCACCTTTTTCACTATAGAAATGCTCATATTACTTAATCAAGAGTTGCATCTTGTTCTCCCTTACTTGCTCAGTTCCATCACATATAACTTGTATTGTATCCCAGACATCCTTAGCAGTTTTGCAGTTTATGATGTTGTCAAACATGTCACTATCAACACCATTAAACAGAATATTCATGGCCTTTTTATCCTTTTGAAATTGTTCTTTATCTGGATATGACCATTCTGCTTGTGGCTTTGGGACTGATGCTTCATTTCCTGTAGCAGCGCTCATAGGGACATGTGGACCTTTCTCAATGTAGTCCACATATGCTTCATCTTGAGATAGGAGATGCAGGTGCATCTTCACCTTCCAATGGTGATAGTTCTCTTTGTCCAGAAATGGAATTTTTACTCCAACATATTTTATGTTCATCCTATTGATTGTGGTGATCTTTACACTCTTTGTACTTCAAGAGCTTGCTCTGATACCAATTATTATTCCCAAACAATGCAACAAGAATTACAGAAGGGGGTTGAATGTAATTCTAGTTTCTTTTTTCTGATTTTAAAACTGTTCTTACTTAATAATATAACTGTGCAGATTTTTCTATATTACGGAATGATAAAGATATGAAAATCAAACACAAAGAAATAAAACACAAGGCTTTAAAACTTTCTGGTGGATTTGAACTTATCCACCAGAGATATATATATTAAGATGAGAACTCTGTAATGCTTGAATATCACACAGCTGCTTACAAGTGAACTTGCAGAATTACAAAGAGATGCTTAATAGATACAGCCTTTTTTGTCTCTCTAAAAATAATGCTTGCTTTCTTAGTTATTTGTTCTACTTGCTACACAAGGTTTATATACTACCAAGTTACATGATAAAAAGACAAACAAGTAAAACAAAAAATGTTTCTAGTCTAATTTCATGCTGCTTCATTACGCTATCCAGAATCTTTGAATATCTTCATAATTGCATGGAAATAGTAATGCTTCTTTGTTCCCTAAATCCTGCAATTAGGCTGCCACATTCCATTTGCAAACACCCGACGCATGTGACTGTGTTGTCACTGTCAACAGCTCTTTTTGAATATGATCATCTGTCGGGACTATGTTGGTCATCTGTCGGATTCCTTGTTGATTATATATCGGGAGCCTTTGTAGATCATCCGTCGGGAGCCTTTCTGCCACTTGACTCTATTTCACTTATACAGAATTACAAGACATCTTATATTTACAATTAGCCAATCTATTCTGCATATCAATCTAGTAGTCAACATGACTTAAAGAATCCTACATCATCTACTCAACTTACATTGTTGTTTGCAGACATATGCTACAAGACTTATTACTACATAAGTTACACTCTCGATGGATGTTCTGTGGTCATCCGTCGGGACTATAAAGTTCATCCGTCGGGACTATTGTAGAACATCCATCGAGAGCTACAAAAACACTAAGTTAAATCTACTAAGGTGTTTTGTTCAACTTATCATCAAGTTCACAATATATTCCTAACAATCAACAAACGATCTAATCACTTAGATTGAAAAGTCTACAAAAGCAGTTTGAAGAGTGCAAGATCAAAGGTCAAGATTAACTGACAAAGGAAAGTCACAGACATACACGATTTGCAAAGATTCACTAAGCCAGAAATGGAAAGATTTATAGATAACTTAAAGTAGGGTTTAGTACATCTTATTGCATGTTGTGTAAACCTGTTTTTACTAATCTATAAAGGAAATACTGGTCCTTTGTTTTAGTTGTAACAAACAGATCTAGATTTTCTTGTACTCAAGAAAGAAGCTGAGTTCTTTACTTACAAAGAACCCAGGATTGTAGCAAAACATACTTAATTTTAATATAAAGTTAAGTGAGTTTTGAAAATACTTTTTTTATTGTGCATGCCTTGTTTATTCTGTTAAACACAATATCTCTACAAATTAGACAGCTTTGTTCACCATTCCAAATAGTTGTAAAAAGAGTTAAAAATATCCAAAACACATTCAACCCCCCTCTGTGTTGTATTTAATATTTAACAAGTGGTATCAGAGCAAAATCTAAAAGTAAACAGATCAAGATCTTGGAAGAATGAATACATGAAAGATAAGCAGTATAAAGATACCAGCCTTTGATAAGACTAACTACACACTATGGAAGTAAAAGATGATGTTATTTCTAAGGATGGCCAACCCCGTATACATCCAGATTCTGAAGAATGGACCTTTGATTCCTATGGAAAGGAATGAAGAATCTACAGATGGAGACATGGTCATCCCAGCTTACTATGGTCCTAAAGATCCTTCAAAATACACAGAAATTGAGAAAGAAAAAATCTCTCTTGACAGTGCTCTACAGTTAATTCTGATACAGTCACTTGACAATGTCCTGTACAACAATATTTTCAACTGTGACACAACAAACATATCTTGGAGAAAATAGAAATTTTGTGTGAAGGTATAGAGGAAGTTAGATCCAACCAAAGGAGAATACTGGTGTCTCAATATGAGGGTTTCATGGCTAAACCAAAAGAGAGTAAAAATGATGTTTTTGAAAAATTCAATAAGTTGATAAATGACTTGCAGCTTCATGACAAGTACTATGAAGCTGAGGAGGTTAACTTGAAATTTTTGCTCACCCTTCTAGACCATCTAGAACAGAAAATTTCAGCTATAAGAGAAGGGAGAGACTTGAGCAGAATGACATGGGAAGTTTTATATGGTATTTTAAAAATCTAAGAACTGAAAATGATTCAAAAAAAATCTTTAAGAGCTGGTCAAAGGCACATTGTTGATGGTTCAAGTGCACTAGTTATTAATGATTGTAATTCATTTGATGATGAACAAGAAATCCAGACTCCCACTGTCTCAAGTGCTGAGCAAAAGAACAAGGAGCCACAGAAGCAAGTCATTTTGGAACTTGAAGAAGATGAGTTCTATACCTTGTATGAACTGGATGAGTTCGATCAATCCATGGCTTACCTAGCAAGAAAGTTCTCTAATATTAGAGTAAAGAAGCCAAAGTTCTTCAAGAACAAAGGACAGGAATTCAACAAGGACAACAACTAGAAGGGAAAAGCTCAGTAGAACTCTGGTGGCAAAAGTGGCTACAAAACTAGATCTGTTGACAGATAAAAAATAAGATGCTTCAATTCTGATGAATTGGGCCACTTTGCCGCAGAATGTAGAAAGCCAATGAAAGTGAAAAAGGACAAGACATATGTTAGGAATATGTTGTGTACTTGATGATAAGCTAAATAAAACACCTTATTAGATTTAACTTAGTGAATTTTGTAGCACCCGACGGATGATCAATTATAGTCCCGAAGGATGATTCAATATAGTCCCGATGGATGACTAATTGATATCCATCGGGCGAGTAGCTTATGTAACAATAAGTACTGTAGCACATTTCTGCAAACAACTTTGTATAGATTCTGTAGTAGCTTATGAATCATGTAGACTACTAGGAAATATGCATATTATATGTCTTGTAAATTTGCATAAATGAAATAGAGTTAAGTGTCAAATAGCTACCTGACGGATGATCAACAAGGCTACCCGACGGATGACAAGCATGTACATGCCGGATGATCAATTCAAATATATGTTGACAGTGACAACACAGTCACATGCGTTGGGTGTTTGTAAAAGGAATGTGCCAGCCTATTTAGCAGGGTTTTGAGAACAAAGAAGCATTACCATTTCGATGCTATTTTAAAGATATTCAAAGATGCTGGAATAGAGTAGTGAAGCAGCATGGAGTTAGACTTGATAGATTTTGTTTTATTATCCTGTCTTATTACCATGTAAACTTGGTGATATATAAACCAAGTGTAGCTAGTTGAACAAACAACCAAGTTAACACATTTTTAGCAGAGAAACATTTGTAAGCTGTATTCTGTAGAATTTCTCTATAGTTTGTTTGTTCACTTGTAAAGCAGCTGTGAGCTATTCAAGCTTCACAGGGTTCTCTTGATATATATATATATATGGTGGATACATTCAAATCCACTAGAAAGTTTTAAAGACCTGAGTTTTTATTACTTTATGTTTGATTAACTTAACTCTGAATTCCGCACTTTGCAAATCAAACAGTTAGGTATAAATTGATTTAGAACCATTTTTCATAAATCTCAAAAAGAAGCCAGAATTACATTCAACCCCCCTTCTGTTATTCTTGTTGTATTTTTAGGGAATAAAAATTGGTATCGGAGCAAGCTCTTGAAGTACAAAGAGTTTAAAGATCACAAGAAAACAGCAAGATGAACAAGAAGGATGTTGGAGTCAAAATTCCATTTCTGGATAAAGACAATTATCATCACTGGAAGGTGAAGATGCACCTACATCTTCTTTCTCAAGATGAGGCCTATGTTAATTGAATAGAGAGAGGTCCTCATGTTCCGATGAGAGCTGCTACTGGCAATGAGCCTTCAGTCCCCAAGCCTAGGCAGGAATGGTCAGATCCTGATATTGAGCAAGTCAGGAAGGACAAAAAGACCATGAATATTTTATTCAATGGAGTTGATGGTGATATGTTTGACAACATTATCAATTGCAAGATAGCCAAGGAGGTTTGGGACACCATCCAAATTATCTGTGATGGTACTGAGCAAGTTAGAGAAAATAAGATGCATCTGCTAATTCAGCAATATGAGCATTTTCATTGTGAAGATAGTGAGTCTCTCACTGACATTTTTAGTAGGTTTCAAAAACTACTAAACGCTCTGAAGTTGCATGGAAGAGTCTGTCAGACAAAAGACTCCAATCTCAAGTTCCTTGGATCTCTTCCAAAGGAATGGAAACCAAAGACAGTCTCACTGAGAAATTCTCAGGATTACAAGGAGTTTACCTTGGAGAGACTGTATGGCATCCTGAAGACTTATGAGCTTAAAATAGAGCAAGATGAGAGGATGGAGAAAGGAAAGAAGAAAGGAGGGTCCATAGCACTGGTTGATGAGTTAGAAAAGGAGACAGAAGCGAAGGTAGAAGCTGTTGAGTCTACTACAAAGGTCTGTGAAAATAAGGGCAAGGGGCTGGTAGCTGAAAATGAAGATTCTTTGAGCCAAGATGATATGGATGATATTGATGAACATCTTGTTTTCCTTTCCAGAATATTTTCCAAGCTCAAGTTCAAGAAGAACTTTGGAGCATCTAAGCCATATAGAAACATGGTGGATAAATCAAAATTCAAATGTTTCAAATGTGGCTTGGCAGGGCATTTTGCCAGTGAGTGTAGAAAGTCAGATTCCAACAAGAAGAAGTTTGAGCTTGTGGATTATAAATAGAAGTATTTTGAATTGATCAAACAAAAGGAAAGGGCTTTCATTACACAAGAAAATGACTGGACAGCAGATGGTTTGGATGAGGATGAAGATGTCGGCTATGTCAATCTAGCCCTAATGGCCAAGTCTGATGAAACAACAACGAGTTCTTCAAGCAATCAGGTAATCACCACTAACCTAGCACTTTTATCTAAAGCTGAGTGTAATGATGCAATTAATGACATGTCTACAGAATTATATCATTTGTGTGTTACACTTAAGTCCCTCACTAAGGAAAATGTTAAAATCAAGGAAAACAATTTGTTTTTAAGTGAGAGGAATAATGTGCTAGAGTCTCAGTTTATTGAATTTGAAAAATATAGAATAGACTGTAAGATTGCTAAGGATGAATTAACTGAGTCCTTGAAAAAAGAAGAGATTTTGAAGAAGCAACTTGAACGAGAACAAGAGGTGATTAAGGCATGGAAATCCTCCAGAGATGTTCATGCTGAAATCACTAAAGTTCAAGGTATTGAGTCCTTTTGTGATGCAGCCTGGAAAAAGAGTAAAGAGAAGCTGGAATCCAATTTGGTTGAAGGATTGCTAACCGATGTGGACTCGACGAATGATGAGAGTCATCCATCGGATAATCAAAAGGATTATCCGTCGAGTGACATAAATTCTCATCCGTCGGCTGTGAGCAAACATGTGAGTAAAGCCAAACTTGCCAAGTTAAATGAAAAATATGGATTAGTTTCCAAAAACTTCATTTCAGGAGAGTCTAGTCAAGTGAAGAAGGAGAAGAAAGTGAATGTTGGTCATCTGTCTATCAAGCAATTGAATGACAGACTAGAAAAGATTGAGGTTAAAACAGAGGCTAAAAGGAAAAATAATAGAAATGGTAAAGTAGGGATTAACAAACATAACAACTACACACCTGATAAGTATGCTCCAAGAAAAATCTGTGTAAGTGTGGTAGTGTAAATCATCTTTTAATTGCAAAACTGCCATACCCACTTCCATATATGTGCCACCTCCTTTTCCCAACATGAATGCCATGCCTTCTATGCCTATGAATGCTATGTCTACACAGAATATGAATGCACAATTTTCTAATATGACATTTGCACCTAATCCTTATTATGCTGCATTTAGTATGCCTCAAATGCCATTTAGCATGCCCTACTGGAATAACATGTTTGCTAATAGCATGCCATTTCCTGTTAATCAAAATGTGCGTGACAATTCTGTTTAGGAATAGTTTCAAAGGTCCAACTCAGATGACTAAGGATGAATCTGATATCCCCAAGTCAAATGAGATCAAACCTAAAAAACAGAAGAAGAAAGCTAACAAGGCAAGACCCAAGGAAATTTGGGTACCAAAATCAACTTTTTTTATTTTAATATGTGCAGGGAAACAAAAAGAATCTATGGTACTTGGATAGTGGTTGTTCAAGATACATGACTGGAGATTCTACCCTGCTCACAGAGTTCAAGGAAAGAGCTGGCCTAAGTATTACTTTTGGAGATGACAGCAAGGGTTATACTGTGGGATATGGCTTAATTTCAAAAGACAATGTCATCATTGAGGAGGTTGCCTTAGTGGATGGTCTCAAGCACAATTTCTTGAGTATCAGCCAGCTTTGTGATAAAGACAATTCAGTAACCTTCAACTCAGAAGCCTGTGTTGTGACAAACAAGAGGAGCAACAAAGTGATTCTCACTAGAGTGAGAAAAGGAAATGTGTACCTAGCTAACTTCAAATCATCAAATGCAGAATCTGTTACTTCTCTTCTCAGTAAAACAAGTCAAGATGAAAGTTGGCTATGGCATAAGAAGCTATCCCATCTAAACTTCAAGACCATGAATGAACTTGTAGAGAAAGAACTGGTTAGAGGCATTACTCAAGTGGATTTTTCTAAGGATGGAATGTGTGATGCTTTCCAAAAGGGAAAGCAAATTAAAGCATCATTCAGAAAGAAGCTTGATTCAACAATTGAAGAACCTTTGCCACTACTATACATGGATTTGTTTGGACCAGTCAATGTGTTGTCCACCTCAAGGAAAAGATTTTGCCTAGTAATTGTAGATGATTTCTCAAAGTTCTCTTAGACATATTTCACTAAGTCTAAAGATGAGGCTAGTGAAATCATCATCAATCACATAAGGCAAGTCAACAATCATCCTGATTTCAAAATTAGAAGAATCAGGAGTGACAATGGAACTGAGTTCAAGCATTATGTCATGGGAGCATTTTGTGAAGAAAATGGGATTTTGCAAGAGTTTTCAACAGCAAGAACTCCAGAACAAAATGGAGTAGTAGAAAAAAAGAACGGATCATTTATCGAAGTTGCAAGGACAATGCTTGAAGAATCTAAGTTACCAACATATTTATGGGCTGAAGTTGTAAATACTGCATGCTACACTCAGAATATTTCTCTAGTTAATCAAGCAAAATGCATGACTCCCTACCAATTGTTCAAGAACAAGAAGCCAACTCTAAATTTTCTTCATGTCTTTGGCTGCAAATGTTATATCTTGAGAAATCAAACTGATCAGAATGGGAAGTTTGATGCTAAAGCAGATGAAGGAATTTTTGTTGGATATGTTGTTGGTAAAGCATACAGAGTCTACAATCTGAGAACCAACATTGTTGTGGAATCAATATATGTTGTGTTTGATGATAAAAAGATTGAAGGACTACAAGATGGAGATTACCATGAGAGCCTCAAATTTGACAATCTGGCGATGGTTAGTGATGACAGTGATGATGAAAGTGATCAAGAAACAGTATCAAAGGATAATGCAGAAAAATCTACTATCGATGAAGCATAAAATTCAACATCTGTCGAGTTGCAAAATGCTTCATCCATCGGGAGACAATCTGCTTTATCCGTTGGGAGACAACTAGCTTCATCCGTTGGTACTCAAAATTTACCATTGGTCGGGTCATCAAAAGAAGTTAAAAGTCAGAATAGATCACTTACAGAAAGTTCCCCTTTCTCAAATCAAAGATCCATAAACTCAGGGGGAGTTTCTAATAATCAAAACTCAATCACACATCATGATAACAATGAGGCCTCTTCATCTAGAGCTAATCTACCTCAACAAAGGAAATGGACAAAGGATCACCCCTTTGAGCTCATCATTGATGATGTATCTTCTAGAGTTCAAACAAGGAGAGCAAATCAAGAAGAATATCTATATAGTAGCTTCCTCTCTAAGGAAGAACAAAAGAAGGTAGAAGAAGCTTTGTTGGATCCTGATTGGATTTTAGCTATGCAGGAGGAGCTAAACCAATTTGAAAGGAACAAAGTATGGAAGCTGGTGCCCAAGCCTAAAGGAAAGAATCCAATAGACACCAAATGGGTATTCAGAAACAAGATGGATGAAAATGGCATAGTAGTTAGAAACAAAGCTAGATTGGTTGCTAAGGGCTATTGTTAACAAGAAGGAATAGATTTTGATGAAACCTTTGCTCCTGTTACAAAACTTGAAGCCATCAGAATCTTCTTAGCCTATGCAGCCCATGCCAATTTCAAGGTCTATCAAATGGATGTCAAAAGTGCCTTTCGAAATGGAGATTTGGAGGAGGAAGTTTATGTCAGTCAGCCTCCTGGTTTTGAAGATCCAAATTTTCCAGAATATGTCTACTATCTTTTGAAAGCACTTTATGGACTGAAGCAAGCACCTAGAGCCTGGTATGACACTTTGTCAAAGTTTTTTTTAGAGAATCACTTCACTAGAGGTAATGTTGACAAAACTTTATTCTTTAGAAATGTTAATGACTCTAGCATACTTGTTCAAATTTATGTAGATGACATTATTTTTGGCTCTACAGATGAAAAACTTTGCAAAAAGTTTGCCAAATTGATGCAAAGTAAGTATGAAATGAGCATGATGGGAGAACTAGCTTACTTTCTTGGTTTGCAAGTTAAGCAAGTTAGTGATGGAATATTCATTAGTCAAACTAAATACGTTTATGATCTTTTAAATAAGTTTGATCTAATGGATTGCACATCTGCAAAAACTCCCATTGCCACTGCAATTAAGCTTAAATTAAACACTACTGAAAAGTCTGTGGATATTTTAAGTTATAGGGGCATGGTTGGCTCACTTCTGTACTTAACAACTAGTAGGCCAGATATAATGTTTGCTACATGTCTTTGTGCAAGATTTCAGGCTGATCCTAGAGAATATCACTTAGTAGCTATTAAGAGAATTTTCAGATATCTCAAGGGAACACCAAAACTTGGCATTTGGTACCCTAGAGATTCTGGTTTTAATCTAACTGGTTATTCAGATGCAGATTATGCAGGTTGCAGAATTGATAGAAAAAGTACAACAATAACCTGTCAATTTCTAGGAAACAAGCTTGTGTCCTGGTCCAGTAAAAAGCAAAATTCAGTTTCTAGTTCTACAGCTGAAGCTGAATATATTGGTGCTGGCAGTTGTTGTGCACATATTTTGTGGATGAAAACCCAATTGCTAGACTATGGTCTGCAAGTGGAAAGGATTTCTATTTTCAGTGATAACACAAGTGCAATTGCCATCACTGAAAATCCAGTACAGCATTCAAGAACAAAGCACATAGACATCAAGTACCACTTCATAAGGGAACATGTAATAAATGGTACCGTGGAACTACATTTTGTTCCAAGTGAAAAACAGCTTGCAGATATATTTACCAAGCCACTGGATGAATCCACCTTTTCAAGGTTGGTAAGTGAGTTAGGTATGCTTAATTACTCTTGAATCTTTTCAGATAATTTGCAAGTTGTAATGCAGCCAGAAATTTAATTGATTTTTCAGTCTTGATGAAATTTTGGCTAAGTCAAAATTTACATCTCGACGGATGATCATTATCCATCGAGTTTGATCATCCGTCGGTATACTATTTGTTAATAAAACCAATTATTTTTCTGGAATATTTTATGTCTCGACGGATAACTGATTTATCCTCATCCGTCGAATTGTCTTATTCTTAGCCGTTGATTCTCTAAATATTATCCATCGAGTATACTTACAGTTTGTAAGCATAACACGACGGATAATTGATGGAATTTTTACAGTTTATTTTTAAACGGCTATTTTGGGCAATTCTTATTGGTTACTTTATTTCACTTTATTATTTTTGCCAGTTATTTTTTTGAGATAGTATAAAAGCATATTTCATTTTCATTGCTTTTGTTTTATCATTCTCAAATCATGTGCTCTAACTTCTCTCTTTCTCAAAAGCAATTATCATCTCTCTCTCTGCAATTTTCACTCTCTAACAATGGCACTAGTCGTCAAGATCATGTCTCAAACTGGATTTATCTATGAGAAGAACAACTTCACGGCTCTAGCGAACAAGGGGATTCAGCAGTCTGGCGACTACCACAAAATGATGGATTTTGTGAAGAACTGCAAACTCAACTATGCCATGCTGGAATCACCCACCATTTACTGTGAGGTTGTTGAAGAAATGTGGACGACTGCAACATACAACTCAACTGATAAGACTATCACTTTCACTATTAAAGGTAAGGAATTCTGTGTTAATAGTGATATTGTTAAAGCATGCTTCAAGTTTCCTGATAATATTGTCACTACTCCACACACAGACACTGATATTGTTAATATGATTAATTCCATGGGCTATGCACTCTCTACTTCTAAATTAAGTGAAATTAGGAGGTTGGGTCTTAGGAAGGAATGGAGTTATCTGTGTGATGTAGTCACTAAAGTATTTTCTGGTAAAATTAGCAATTTTGATTCAGTTAATATCTCTATGCTTAACATGCTTTACATGCTAGTAACTGATAAATTTTTCAACATTAGTGATCTAGTCATATTTGAGTTGGGATTTAAGTTAGGGGAGCTAAATAAGAGGGGTAAAAATGTTTACTATGCTAGATTTTTAATGATGCTTGCTAACCACCTCTCTGAGGATATTGTACTTGAGAACCCAACCAACAAGTTAGATTGTTGGGTTCAAGAAAGGAGAATCATTGCAGATTTGAACAGGGCAAGCCATCACAAAGAGGTGCCACTCTTCTACTTCCCAGTAATGGAAGCACCTCAGGTAAGTGAGGTAATTTCCACTGTCTCTACTCTTCCAACCTCACAAACTTCTTTCCATTCTAGTGTAGCAGTGGCATCTGTGTCATTGACCCAACAGTTGCCTACCCAAGCTACCAAATCCAAAATTTCAAAAACAAAGACAAAGAATGAAAGGAATATGTCCTAAGTCCAATCATGTATAAGGATTTAGGAATAACTTTTATGTAATCTGTTTTGATTTTATTGATATTAATAAAAGACTTGTTTTGTTTTTATTACGGGCTTTATCTATTTAAGTGTTTAAATAAGATATACCATAGTTTAGAGTAAAGCTTTTTATGGATTATGATGAGATCATAATAGTGAGACCTAAAAAGATGATAACTCTAAACTTAAATAGTTCCTGGTCATAGGATTACTAACTGGTAATTAATAATCCGCAAAGATCGGTACATACTATGCTTGCTTCATTATGAAGGATGTCTGTTCTCATAGACATTTGTGTGGTGATACTATAGCTAGTATGTAGGTGCTTATTATAGAATAAGTTCACTGAACATGACTCGCACAGCTAAACAACTGATGGAGTTCACTCACGTGTCAGCAGTTGTTCATATAGTGATAGTTGTACAAGTATCCTTAGACTTGAGGTCATCATAGTCATCTTGTGTACACTGAACTATGCTTTGGTTTAGTTCTTAGTCTCCAGGGACAATTATTAGGGCTCTTTTGGGTATAGGAATTTGTACACGAAGATAGTGTATGATCAATAAAGGATCTACCCCTTCCAGTGAAGGAAGCGAATGTTTAAGGCTGATCCACTTATTCTAGTTCAGGAATCTCTGGCCAGAGTGAATGAAATTAGAAAGGAGTTTCTAAGCAAGTGATTGAATTAGATAGGCTTGACACGAGATCCATGCCTTGTATTTAATCGGGACATTGTAGGGTAGAAGGAGTTTATTGTACGGTAACTATTCACTGAATAGGTTCTTGGTATTCTAAGCAGTGAATTCATATTATCCGGATAGTCGCGATATGCTGAGAAGTATCCCTCACGATGTAGAATAAATGTGATTAATTAATTAATCATATTTAATAAATTAGAGAATTTATATAAATAATGATAAAATAGTTTTATTATTATTTATTTCTACCACCGGCTTAATATTGAACCTACAGGGTCACACCATAAAAAGAGAATGATTTAATGGTGGAGGAATTAATTAATAATGGCTAATAATTATTTATTTATGAAATAAATAATTAATTGGCAAATTTAATAATTGATTAAATGAGATTTAATTGATTATAAATTAATTAAGAAAAGTTCTTAATATTATTAATTAAAGGATTTAATTTTTGGAAATTAAATCAAGAGAGAGAATTATTTCTAAAGTGTTTAGAAAAAGGATTAATGATTAAAAGGTGTTTTAATTATTAATGAGAATAATAAATGGGATAATAATAATAATATTTATGGGAAAATTTCAGCTGAAAATTTTGCCTATAAATACACTATTATAGACCCTAATTTTATTCTAACCCACACAAAACCTAAAAAGTTTGGAAAACCCAATTCTCTCCACCTCCTTCCTCCTCCTTAACATCGTTTTCTTGGTGGATACCGGTGGAGTGCTTCACACTTGAGGAGCAACTGCTAAGGATCTCTGATCGTTGTCTCCGAATTATTTTTAAAGGTTAGATTCGATCCCTCGAATTTTTATTCATGATCTGTATGCTTTTATTTGGATTTTATATGTGTAAAAGTGTTTTTCCATGCCCCACTGCGTTTAAAATCCAATAATGGTATCAGAGCATAGGTTGTATGCATATAGATCTGTGGTAAAAATTTCAGAATTTTATGTGCTTGTATGAATTAATTATGATTTTTACAAGTTATATTATGGATTAATTTTGTCTGATGAGAAATCGTTTCTCAGAATAATTTTGAATGTTAATCTGGGTTCTACAAGTGTTGTAGATCGTCTGGGTATTTTTTTCATAATTTTATGATGTATAGATTTTTTATTATGAATTTTTGAAGTTCTTGTAATTAAATTCGTAATTAAATAAGTATAAATATATGTATATAAAGTATATATATGTTTGTATATATCTGTACTGTTGTCTGCTATATACATCTGCTCTGCTGCGGCACGGAAAGAACAGCAGGAAAGAGACAGAACCAGTCTGGCGGCGCGGCGTTCGATGTAATAACCCCAATTTTTGAGAAATTTTAAAACCCTTATGAATAGTGTTTTTGCTGAACGAGAAAACTTTTCATGCCACGCTATGTAGGGGTTCTGTTATTGATCTTATGAGATATTATTAGTACTCTATGTGGTATATAAGTGTATGTAAAGATCGTCAGAATCCAATTCCGAACACTTTGATTTTTCCCGGAAATCCACAAGATACGGAGAGAATTGAGTATAAGGTAACAGGATAAAAAGGATTTAAATTAAAGGATTATAGGAGAGGATCATAAAAGGAATATAATATATTGAGAAAGGTTAAGGGAACCTAAGTAATAAGATCCTGGGTATGATCCCTCAAACGATAAACGAGAACGAAAGATAACCGAACCGTAAAACAAATAAGTGACCAAGAGACAAGCTTGTACAAGAAGCCAGGGATTGTGACATCATCAAACCACAAGGTGTGGACAAGTGGGAGCATTATGACATGTGCAAGGTGACACATGCATGACATGGGAAGGAAGGAGGTGTGGTGGCTTTCTAACCACACAAATTCAAGGGCAACAAGGTAATTAACTAAATCAAACACAAAAACAAGCCAACCAAGCCAAGCAAAATCATTTTCATCAAAATCAAAAAGAAACCAAGGCATGGTTCATCATGCTCTCGGCTTTTTACTATTGCAAATGGGCAAGAATTCAAAAACTCAAGATCCAAGCCTCCTAAATTGGTGAGTTAATTCCCTAATCATCTTCATGCTTAGTTAGGGCTATATCATGAGTTTAAGCCATCAATTCCTTCTCCATCTTCTCCATTTAATCAAAGAAGAAGACTATGAATAGTGTTTTCAAGTTTTTAACTTGAAGTTTTTCTTGTTTTTCTTGAAGATCCAAGCATTCTTAAGACTTCTCAAAGCTTCTTAAGGCTTCCTAGCTCCTCCCACCACTCAAAGGAAGGTATACCATCTCCAAACCCTAGATTCCTATATATTATAAGATGATTTTGATTAGTAGGGTGCTATTGTAGCTTGTTGTTGTGATTTAGAGTTTGGGATTTGAAATGGTAGTGAAATGGAATGGTGAATGTTGTGCTTTTGATTAAAAGGACTTAAGTATGATTAAAGTTAAGCTTAGGCATAAGTATGAATGATTAAATTGAATTGGTTGGGGTTGTTATGATGTGATAAGGATGGATGTTGGTTGTATGTTGGATTTGAGGTTGATTTGGAATGGGTTTGAATGGTTTAAAATATTGGAAATCACGTAAACATAGCCATCGTAACGTCCGATTTTCTTTGGACTGTTTTTGTGCATAGCATTAGGACCCGAGAACCCCCTGCTAGATTATGACCACTGCCATGTTTAGATAGCTCATGTTACGAGCTTCGTTTTGATATGTAGTTCGTTCGATTCCGATGCACAGTTTAGGAGAAACGACCGTTTCAAGTAACGGCGTTTCGCGAACGAAACTTTTCCCCTCGCCTTACTTTGAAACATAGGTTAAAGACTAATAAGGGTTAATTAATGTATGAAACATTTATGGTAAGTGTGTTAGGCAGTTGGTAAGACACTCGCGAAGGAATGGCTTTAAAACTCGTAAAGGTTAAATTATTAAAAATGGTGGAGCCGAGGGTACCCGAGTGACTTAAGCGAATCAGTGAGCGCAAAACAAGCGTTAGAGTCTAAGTTAGTTAAAGTATAGATTTACAAGTGATTTTGGTTTAATCCCAACTTACTTGTTGTTATAGGTTACCAGACTCGTCCAGAGCCATTCGTAACCCCCAGTCGCTCAGGCAAGTTTTCTACCCGTTATAACTGTTGTTGTGATGAATATATGTATTTGCATTATCTTGCGATAGATGCATGTTGGTTAATTAGCAAATGATGCAATATATTGAAGCATGCTGCTATGGTATATATATATGCATGCCTATTTCGCATTCTTTCCATATATATCTGTTGATTCAGTTGATAATACCTATGCTAGAGGATAGCGGTAATTTGCATATACCCTTAGTACAGGGACCCAAAGGTGAAAATATTTTCTAAAACCGGGAGTCGAGGATCCCGAGTAGATTTTGTATATATGGATATAAATATATATATATATACTTATATATATATATATATATGGTCATAGTTTTCAAAACTATTAATCGAATAAGGTTTATTCGATAACTTTAATTTTATATTATTTATTGAATATTATTTTGAATATTCATTCGGGGACTTATGACTCCTTTTATTTATTTATCTGAATATTATTTGAATATTCGTTCGAGGGCTTATGACTCAGTTTATATTATTTAATGAATATTATTTGAATATTCATTTGAGGATCTATGACTCCGATTATTTGCTGAGATATATTCTTTATTTTATTAAAGAATAAAGTGTTAATAATCAAACTTATTTTCGATTATGCAAATAAAGATATTACTTTCGTATAAGTATATCTTTGATTATTTGCTATTCATTCAAGTATAAGTTTTCCAACTTCTACCTCAATTATTCTTATGGGAATATTATTTAAATAATAATATTCAGATATTTCTTTCATATCGGGACTGATTTATTTTAATAAATCAGTATTACTCCAAACATTCTTAAAAATGTTTTCGAGTCTTCAAAATGATTTTTAAAAGTTAGAGCGGATCCCAAAACTCATTTTTATATTTAAGATCTTCCTTTCAAAGGGGATTTAAATATTCGCTCAAAACCAGGGGAATCCGGCTCAGTGGTGTATTTTATATTCGCAACGAGGTTGCTGTTTTGGTAAATGAATTGATTACTTACCCAACGTTCGGGAAGTAAGTCCATCTATTGAGTCGGCATAAGCAACATGGGCTCAGTGGGCGTCCATGATAGTGTAAGTGGCTCAGTGGGAGTCCATCAAATGCATAAGTGGCTGAGTGGCAGTCCAGCATAAGTGCCTATTGCGACCAGGGTGATGACCAGTGGGGAATTCGTCCATCTACTAGTAGAAAAGGTTACTTATGGGTATCTTTGCCTGATCAGCAAGATACCTGGTTTATGCTAAAATTCTTTTCCTTTCCAAATTTATTGGATATTGTAACTCTGTTCATACTTTACATGACAGAGGTTTTCAGGAAATGTATAAAGAAGATGTATATTGTGGATATATATATATATCAGAACTTAATGAAGTATATCCTAACTTCATTTCCTTTAATAATATTTCAAAGATTGAATCTATTCAAGTCTTATCTTGTGGTCTCATCAGTGGGATGAACTTTTGAAATTAATTATAACTTGAACGGTGGTAGTTCAAGTAGTAGTTGGAAAAGATATAAGTATATTGGAGTATCTTGTAACTTCATCTTTTAAACTTATATCTAGTTAATAATTGTCTTATGAATGACAAAGATTTTCAGACAAAAAACGTTGAGACAAGGTTAGATGTATTAGATCACCTTGCAACGATATTTTTATACAGTTATACACTGGGACTTTGTGTATATTATGCATGGAAGAGGACTTCCAATATTTTGAAAAGTATATATGTATATATACTGAATATTTTGCGACTTCATCGCATTAAGATATCAAACTTGGTTCATTTCTTTTGACCAAGACTTTCATGAGTATTATGAGTAGGCTCATATATTGTAAATCATTATACATATTATTTTGGTGGGCTTGCTGCTCACCCTTGCTTTATTTCTTCATCACACAACAACAGTTAGGAAAGATGGCCAGACTCCAGCAGACCCAGCGCAAGCGCGAGGGAAGCGTCCCGCGTCTTCCCGTTGATGTTGTAGCTGCTATAGCTGCAGAGGTAGATCTATTGTAGATCAGACCATCTACTTTTGAGAATCAATTATGTATAATTATAACTTGTGGCAGATAATGGCAATTAACTGTAAATTTATCAAGTAATCATTTTGGGTTGTAATAACTTTTAAATTGTGGATTCAAAGACTTGTACTTATTTAAATTTCATCTCTGAGACTATAACGGGTTGTGGTGTGTGTTAGTGTGGGGTCACAGCATAAGGTTATTTATTATTAATTAAGTGAAGTGATATTGTGGAAAGAAAGACCGTGACGACCCGGATCCCCGACCCCGGATCTGGGGGTGTTACAGAAATGGTATCAGAGCTAAGCGTTATAAACCTCAGAGATGATGGGACGTTAAGATAATAAGTTAACTAAGATAATAAGAACTCTTGCCAAGTTCATAGTCGGGCTACCTAACGTAGCACTGACAGTTAAAACCCTTATGGGAACCCTTATATATATCGTGATAGGAGCGTAGTTCGTTATCGTATATGGTAGCGGGACTCCGAACCCTGAGGTTGAGGAGCAACATCGCGATGATATTTTATTAATAATTGGAGATCGGATTGTGAATCCAATAGAGTGTCCTAATGCAGGACCGGATGATGTTGATATTGAGAATGTAGCGGTTGAGGATGTTGTCCTAGAAGGGATAGTTGCTGAGAAGGATCCCATAGAGGATCCTGACAAGAATGAATAAAGGACCACTGATGAATTGATGACCATGGTTAGGTCGACTACCAGAGGTAGGATTGGTCGGTCACTACCGGAGGTTCATTCAAGTTGTAAAGATAGTAGCCCCTTTAACGCGGCTTACTCGTAAGACTGAGAAGTTCGAATGGAAAGAGAAATGCGAGAACAGCTTTCAAGAACTGAAGCAGAGGTTGGTGATGGCCCCTATGCTGGCGTTGCCGGATGGAAAAGGAGATTTTGTGAAGTGTAGTGACGCTTCGCACAAGGGCTTAGGGTGCGTGCGTATGCAGCACGGTAAGGTAATCGCGTACATGTCAAGACAATTAAGGTAATATGAAATTCGATATCCCCGCTCATGAGCTTAGGCTCGTGGCAATAGTTTACCCTAAAGATTGGAGGCACTACTTGTATGGAGAGAAGTGCGAGAATTACCTAAGCCATAAGTGCTCTAGTACATTTTCACGTAGAAAGAGCTCAACATATGCCAGAGGAGGCAGTTAGAGCTAATCAAGAATAATGATTGGGAGATTCTTTAGCATGCGGGGAAAGCCAATATGGTGGCTGATGCCCTTAGTAAAAAGGAGAGACTCAAGATGATAATGTCTTTTGGAGAGTTTATAAGAGATTTTGAGAAAATGGAAATAGAAGTGAAGGTAACCGGAGCCGGTACCGAAAAGCTGTTTGAGATTGCAATACAGCCCGAATTATTGGAAAAGATCATATTGTGCCAGAAAAAGTTATGAATGAAGGCAGAGAGCCAACAATTAGATAAAAGATTAATATCGAGAAAGATGATAAGGGAATAATGAGGTATTCCTATAGAATTTGGGTTCCGAAAGTTCAAGAGCGTAAGGATGAGAACTTAGATGAGAGCCATAGTTTGAGGAATAAGATTTAGAGCAAACCCTGAACGTGATAGTCAGGGAGGTCGCCATCAAGATAGAAGGAACCCATGACATAATGGAGTGGAAAATGAGGATTTTAAATTAAAAGATGACCCCAATTATGGGGAGTAGGATGAAACATTTCATACTAAGGAAACAGAAAGTCGAGTAAGGAAAGGAGACCCGAGACGGTACTCCTATACGGCAATTCATGGACCTGTCTAAAAAGAACTTAGACTATTATCCCCAACCACCACCCTGAGGAGACAGTGCGGTGAGAAATTCTTTCAGGACCTTTAAGTCACTAAGCTCTCTGAGTTCTAAGAAACAGGCTGACCCAGTCGAGGCAAGAGCCTGGCTAAAGGAAATAGAGGAATCATTTGAGATTCTAAATGATTGACGAACCACAAAGGACTGTTTTTGTCACTTACCCTCCTAAGAGAGAGGCCACCCGCCGGTGAAAGGCCAAGGAAGGCACGGAGCAAGAGATTATAATAAACTGATTAAAGTTCAGTCAATTGTTTTCAGGAAAGTACTTCCCAAAGTTATGAAGATAGTGTAAAAGCTTTAGAGCCAGAACAAAGGCAGACGAGTATGATGAATTGTGAATCTAAGTTGTAAAAGTTATCAAGATTCGTTCTGAGGACACGAATCCAGAATGACGGGATGTTTGAAATCAATGCTTAAGTTGTGTTGGTTCATGAAATAATGATAAGAGAAAGGAAAATAAAAAGAAACTGAAGTGGAAAGGAATATAAAGGCAATAGAGTTTGAGGTATGATAAGGGAGTTGGGTATGAGGAAACCCTAAAGACTCGTAGCAATAGACATAGAAAAGTATGTAATCGTCAGGATGAGGGTGATTCACCATGAGTTAAAGTTGATGGTTGAAGGCATACGAGTTATGTACATTTTATCCCCTTTAAGTTGGGAGGATTCAAGGAAACCTTTAGATAGTTCGAAGGATAAATAATAAGACGCGGATAGACTAAGGAGACAAGAAAGTAAGAAAGTAGGAAAATTTGGATGAAGGAAGTGACCTTCAATAATATGAAATGTAAGACCGGTGGCTCGATACTCAGAAAGGGAGACGCCAGGTATGAGAGGTATCCCAACATTGAGGTGACTGTTGAGATAAACAACAAAAGTAAATAAGGAATTATTAAGAAGAAGTTCACGTTGAACATGACCAATATCTTCTAGAACATCCATGTTATCATTACCAAATCAGGAAAGAAAAGCGGATGACCATTGTTATCTTTTGGAGGCCATATGGATTGACCTCAATTTGAATAAGGATGTTATTATGAAGTTAGGTATAGACTATCAAGGTGGGAATGATGAAGAAGATAATCTATCAAGGATATATGACTTGGTTTATCCATGGATGGATGCATGTACCTTTTCAAAGGTGGAATTAAGGATAGAACATCGGTAACTTAAAATGAATCCTAGGGGAATGCATAAAGGTTGGCATTTCACCCTTAATAGGGATAGTATGAAATTTGACAGTATGAATTGGAAAGGATTAAGGTAATAACAACCTTTAAAGAATCAGTGGAGAATTTTTTTTTCAAAAGTATATAGACAATGATTCTAGTATTAGTATATGGTATTTTGATATGCCCTGTATCTAGGGAATACAGGAGGAACGATTCAAGGATAACCTTAGAGGTTTTACAAGGAGAAAGGTAATATTCAAAATTCTCAAGAATAGAAATGTGGATAAAGGAAATATGACGTAATTATAGTGTTGCCAAGTGGGGCACGTGTTAAACCACGAGAAAGTATGGATCGAACCAGTAATGGTCGAAATTGTTCAGGGCAATTAGGACTTAAGATAAAAGATGTTCTAAGTATGATTGAGAGTCAGTCGTGACAGTGATTAACCTCTAAAGACTGAGGCAATAACTTATGGAAAAATGGTGATATTTTTTTTTTACTCATCAGATTTTAAGGAAAGCATTTTCACATAAGCTGTGATTGAAATAAGGTAGAAAATTTATTTGGAGGTGGTTAAAATGACATTGACTGTAAGGAAATTTTACTATCAGGAAAGGCCAAAGAGGTGGCCGACACTTTAAAGGTAAAAGGATAATTATAGGCGCTTGTGCCAAAAGAATACAGTGATGATGGTTAAAGCTATGCAGGTTGTATTATGGTTTGGAAGATTGTCATTCCTTCTGATGACTGTGCAATACCCAACCGAAATAGTAGTTAGTAAAGGTTTAATTCGTGTAATCGCCATGAGCGGGCTATCTATCTTAGAAGGTACTATCTTGAGAATGAGCCTGGACCATGTTTCAAAAGGACTAAACGAACCTTTGAGTAAGTCTTCTATTTAAGGCATATGATTAAGAATGGTATTAACCTGCTATCGTTGCTTTGATTGAAACTCTTCTGCAATTTTATCTGCTTCATGTCATGTATGTATGTTAGAATCAGGAGTGTACTCCATGAATCATGAATGGTGATTATGTTACCTCCTTAGAAGGATTTGATACGACATGTATGGACTCCGCATGGTTAGCTATTAAGACTTCATGGAAAATGAATGACTACAGTGGGTCAGTGGTGGACCATAGTAAGGCAGCAATGATTCTGCGAGTAGTGAGCTGATTACAACCATGAGAGTTGTATTGGAATGGGTGTTGAGATTGAGTACCCCTAATCGGGTCGTGGTAGTGTATAAGTTATCATTGATAGACTAATTAAGTAGAGTATCTACCTAGTGAATAATTATTCTTTCTTATCAATAGAGAGTCGTATTATTATACGAGGAAGGTTGCGGTGCGAGCATAGAATCCTAGTAACGGTGATATATAGAATGAGATCCCAAATTCAATTTTCGATGTCGAGGGAGTTTCAAAGGTGATTGTGTATAAGCTCGAGGAAGAGCATGGGTCCATAGAATGATGGACGGGATAGCGAAAATATTTAGGCACGTGAAATGCGATGCTATAATACTTGATGTTGATATAAATACATATATGTTTTGTTCTTCTATGACAACCCTCTATAGTTCAGAGGTAGATTCCAAGCCAGATATTTTATGGCAATAAAATTTTTTTATGAATATACAATTCTCTTCAGTTCGTTCTTTTCTCTTCTTTTCATTTCATGTAAGCTGAGAAGAACAACCCTTCCAGAAGGGGAGGTATTGCCGAATGACTATCTATCTGTGTGATAGAAGCTGAGTAGGATACCAACTATTGTTTAATTGCTTGTCAAGTACTAAAGGCTGGCCACCTTCTGTACTAACTATGCGATATAACAAGTGTTCATGATCATAGTGATCTCTCAACAAATTCCTTTACTTCTATATGATTAATCAAACTTTGGAAAATAGAAATAACTGAAAAAGGAGTAATAAAGTGGTGGTAGTATGCGGAATGGGAACACATTCGTGATACTAAGGTTGACGTGGTTATTAAAAGGTTATAGAATGCTAGCGAGCAAAAGTATAACCCGTATAATATTAGGAACGGAAGGTAGTAGCGATTACGAACTGGAAAAGAATGGGTATTGAGAAGCAAGAGTTCTAATGATTGGAAGCTATGATGAGAGTCTGTGTAATAGACTTGAAAGAATTTGGAATGATCACTTAATTCGGATTGAGTTATCTTACGATAATAGATCATATGTCATTATCGAGATGTCGCCTTATGAGATCCTTGAGGGAAGATAATGTCGATCTCCCTTATGTTAGGATGAAGTTGTAGAGCGCAAGATGCTCGGACCCGCAGTAGTCCAAAGGACCAAGGATATGATAGATCTAATCAGAGGACGGCTGGTAGTAGCCCAAGATGGACATGATAAGTATGTTGATTTGACATGAAAGGATAAAGAGTATGAAATAGGGGACCTAGTAATGTTATAGGTATCCCTTGGAAAGGATTGATGAGTTTCGGAAAGAAAGGAAAGCTAAGTCTACAATTTGTTGGACCCTTGGATATATTAAGACGTTTGGGAAGTTAGCATATGAGCTAGCCCTAACCCCGAACATGTAGCAGGTCGTAACGTGTTTCACGTATCAATGTTAAGGAAGTGTAATTCAGATGCCAGATAAATAGAGGCATATGAGCGCATAGATATGCAACCCGACGTAACCTATATGGAGCAACCAGGAAGGGTTATAGAGTGAAAAGGAACAAGTGCTTAGGAGAAGGATTATCAAACTAGGCAGAGTTTGGTGGTAGAACCACAATGTGGGAAAATTGACTCGAGAGTTAGAAAGTGTAATGCTAAGCAAGTATCCCCATTTGTTTTCTATCTGATTCCGGGACGGAATCCTTTTAAGGAGGGGAGACTGTAATAACCCCAATTTTTGAGAAATTTTGAAACCCTTATGAATAGTGTTTTTGCTGAACGAGAAAACTTTTCATGCCACGCTATGTAGGGGTTCTGTTATTGATCTTATGAGATATTATTAGTACTCTATGTGGTATATAAGTGTATGTAAAGATCGTCAGAATCCAATTCCGAACACTTTGATTTTTCCCGGAAATCCACAAGATACGGAGAGAATTGAGTATAAGGTAACAGGATAAAAAGGATTTAAATTAAAGGATTATATGAGAGGATCATAAAAGGAATATAATATATTGAGAAAGGTTAAGGGAACCTAAGTAATAAGATCCTGGGTATGATCCCTCAAACGATAAACGAGAACGAAAGATAAGTGAACCGTAAAACAAATAAGTGACCAAGAGACAAGCTTGTACAAGAAGCCAGGGATTGTGACATCATCAAACCACAAGGTGTGGACAAGTGGGAGCATTATGACATGTGCAAGGTGACACAAGCATGACATGGGAAGGAAGGAGGTGTGGTGGCTTTTTAACCACACAAATTCAAGGGCAACAAGGTAATTAACTAAATCAAACACAAAAACAAGCCAACCAAGCCAAGCAAAATCATTTTCATCAAAATCAAAAAGAAACCAAGGCATGGTTCATCATGCTCTCGGCTTTTTACTATTGCAAATGGGCAAGAATTCAAAAACTCAAGATCCAAGCCTCCTAAATTGGTGAGTTAATTCCCTAATCATCTTCATGCTTAGTTAGGGCTATATCATGAGTTTAAGCCATCAATTCCTTCTCCATCTTCTCCATTTAATCAAAGAAGAAGACTATGAATAGTGTTTTCAAGTTTTTAACTTGAAGTTTTTCTTGTTTTTCTTGAAGATCCAAGCATTCTTAAGACTTCTCAAAGCTTCTTAAGTCTTCCTAGCTCCTCCCACCACTCAAAGGAAGGTATACCATCTCCAAACCCTAGATTCCTATATATTATAAGATGATTTTGATTAGTAGGGTGCTATTGTAGCTTGTTGTTGTGATTTAGAGTTTGGGATTTGAAATGGTAGTGAAATGGAATGGTGAATGTTGTGGTTTTGATTAAAAGGACTTAAGTATGATTAAAGTTAAGCTTAGGCATAAGTCTGAATGATTAAATTGAATTGGTTGGGGTTGTTATGATGTGATAAGGATGGATGTTGGTTGTATGTTGGATTTGAGGTTGATTTGGAATGGGTTTGAATGGTTTAAAATATTGGAAATCGCATAAACATAGCCGTCGTAACGTCCGATTTTCTTTGGACTGTTTTTGTGCATAGCATTAGGACCCGAGAACCCCCTGCTAGATTATGACCACTGCCATGTTTAGATAGCTCATGTTACGAGCTTCGTTTTGATATGTAGTTCGTTCGATTCCGATGCACGGTTTAGGAGAAACGATCGTTTCAAGTAACGGCGTTTCGCGAACGAAACTTTTCCCCTCGCCTTACTTTGAAACATAGGTTAAAGACCAATAAGGGTTAATTAATGTATGAAACATTTATGGTAAGTGTGTTAGGCAGTTGGTAAGACACTCGCGAAGGAATCGCTTTAAAACTCGTAAAGGTTAAATTATTAAAAATTGTGGAGCCGAGGGTACCCGAGTGACTTAAGCGAATCAGTGAGCGCAAAACAAGCGTTAGAGTCTAAGTTAGTTAAAGTATAGATTTACAAGTGATTTTGGTTTAATCCCAACTTACTTGTTGTTATAGGTTACCAGACTCGTCCAGAGCCATTCATAACCCCCAGTCGCTCAGGCAAGTTTTCTACCCGTTATAACTGTTGTTGTGATGAATATATGTATTTGCATTATCTTGCGATAGATGCATGTTGGTTAATTAGCAAATGATGCAATATATTGAAGCATGCTGCTATGGTATATATATATGCATGCCTATTTCGCATTCTTTCCATATATATCTGTTGATTCAGTTGATAATACCTATGCTAGAGGATAGCGGTAATTTGCATATACCCTTAGTACAGGGACCCAAAGGTGAAAATATTTTCTAAAACCGGGAGTCGAGGATCCCGAGTAGATTTTGTATATATGGATATAAATATATATATATATATACTTATATATATATATATGGTCATAGTTTTCAAAACTATTAATCGAATAAGGTTTATTCGATAACTTTAATTTTATATTATTTATTGAATATTATTTTGAATATTCATTCGGGGACTTATGACTCCTTTTATTTATTTATCTGAATATTATTTGAATATTCGTTCGAGGGCTTATGACTCAGTTTATATTATTTAATAAATATTATTTGAATATTCATTTGAGGATCTATGACTCCGATTATTTGCTGAGATATATTCTTTATTTTATTAAAGAATAAAGTGTTAATAATCAAACTTATTTTCGATTATTCAAATAAAGATATTACTTTCGTATAAGTATATCTTTGATTATTTGCTATTCATTCAAGTATAAGTTTTCCAACTTCTACCTCAATTATTCTTATGGGAATATTATTTAAATAATAATATTCAGATATTTCTTTCATATCGGGACTGATTTATTTTAATAAATCAGTATTACTCCAAACATTCTTAAAAATGTTTTCGAGTCTTCAAAATGATTTTTAAAAGTTAGAGCGGATCCCAAAACTCATTTTTATATTTAAGATCTTCCTTTCAAAGGGGATTTAAATATTCGCTCAAAACCTGGGGAATCCGGCTCAGTGGTGTATTTTATATTCGCAACGAGGTTGTTGTTTTGGTAAATGAATTGATTACTTACCCAACGTTCGGGAAGTAAGTCCATCTATTGAGTCGGCATAAGCAACATGGGCTCAGTGGGCGTCCATGATAGTGTAAGTGGCTCAGTGGGAGTCCATCAAATGCATAAGTGGCTGAGTGGCAGTCCAGCATAAGGTCCTATTGCGACCAGGGTGATGACCAGTGGGGAATTCGTCCATCTACTAGTAGAAAAGGTTACTTATGGGTATCTTTGCCTGATCAGCAAGATACCTGGTTTATGCCAAAATTCTTTTCCTTTCCAAATTTATTGGATATTGCAACTTTGTTCATACTTTACATGACAGAGGTTTTCAGGAAATGTATAAAGAAGATGTATATTGTGGATATATATATATCAGAACTTAATGAAGTATATCCTAACTTCATTTCCTTTAATAATATTTCAAAGATTGAATCTATTCAAGTCTTATCTTGTGGTCTCATCAGTGGGATGAACTTTTGAAATTAATTATAACTTGAACGGTGGTAGTTCAAGTAGTAGTTGGAAAAGATATAAGTATATTGGAGTATCTTGTAACTTCATCTTTTAAACTTATATCTAGTTAATAATTGTCTTATGAATGACAAAGATTTTCAGAAAAAAAACGTTGAGACAAGGTTAGATATATTAGATCACCTTGCAACGATATTTTTATACAGTTATACACTGGGACTTTGTGTATATTATGCATGGAAGAGGACTTCCAATATTTTGAAAAGTATATATGTATATATACTGAATATTTTGCGACTTCATCGCATTAAGATATCAAACTTGGTTCATTTCTTTTGACCAAGACTTTCATGAGTATTATGAGTAGGCTCATATATTGTAAATCATTATACATATTATTTTGGTGGGCTTGCTGCTCACCCTTGCTTTATTTCTTCATCACACAACAACAGTTAGGAAAGATGGCCAGACTCCAGCAGACCCAGCGCAAGCGCGTGGGAAGCGTCCCGCGTCTTCCCGTTGATGTTGTAGCTGCTATAGCTGCAGAGGTAGATCTATTGTAGATCAGACCATCTACTTTTGAGAATCAATTATGTATAATTATAACTTGTGGCAGATAATGGCAATTAACTGTAAATTTATCAAGTAATCATTTTGGGTTGTAATAACTTTTAAATTGTGGATTCAAAGACTTGTACTTATTTAAATTTCATCTCTGAGACTATAACGGGTTGTGGTGTGTGTTAGTGTGGGGTCACAGCATAAGGTTATTTATTATTAAT
Source organism: Apium graveolens (assembly GCF_009905375.1). Classification (NCBI taxonomy): domain Eukaryota; kingdom Viridiplantae; phylum Streptophyta; class Magnoliopsida; order Apiales; family Apiaceae; genus Apium; species Apium graveolens. The sequence goes on along the minus strand of NC_133650.1, from coordinate 179,461,352 downwards.
TAAGTGAAGTGATATTGTGGAAAGAAAGACCGTGACGACCCGGATCCCCGACCCCAGATCTGGGGGTGTTACATTCGAGGAGGAAAAAGTGACGGCTGCTGCAGAAAAACAAAAAAAAATAATAATAGGGGTGTCACGCATTCTGGGAATGTGTTACACACCTGTGACGCATTCACGGAATGCGTTACACCCTTAAATGGCTTAAAAGGTATGTAACGCATCACCGTAATGCGTTACAGGGCTTGTAACGCGTTCCTGTAATGCGTTATAGCCCGTCTGTTGATTTTAAAATTGATTTTCTGGGAGTTTCGTAAATCCGTTTTGGGCGTGCAATATACCGTTGGATTCATTTTCCGAGACGGATCTAATGGAGTGATCAATTTTAGTTTATATAAAAGTTTTGAACTGTTTATATTCCATGAAGTGTTTTAAAGCTGTTTTTGATCGTTTGAATTGATTTTAAATGCTTCTTGTGATACATAGAGATGTATATTGCTTGTTCTAATGTGCTAGATGATGTAACATGCCTACCTTGATGTTTATTCATGTTGATATATGTGATATATGCTTAGTTTATCATGCGATGATAGATTTAGGTGAACTTAAATAAACATAAAGCGTTTGTTAGACAACCTAGTATAGTGAAATTATTTCATAACCTTAATAATAATATTATGAATACAATCATGAGATTCTTGTGTTTATAAAACACGTAATTGAATATGAATTTTCGATATGAGAGAAAGGATGATTCTGTCAACAACAGATTTCTATCTGTAAGAAAGGGTTATTAAGTGACGCCTCTTGACAATGCTCCACCCGATCTGGGAATCATCTGATTATTGATTATTGATTTGAAATATTTAATTTAAAAGGAAGAATCTCTTTATAATATGATTATGATTGTAACGTAATATAATCCCTCTAAAATTAATTAATATCAAGTAGTAATTGGTCAATGACACAACGGGCTTGTGTCGCTCATAGCCTTCCAACATGGTAGAAAGTAGTTCTTATTTTTGAATCATTGTCGTTTCGTGCCACAGCCGAGGGCTTTGATTTCGAAATAAGAAATACTTGTCTATTACATAGAAATGTGTACATTGAATAAGAATCTAAAGGTCGTTACGTGCCACAGCCGTGGGCCTTTGGGGACTGATTCAATTGTACGGAATGTTGGGTTAGACTTGACTTAGAATATTGAGTTTGTCGTGCCACAGCCGTGACTCAATTATTCAAGAGGCTAAAGTTTGATTAGGGAATAACATTAGATGTAATTGATAAGAGTTGTCTGCCTATTGAACATTACATGGCGTTTCGTGCCACAGCCGGGGTTGTGTAATGGAATGTAGGATCCCTATTCCCACTAGCATTATGAATGCTTAATTTTTCATGTAGGGGGTTGAATAAATTAGGAAAACTAGTGGGAGCCACTTATGAATAAAGACCCGATTCATATAGTGTTTTGAAATGAAATCGAATATTTGCTAAGTGTTGTTATGTGTTTATCATTTACAGATTTACTTTATACGTTATGTCTTCTGCACTATCACTTAGGAGCATACTAGATGCTCACAAATTGACTGGTCCTAATTATGCTGACTGGCTTCGAAACTTGAGAATTATTCTCAAGATTGAGAAGCTGGAATACGTGATTGACTCACCTAAGCCTACTGAACCTGCTAGTGATTCACATAATGATGAACATGTTATGTATCGTAGGTGGATAGATGATGCAAATGTTGCTCAATGCATCATGCTAGCTTCCATGAACATTGAGCTACAGAAGCAACATGAGCATATGGATGCTCACACTATCCTCATGCATCTACAAGAGTTGTATGATGTGGCGGGGAGGACAACTCGATATGAGATATCGAAGGAGCTGTTCGGTTGTAGGATATCTGAGGGATCATCTGTGAATGACCATGTACTTAAGATGATCAATTTGATTGAACATCTTGGACAACTTGGTTTTGCCATGGATGGGGAGCTGAGCCAAGAATTGGTCTTGCAATCGCTTCCGAGTTCATTCTCGCAGTTTGTTGTGAACTTTCATATGAATAAGTTGGATGTCAGCCTGCCTGAACTCCACAACATGTTGAAGACTGCGGAATCGAATTTTCCCCCTAAGAAGAGTTCTGTTCTTCTAATTGGTGAAAGTTCCAATCCTAAGAAAAGGAAGAGGAACTCTTCCAAGAAGAAGAAAGTAGGTGAGAAAATGTCGGTTCCACCAAAAGCTGAAGACCCCAAGAGCAAAATTGTTTGCTTTCACTGTAACAAGGTGGGGCACTGGAAGAGGAACTGCAAGGTTTACCTTGCAGAATTGAAGAAGAAGAAGAAGAAGAAGAAGGGTAGTGAGACTACCGCTTCTGATTCAGGTATGTTCATGATAGAAATGAATATGTCATTAAATCAAATTTCTACTTAGGTATTAGATACCGCCTGTGGTTCTCAAATCTGCAATTTGTTGCATGGACCAAGGAGAAGTAGGACTCTTGAGGAAGAGGAGGTGATTCTACTGATGGAAATGGAGCAAGAGTTGCTGCTGAAGATGTAGAATCATTTCATTTACATAGGCCTACGGGCAAGACTATTGTTTGAAATAATTGTTATTTTGTTCCCTCGATTGTGAGGAATATTATTCCCATGTTAGACTTGGGTGGATTTTCATTTATTATTGAGAATAATGAATGTTCTATTCTTAGAGATAATATTCTTTATGGATGTGGTGCTTTAAATAATGGTCTATATGTATGTGACATAATTTATTTCAGATTGAACAAACTAATAAAAGAAAAGGGATGATGAAAATCTCACTTTATAGTGGCATTGCAGTCTCCATTTAGTAGACATGGAGAGAGGGCTGCAAATTTGCTAGGAATGGTACACACAAATATATGTGGACCAATGTCTACGCAAGCCATGGGTGGATTTTCATACTTCATTACTTTCATAGATGATAGATCTGAATTGGGATATGTGTTTGATGAAACACAAGTCTGAGGCCTTTGAAAAGTTCAAAGAATATAAGTATGAAGTGGAGAAACAACCAAACATAGTATTATAACTCTTCGATTAGATCGAGGTGGTGAATACTTGAACGGAGAGTTTCTGGATTATCTCAAAGTAAATGGTATAGTCTCCTAGTGGACTCCTCCAGATTAGTATCTGAAAGGAGAAATCGAACTTTGTTAGACATAGTTCGGTCCATGATGAGCTATACAAATCTTCCAGTATTCCTATGGGGTTATGCATTGGAAACCTCAGCATATTTACTGAATAAGGTGCCTTCCAAAATCTGTTCCTCAAACTTCGTATGAGATATGGAAAGAAAGGAAACCGAGTCTTAAACACGTTAAGATTTGGGGATGTCCAGCTTATGTCAAGAAAGTTGACCCAGATAAGCTGGAATATCGATCCGGAAAATGTAGTTTTGTGGGATATCCTAAAGAGACTTTAGGGTATTACTTTTGTACCGATCATCGGGTGTTTGTCTCCAGACATGCTACCTTCTTGGAAAAGGAGTTTGTCCTTGAAGGAAACAGTGGGAGCAAAATTGAACTTGATGAAGTTCAAGAAGCACAAACTACTACAGATCGAGTGGAAACACCTGTTCTGACTGAACAAACTTTTGTGGAACAGCCCATTCATAGGTCAGGGAGAGTGTCTCGCCAACCTGAGAGGTAATATGGCCTTGTCATTGAGAATGATAATGAGTTATCGATCATTAATGATGACGACATTGTGACCTATAATGAGGCTATGAGTAGTGTTGACTCAGAGAAATGGCATAGTGCCATGAAATCCAGAATGGAATCTATGTATACGGTATACAAAAGATAGATTATAGCAGATGGCCAGGTGGAGACTTTTAAGGCCAGGCTTTTAGGAAAATGATTCAAACAAAGGCAATGGATTGACTTTGATGAAACCTTTTACCTGTAGCCCTGTTAATATCGGTTCGGATTTTGCTTGCGAATGCTGCTTACTACGACTATGTGATCTGGCAAATAGCCAAATGGTTTTCTTTCCAAGGGAAATAAAAACCTAGTGTGTAAGCTGCTGCGAACCATATGTGGTTTAAAGCAAGCTTCTCGAAAGATGGAACATTCGTTTTGATGAGACAATCAAAGAGTTTGATTTTATCAAAAAACGTAGATGAACCATGCGTCTACAAAAGGGTTAGTGGGAGCGCGGTAACATTTCTTGTATTGTATTGAATTAGAGTTGACACACATAACAACATAGCAGACCCACTCATAAAGCTACTTTATGAAAGTCACTTTGATCGTCATAAAGACAAGATGGGTATAAGATACCAGAGTGATTGGCTTTAGTACAAGTGGGAGATTGAAAGGAATATGTCCTAAGTCCAATCATGTATAAGGATTTAGGAATAACTTTTATGTAATCTATTTTGATTTCATTGATATTAATAAAAGACTTGTTTTGATTTTATTACGGGCTATATCTATTTAAGTGTTTAAATAAGATATACCATAGTTTAGAGTAAAGCTTTTTATGGATTATGATGAGATCATAATAGTGAGACCTAAAAAGATCATAACTCTAAACTTAAATAGTTCCTGGTCATAGGATTACTAACTGGTAATTAATAATCCGCAAAGATCGGTACATACTATGTTTGCTTCATTATGAAGGATGTCTGTTCTCATAGACATTTGTGTGGTGATACTATAGCTAGTATGTAGGTGCTTATTATAGAATAAGTTCACTGAACATGACTCGCACAGCTGAACAACTGATGGAGTTCACTCACGTGTCAGCAGTTGTTCACATAGTGATAGTTGTACAAGTATCCTTAGACTTGAGGTCATCATAGTCATCTTGTGTACACTGAACTATGCTTTGGTTTAGTTCTTAGTCTCCACGGATAATTATTAGGGCTCTTCTGGGTATAGGAATTTGTACACGCAGATAGTGTATGATCAATAAAGGATCTACCCCTTCCAGTGAAGGAAGCGAATGTTCAAAGCTGATCCACTTATGCTAGTTCAGGAATCTCTGGCCAGAGTGAATGAAATTAGAAAGGAGTTTCTAATTTACATTAAATAAAACTAAGCATAGTGAATGGGAAAGCAAGTGATTAAATAAGATAGGCTTGATACAAGTTCCATGCCTTGTATTTAATCGTGACATTGCAGGGTAGAAGGAATTAATTATACGGTAACTACTCACTGAATAGGTTCTTGGTATTCTAAGCAGTGAATTCGTATTATCCGGATAATCGTGATATGCTGAGAAGTATCCCTCACGATGTAGAATAAATATGATTAATTAATTGATCATATTTAATGGATTAGAGAATTTATATAAATAATGATAAAATAGTTTTATTATTATTTATTTCTACTACCGGCTTAATATTGAACCTACAGGGTCACACCATAAAAGAGAATGATTTAATGGTGGAGGAATTAATTAATAATGGCTGATAATTATTTATTTATGAAATAAATAATTAATTGTCAAATTTAATAATTGATTAAATGAGATTTAATTGATTATAAATTAATTAAGAAAAGGTTCTTAATATTATTAATTAAGAATTTAATTTTTGGAAATTAAATCAAGTGAGAGAATTATTTCTAAAGAGTTTAGAAAAAGGATTAATAATTAAAATGTGTTTTAATTATTAGTGAGAATAATAAAGGGTTAATAATAATAATATTTTATGGGAAAATTTTCAGCTGAAAATTTTGCCTATAAATATACTATTATAAATCCTATTTTTGCCTCAACCAAAAAGATTTACAAAACCCTAATTCTCTCCATCTCCTCCTCCTTCATTACATCGTTTTCTTGGTGGATACTGGTGGAGTGCTTCACACTTGAGGAGCAGCTGCTAAGGATCTCCGTTCATCGTTCTTGGATCGCTATTAAAGACCTCCATCTTTCCATTAACGTAAAGCTTCTTAAGGTAAACATACTGAACTACGAATTAAATATTATTTTTCGCATGGATCCTGCGGAGGGTTTCACTTTTTTTTAAGATTAAATTTACGTTTTCGCTGCGTTTATGTGCTAAAAACCCTTCACAATCATTATCAAGGTGCTCCTCTAGTCTGAGCAGATAATTCTATTTCCTTGATTGTTTGCATTTCTTCCCAAGCTTCATGTTGTTTTCCTCTATTTGATTCTGGAGTTGTCTGTGGAATTCAAGTTCATCAGCTTCAGATAGATCCAGCATTTCTTGCATTTTCAATAGAGTCTCTTTGCTAGAGATACTCAATTGGTCATCCAGTCTGAAGAATCTTCTAACTCCCTTATCATTCATGAATTTCATCAGCCAATAAGGCTTCAAATGCACTCTCTTTCCTGTGAAGGGAATTGATAGGGTTTTTGGAAGTGCATCTTTGGCTTTATTACTCCTTAGCTCTTCAATCTTCTTTGAAACCAATCCCCTAGCAGTCACATTAAATCTAAAGTTCTGTTTGAAAGATGAGTATGTAACACCCCCAAATCCGGGGTCGGGGATCCGGGTTGTCACGAGTTCCATTTCCCTTAATAACACCCACTCTTAATAAATAATCAACTACTCTGTACTGTGACCCCACAATAAACACACACACCACAAGTTATAGTCTCAGAGATGAATATCCAAAAATAATCACAAGTCGTTTTATTCCACAATTATATGCCAATACACCTTAAACAGGTTTCTGAATAAATTTACATTTCTTTGCCATTATTACAATTCATAAATATACATAATCTGATACATCAAAAGTTGAAAGCCTAGCCTATTGGTAGTTCCTACCTCAGCTACAGCGACATCAACGCCTATAGGAAGCTGCGGAACGTTTCCTATCCGCTCGCGAATTGGGAGCTTGGTCCTGTTCATCTTGTCTATCTGATGTTGTGTGATGAAAGAAGAAAGCAAGGGTGAGCAGCAAGCCCACCAAAATAATATGTATAATGATTAACAATATATGAGCCTTCTCATAGTACTCATGAAGGTCTTGGTCAAAAGAAATGAACCAAGATGATATCTTAATGCGATGAAGTCGCAAAATATTCAGTATATATATACATATATACTTTTCAAAATATTGGAAGTCCTCTTCCATGCATAATATACACAGAGTTCCAGTTTATAACTGTATAAAAATATCGTTGCAAGGTGATCTCATATATCTAACCTTGTCTCAACGTTTTTCTGAAAATCTTTGTCATGCATAAGATAATCATTTACTAGATATAAGTTTAAAAGATGAAGTTACAAGATACTCCAATATACTTATATCTTTTCCAAATACTACTTGAACTACCACCGTTCAAGTTATAATTAGTTTCAAAAGTTCATCACATAGATGAGACTACAAGACCAGATTTGAATAGATTAAATCTTTAAAATATCATCAAAATAAAATGAAGTTACGAGATACTTCATTTGATGCAAACATCATTTTGAAAACTTGACTCTGCCAACACTCAACAATCGCCCAATCGTAGCCTTTCTATCGAAGTGCTCTGGGTAGTGTTGCAGAAATATCCAATTGGATGATGAACTCATTACGGGAGTTTGCCGCGCCAGGAAGACCACTTACGATGATCAGTCGTAGTAGTGCAACCCCACCATTTTCTACATATAGAGGAGAACCTGTCGGATTTACTTGTCAACCGAACACTGAACTCCTAAGGAATGGACCGCCTTAGCGGAACTTCCAGGCCATTTGGGCCAATATAATAAGGCTGGGCCGGCGCCACTCGACCACTTACGCTACTCCTACTTCATATGAAATCCATGACTCTGAAACGTAAAGCTCGTTCCCCCTTTCCCCAAGTAGAAACTTGTTGATACGGCTCCACCAAGAAGTCGTATCTAGTTGGAAAGGAAAACTCACCGATATTTCCCAGGCGATGCCTGTTAATGGATTAACTTGTTCCAAGAATTTTACTTCCCGAGTGTTGGGTAAGTAATCAATTCATTTATCAAAACAGCAACCTTGTTGCGAATATAAAACACACCACAGAGCCGGATCCCTCAGGTTTTGAGCGAGTATTTAAATCCCCTTCGGAAGGAGAATCTTAAATATAAAAATGAGTTTTGGGATCCGCTCTAACTTTTAAAAATCATTTTGAAGACTCGCAAAACATTTTTAAGAATGTTTGGAGTGATGCTGATTTAACAAGGTAAATCAGTCCCAATATATTAGAAAATATCTGAATATTATTATTTAAATAATATTCCCATAAAGAATAATCTTTATAAAAATAATTGAAGTAGAAGTTTTAAAACTTATACTTGAAATGAATATTAAATAACCAAAGATATACCTATACGAAAGTAATATCTTTATTTGAATAATCAAAAGTGAGTTTGATTATCGACACCTTATTCTTTAATAAAATAAAGAATATATCTCAGCAAATAATCAGAGTCATAGATCCTCAAATAAATATTCAAATAATATTCAATAAATAAAATAAACTGAGTCATAAGCCCTCGAATGAATATTCGAAATAATATTCATTAAATAATAAGCTGAGTCATAATACCTCGAATGAATATTATAAATAATATTCATTAAATAAAATAAAGGAGTCATACATCCTCAAATGAATATCCAAGTAATATTCAATAAATAATATAAAGGAGTCATAAGTCCTCGAATGAATATTCAAGATAATATTCAATAATAAAATCAAGTTATCGAATAAACCTTATTCGATTAATAGTTTTGAAAACTATAAATATATATATATATAAATATATATATATAAAATCTACTCGGGATCCTCGACTCCCGGTTTTAGAAAATGTTTTCACCTTTGGGTCCCTATACTAAGGGTATATGCAAATTACTGCTATTCTCTAGCATAGGTATTATCAACTGAACCAACAGATATATTTGGCAAGAATACGAAACAGGCTTGCATATATATACCATATCAGCATGCTTCAATATATCGCAACATTTGCTAATTAACCAACATGCATCTATCGCAAGATAATGCATATACATATATACATCACAATAACAGTATAACGGATAGAAAACTTGCCTGAGCGACTGGGGGTTACGAATGGCTCGGGACGAGTCTGGTAACCAATAAACAACAAGTAAGTTGGAATTAAACCAAAGTCACTTGTAAATCTATACTCTAACCAACTCAGACTCTAACGATCGTTTTGCGCTTACTGATTTTCTTAAGTCACTCGAGTACCCTCGGCTCCACCATTTTTAATAAATTAAGCATTACGAGTTTTAAAGCGATTCCTTCGCGAGTGTTTTACCAACTGCCTAACACTCTTACCATAATTGTTTCATACATTAATGAACCCTTTTTGGTCTTTAACCTATGTTTCAAAGTAAGGCGAGGGGAAAAGTTTCGTTCACGAAACGCCGTTACTTGAAACGGTCGTTTCTCCTAAACCGTGCATCGGAATCGAACGAACTACATATCAAAACGAAGCTCGTAACATGAGCTACCTAAAAATGGCAGTGGTCATAATCTAGCAGGGAGTTCTCGGGTCCAAATGTTATGAACAAAAGTAGTCTAAAGTAAATCGGACATTACGACGGCTATGTTTACGCGATTACCAATATTTAAACTACTCCAATTAACCACCAACCAACTCATAACCATCAATACAACAAAACTTCACCGAAACCATACCACATCAGTCCATAATCTCCACGTTTTTCAACTCAAACAACCACAATCAAGACCTATGAACTATAATCAAGCTTCAATTACCAAAACACTTCCAAATCAAACCAAACTACTAATAATCACAATCCATGCTTCTCATTTCACAAAACCAACCATTAAACTTACTAACAAATAAAGTAAAGGCTAGGGTTTGAAGTTTATACCTTCCTTGGGAGGTGTTAAGTTGCTAGGAAGCCTTAGGGAGCCTCCTACAAGCTTGATCTTTCCAAAGAAATCAAGAACACAAAGTTAGGCTTTGAAGTTTCTAAAAGTCCGATTTAAAGAACTGTAAAAATGAGGGTCTTACCATGATTATGTGGACGATACTTGTGAACAAGAGTTGTAGGTCATCTCAATACCTTTCCAATAAGCTATAGAACACAATATTTGAGTGAGAAATGAAGGAGATACAGTAGTTTTAGTGTGCTGGTTCTGTTTTGGCCGAGAGCATGAAGAACAATGCCTTGGTTTCTTTTTGATTTTGATGAAAAATGATTTGCTTGGCTTGGTTGGTTTGATTTTTGTGTTTGTTTTAGTAAATTACCTAGTTGCCCTTGATTTTGTGTGGTTAAAAAGCCACCACATCTCCTTCCTTCCCATGTCATGCTTGTGTCATCCTCATGATGTCATCCTCCCCTCCTTGTCCTCTTCTCATTGGTTGGGTGACATCATCCTCTCTAATCCCTTTGATTAACTTCCTAATTGTTTGCCTAATGACCGCTGATCTGTTATATAGTTCGCTTAACTTTCATTTTCGTTTATCGTTTGAGGGATCATACCCGGGATCTTATTACTTAGGTTCCCTTAACCTTTCTCAATACATTATATTCCTTTTTATGATCCTCTATTATAATCCTTTAATTTAAATCCTTTTATCCTGTTACCTTATACTCAATTCTTTCCGTATCTATTGGATTTCCGGGAAAAATCAAAGTGTTCGGATTTGGATTCTGACGATCTTTACATACACTTATATCCCATATAAAGTACTAATAAAATCTCAGAATATCCATATCAGAACCCCTACATAGTGTGGCATGAAAAGTTTTCTCATTCAGCTAAAACACTATTCACAAGGGTTACAAAAAGTTCAAAATTTTGGGATTTATTACAGTCTCCCCTCCTTAAAAGGATTCCGTTCCGGAATCAGATAGAAAACAGTTGGGGATGCTTTTCTAGCATTGTGCCTTCTAACTCTCTAATCAATTTCCCACATTATGGTTCTACCACCAAACTCTGACTAGTTTGATAACCCTTCTCCTAAGCACTTGTCTCTTTTCGATCTATAACCCTTTCTGGTTGCTCCCTATAGGTTATGTCTGGTCGCATGCCTATGCGCTCATATGCCCCTATTTATCTGGCATCCGAATTACATTTTCTTAACATTGATACGTGAAACACATTATGAACTTGCTACATATTCGGGGGTAGGGCTAGCTCATATGCTATCTTCCCAATATGTCTTAATATATCCAAGGGTCCAACAATTCGTGGACTTAGCTTCCCTTTCTTTCCGAACCTCATCCTTCCTTTCCAAGGGAATACCTATAACAATACTAGGTCCCCCACTTCCTATTCCTTGTCCTTTCGTGTCAAATCAACATACTTCATGTTCCCATCTTGGGCTACTACCAGCCGTCCTCTGATTAAAATCTATTATATCCTTGATCCTTTGGACTACTGCGGGTCCGAACATCTTGCGCTCTACAACTTCATCCTAACATAAGGGAGATCGACATTGTCTTCCCTCAAGGATCTCATAAGGCGACATCTCGATAATGACATATGATCTATTGTCGTAAGATAACTCAATCCGCATTAAGTGATCATTCCAAATTCTTTCAAGTCTATTACACAGACTCTCATCATAGCTTCTAATCATTAGAACTTTTGCTTCTCAATACCCATTCTTTTCCAGTTCATAATCGCTACTACCTTCCGTTCCTAATATTATACGGGTTATACTTTTGCTCGCTAGCGTTCTATAACCTTTTAATAACCACGTCAACCTTAGTATCACGAATGTGTTTCCATTCCGAATACTACCATAACTTTATTATTCCTTTTTTTTCAGCTGTTTCTATTTCCCAAAGTTTGATCAATCATATAGAAGTAAAGGAATTTGTTGAGAGATCACTATGATCATGAACACTTGTTATATCGCATAGTTAGTACAGAAGGTGGCCAGCCTTTAGTACTTGACAAGCAATTTAAACAATAGATGGTATCCTACTAGGCTTCTATCACACAGATAGATAGTCATTCGGCAATACCTCCCCTTTCTGGAAGGGTTGTTCTTCTCAGCTTACATGAAATGAAAAGAAGAGAAAAGAACGAATTGAAGAGAATTGTATATATGAAAAATATACTGCCACAAAATATCTGGCTTGGAACCTACCTCTGAACTATAGAGGTTTGTCATAGGAGAACAAAACATATATGTATTTATATCAGCATCAAGTATTATAGCATCGTATTTCCCATGCCTAAATATTTCTATTCCGTCCATCATTCTATGGACCCATGCTCTTCCTCGAGCTTATACACAATCACCTTTGAAACTCCCTCGATATCGAAAATTGAATCTGGGATCTCATTCTAGACATCATCGTTACTAGAATTCTATGCTTGCACCGTAACCTTCCTCGTATAATAATATGACTCTCTATTGATAAGAAAGAATAAATATTCAATAGGTAGATACTCTACTTAATTAGTCTATCAATGTTCTATCAATGATAACTTATACACTACCATGACCCGATTAGTGGTACTCAATCTCAACACCCATTCCAATACAACTCTCACGGTTGTAATCAACTCATTACTCGCGGAATCATTACTGCATTACTATGGTGCACCACTGACCTACTATCGTCATTCACCTTTCCATAAAATCTTAATATCTAACCATACGGAGTCCATACATGTCGTATTAAATCCTTCTAAGGAGGTAACATAATCACCATTCATGATTCATGAAGAACACTCCTGATCCTGACATACATACATGACATGAAGCAGATAAAATTACAGAAGAGTTTCAATCAAAGCAACGATAGCAGGTTAATACCATTCTTAATCATATGCCCTAAATAGAAGACTTAACTCAAGGGTTCATCTAGTCCTTTTTGAAACATGGTCCTGGCTTATCTCAAGATAGGACCTTCTAAGATAGATAGCCCGTTCATGGCGATTACACGAATTAAACCTTTACCAACTACTATTACGGTTGGGTATTGCACAGTCATCAGGAGGAATGTCAATCTTCCAAACCATAATACAACCTTCACAGTTTTAACCATCATCACTGTATTCTTTTGGCACAAGCGCCTATAATTATCCTCTTACCTTTAAAGTGTCGGCCACCTCTTTAGCCTTTCCTGATAGTAAAATTTCCTTACAGTCAATGTCATTTTAACCACCTCCAAATAAATTTTCTACCTTATTTCAATCACAGCTTATGTGAAAATGCTTTCCTTAAAAGCTGATGAGTAAAAAAAAATCACCATTTTTTTCCCATAAGTTATTGCCTCAGTCTTTAGAGGTTAATCACTGTCATGACTGACTTACAATCATAATTAGAACATCTTTTATCTTAAGTCCTAATTGCCCTGAACAATTTCGACCATTACTGGTTCGATCCATACTTTCTCGTGGTTTAACACGTGCCACACTTGGCATCATTATAATTACGTCATATTTCCTTTATCAACATTTATATTCTTGAGAATTTTGAATATTACCTTTCTCCTTGTAAAACTTCTAAGGTTATCCTTAATTCCACCTTTAAAAGGTACCTGCATCCTTCCATGGATAACTCAAGTCATATATCCCTGATAAGGGTGTCTTATTCAATCATTCCCACCTCGATAGTCTATACCTAACTTCATAATAGCATCCTTATTCAAATTGAGGTCAATCCATATGGCCTCCAAAAGATAACAATGGTCATCCGCTTTTCTTTCCTGATTTGGTAATGATAACATGGATGTTCTGGAAGATATTGGTCATGTTCAACGTGAACTTCTTCTTAATAATTCCTTATTTACTTTTGTTGTTTATCTCAACAGTCACCTCAATGTTGGGATACCTCCCATACCTGGCGTCTCCCTTTTTGGGTAACAAGCCACCGGTCTTACACTTCACATTCTTGAAGGTCACTTCCTTCATCCAAATTTTCCTAATTTCTTACTTCCTTGTCTCCTCAGTCTATCCGCGTCTCATTATTTATCCTTCGAACTATCTCAAGGTTTCCTCGAATCCTCCCAACTTAAAGGGAATAAAATATATGTATCTCTTATGCGTTCCACCATCAATTTAACTCATGGTGAATCACCCTCATCCTGACGATTATATACTTTTCTATTTCTATTGCTACGAGTCTTTAGGGTTTCCTCATACCCAACTCCCTTATCATTCCTCAAACTCTATTGCCGTTATATTCCCTTCCACTTCAGTTTCTTTTTATTTTCCTTTCTCTTATCATTATTTCATGAACCAACACAACATAAGCATTGATTTCAAATATCCCGTCATTCTGGATTCGCGTCTTCAGAACGAATCTTAACAACTTTTATAGCTTAGATTCATAATTCATCATACTCGTCTGCCTTTGTTCTGGCTCTAAAGCTTTTACACTATCTCCATAACCTTGGGAAGTACTTTCCTGAAAACAATTGACTGAACTTAAATCAGTTTATTATAATCTCTTGCTCCGTGCCTTCCTTGGCCTTTCACCAGCGGGTGGTCTCTCTCTTAGGAGGGTAAGTGACAAAAACAGTCTTTTGTGATTCGTCAATCATTCAGAATCTCAAATGATTCCTCTATTTCCTTTAGCCAGGCTCTTGCCTCGACTGGGTCAACCTGTTCCTTGGAACTCTGAGAGCTTAGAGACTTAAAGGTCCTGAAAGAATTTCCTATCGCATTGTTTCCTCAAGGTGGTGGTTGGGGATAATAGTCTAAGTTCTTTTTAGACAGGTCCATGAATTGCCGTATAGGAGAACCGTCTCGGGTCTCCCTTCCTTACTCGACTTTCTGTTTCCTTAGTATGAAATGTTTCATCCTACTCCCCATAATTGGGGTCATCTTTTAATTTAAAATCCTCATTTTCCACTCCATTATGTCATGGGTTCCTTCTATCTTGATGGCGACCTCCCTGACTATCACGTTCAGGGTTTGCTCTAAATCTTATTCCTCAAACTATGGCTCTCATCTAAGTTCTCATCCTTACGCTCTTGAACTTTCGGAACCCAAATTCTATAGGAATACCTCATTATTCCCTTATCATCTTTCTCGGTATTAATCTCATATTTATTTGTTGGCTCTCTGCCTTCATTCATCACCTTTCTCTGGCACCGTATGCTCTTTTCCAATAATTCGGTCTCTATTGCAATCTCAAACAGCTTTTCGGTACCGGCTTCGGTTACCTTCACTACTATTTCCAAAATCTCTTATAAACTCTCCCAAAGACATTATCATCTTGAGTCTCTCCTTTTTACTAAGGGCATCAGCCACCACATTGGCTTTCCCCGAATGATAAAGAATCTCCCAATCATTATTCTTGATTAGCTCTAACTGCCTCCTCTGGCATATGTTGAGCTCTTTCTACGTGAAAATGTACTAGAGCACTTATGGCTTAGGTAATTCTCGCACTTCTCTCCATACAAGTAGTGCCTCCAATCTTTAGGGTAAAACTATTGCCACGAGCCTAAGCTCATGGGCGGGGATATCGAATTTCATATTACCTTAATTGTCTTGACATGTACGCGATTACCTTACCGTGCTGCATAAGCACGCACCCTAAGCCCTTGTGCGAAGCGTCACTACACTTCACAAAATCTCATTTTCCATCCGGCAATGCCAGCATAGGGGCCATCACCAACCTCTGCTTCAGTTCTTGAAAGCTATTCTCATATTTCTCTGTTCATTCGAACTTCTCAGTCTTACGAGTAAGCCGCGTTAAAGGGGCTACTATCTTTACAAACTTGAACGAACCTCCGGTAGTGACCGGCCAATCCTACCTCTGGGAGTTGCCCTAACCATGGTCATCAATTCATCAGTGGTCCTTTATTCATTCTTGTCAGGATCCTCCACGAGATCCTCCTCAGCAACAATCCCATCTAGGACAACATCCTCAACCGCTACATCCTCAATATCAACATCATCCGGTCCTGCATTAGGACACTCTATCGGATCCACAATCCGATCTCCAATTAGTAATAAAACATCATCGCGCTGTTGCTCCTCAACCTCAGGGTTCGGAGTCCCGCTACTCTATACGATAACGAACTACGCTTCTATCGCTACATTTATAAGGGTTCCCATAAGGGTTTTAACTGTCAGTACTACGTTAGGTAGTCCGACTATGAACTTGGCAAAAGTACTTATTATCTTAGTGAACTTATTATCTTAACGTCCCATCATCTCTGAGGTTTATAACGCTTAGCTCTGATACCATTTCTGTAACACCCCCAAATCCGGGGTCGGGGATCCGGGTTGTCACGAGTTCCATTTCCCTTAATAACACCCACTCTTAATAAATAATCAACTACTCTGTACTGTGACCCCACAATAAACACACACACCACAAGTTATAGTCTCAGAGATGAATATCCAAAAATAATCACAAGTCGTTTTATTCCACAATTATATGCCAATACACCTTAAACAGGTTTCTGAATAAATTTACATTTCTTTGCCATTATTACAATTCATAAATATACATAATCTGATACATCAAAAGTTGAAAGCCTAGCCTATTGGTAGTTCCTACCTCAGCTACAGCGACATCAACGCCTATAGGAAGCTGCGGAACGTTTCCTATCCGCTCACGAATTGGGAGCTTGGTCCTGTTCATCTTGTCTATCTGATGTTGTATGATGAAAGAAGAAAGCAAGGGTGAGCAACAAGCCCACCAAAATAATATGTATAATGATTAACAATATATGAGCCTTCTCATAGTACTCATGAAGGTCTTGGTCAAAAGAAATGAACCAAGATGATATCTTAATGCGATGAAGTCGCAAAATATTCAGTATATATATACATATATACTTTTCAAAATATTGGAAGTCCTCTTCCATGCATAATATACACAGAGTTCCAGTTTATAACTGTATAAAAATATCGTTGCAAGGTGATCTCATATATCTAACCTTGTCTCAACGTTTTTCTGAAAATCTTTGTCATGCATAAGATAATCATTTACTAGATATAAGTTTAAAAGATGAAGTTACAAGATACTCCAATATACTTATATCTTTTCCAAATACTACTTGAACTACCACCGTTCAAGTTATAATTAGTTTCAAAAGTTCATCACATAGATGAGACTACAAGACCAGATTTGAATAGATTAAATCTTTAAAATATCATCAAAATAAAATGAAGTTACGAGATACTTCATTTGATGCAAACATCATTTTGAAAACTTGACCCTGCCAACACTCAACAATCGCCCAACCGTAGCCTTTCTATCGAAGTGCTCTGGGTAGTGTTGCAGAAATATCCAATTGGATGATGAACTCATTACGGGAGTTTGCCGCGCCAGGAAGACCACTTACGATGATCAGTCGTAGTAGTGCAACCCCACCATTTTCTACATGTAGAGGAGAACCTGTCGGATTTACTTGTCAACCGAACACTGAACTCCTAAGGAATGGACCGCCTTAGCGGAACTTCCAGGCCATTTGGGCCAATATAATAAGGCTGGGCCGGCGCCACTCGACCACTTACGCTACTCCTAGTTCAGATGAAATCCATGACTCTGAAACGTAAAGCTCGTTCCCCCTTTCCCCAAGTAGAAACTTGTTGATACGGCTCCACCAAGAAGTCGTATCTAGTTGGAAAGGAAAACTCACCGATATTTCCCAGGCGATGCCTGTTAATGGATTAACTTGTTCCAAGAATTTTACTTCCCGAGTGTTGGGTAAGTAATCAATTCATTTATCAAAACAGCAACCTTGTTGCGAATATAAAACACACCACAGAGCCGGATCCCTCAGGTTTTGAGCGAGTATTTAAATCCCCTTCGAAAGGAGGATCTTAAATATAAAAATGAGTTTTGGGATCCGCTCTAACTTTTAAAAATCATTTTGAAGACTCGTAAAACATTTTTAAGAATGTTTGGAGTGATGCTGATTTAACAAGGTAAATCAGTCCCAATATATTAGAAAATATCTGAATATTATTATTTAAATAATATTTCCATAAAGAATAATCTTTATAAAAATAATTGAAGTAGAAGTTTTAAAACTTATACTTGAAATGAATATTAAATAACCAAAGATATACCTATACGAAAGTAATATCTTTATTTGAATAATCAAAAGTGAGTTTGATTATCGACACCTTATTCTTTAATAAAATAAAGAATATATCTCAGCAAATAATCAGAGTCATAGATCCTCAAATGAATATTCAAATAATATTCAATAAATAAAATAAGCTGAGTCATAAGCCCTCGAATGAATATTCGAAATAATATTCATTAAATAATAAGCTGAGTCATAATACCTCGAATGAATATTATAAATAATATTCATTAAATAAAATAAAGGAGTCATACATCCTCAAATGAATATCCAAGTAATATTCAATAAATAATATAAAGGAGTCATAAGTCCTCGAATGAATATTCAAGATAATATTCAATAATAAAATCAAGTTATCGAATAAACCTTATTCGATTAATAGTTTTGAAAACTATAAACATATATATATATATATATAAATATATATATATATATAATCTACTCGGGATCCTCGACTCCCGGTTTTAGAAAATGTTTTCACCTTTGGGTCCCTATACTAAGGGTATATGCAAATTACTGCTATTCTCTAGCATAGGTATTATCAACTGAACCAACAGATATATTTGGCAAGAATACGAAACAGGCATGCATATATATACCATATCAGCATGCTTCAATATATCGCAACATTTGCTAATTAACCAACATGCATCTATCGCAAGATAATGCATATACATATATACATCACAACAACAGTATAACGGATAGAAAACTTGCCTGAGCGACTGGGGATTACGAATGGCTCGGGACGAGTCTGGTAACCTATAAACAACAAGTAAGTTGGAATTAAACCAAAGTCACTTGTAAATCTATACTCTAACCAACTCAGACTCTAACGATCGTTGTGCGCTTACTGATTTTCTTAAGTCACTCGAGTACCCTCGGCTCCACCATTTTTAATAAATTAACCATTACGAGTTTTAAAGCGATTCCTTCGCGAGTGTCTTACAAACTGCCTAACACTCTTACCATAATTGTTTCATACATCAATTAACCCTTTTTGGTCTTTAACCTATGTTTCAAAGTAAGGCGAGGGGAAAAGTTTCGTTCGCGAAACGCCGTTACTTGAAACGGTCGTTTCTCCTAAACCGTGCATCGGAATCGAACGAACTACATATCAAAACGAAGCTCGTAACATGAGCTACCTAAAAATGGCAGTGGTCATAATCTAGCAGGGAGTTCTCGGGTCCAAATGTTATGAACAAAAGCAGTCTAAAGTAAATCGGACATTACGACGGCTATGTTTACGCGATTACCAATATTTAAACTACTCCAATTAACCACCAACCAACTCATAACCATCAATACAACAAAACTTCACCGAAACCATACCACATCAGTCCATAATCTCCAAGTTTTTCAACTCAAACAACCACAATCAAGACCTATGAACTATAATCAAGCTTCAATTACCAAAACACTTCCAAATCAAACCAAACTACTAATAATCACAATCCATGCTTCTCATTTCACAAAACCAACCATTAAACTTACTAACAAATAAAGTAAAGGCTAGGGTTTGAAGTTTATACCTTCCTTGGGAGGTGTTAAGTTGCTAGGAAGCCTTAGGGAGCCTCCTACAAGCTTGATCTTTCCAAAGAAATCAAGAACACAAAGTTAGGCTTTGAAGTTTCTAAAAGTCCGATTTAAAGAACTGTAAAAATGAGGGTCTTACCATGATTATTTGGACGAGACTTGTGAACAAGAGTTGTAGGTCATCTCAATACCTTTCCAATGAGCTATAGAACACAATATTTGAGTGAGAAATGAAGGAGATACAGCAGTTTTAGTGTGCTGGTTCTGTTTTGGCCGAGAGCATGAAGAACAATGCCTTGGTTTCTTTTTGATTTTGATGAAAAATGATTTGCTTGGCTTGGTTGGTTTGATTTTTGTGTTTGTTTTAGTAAATTACCTAGTTGCCCTTGATTTTGTGTGGTTAAAAAGCCACCACATCTCCTTCCTTCCCATGTCATGCTTGTGTCATCCTCATGATGTCATCCTCCCCTCCTTGTCCTCTTCTCATTGGTTGGGTGACATCATCCTCTCTAATCCCTTTGATTAACTTCCTAATTGTTTGCCTAATGACCGCTGATCTGTTATACAGTTCGCTTAACTTTCATTTTCGTTTATCATTTGAGGGATCATACCCGGGATCTTATTACTTAGGTTCCCTTAACCTTTCTCAATACATTATATTCCTTTTTATGATCCTCTATTATAATCCTTTAATTTAAATCCTTTTATCCTGTTACCTTATACTCAATTCTTTCCGTATCTATTGGATTTCCGGGAAAAATCAAAGTGTTCGGATTTGGATTCTGACGATCTTTACATACACTTATATCCCATATAAAGTACTAATAAAATCTCAGAATATCCATATCAGAACCCCTACATAGTGTGGCATGAAAAGTTTTCTCATTCAGCTAAAACACTATTCACAAGGGTTACAAAAAGTTCAAAATTTTGGGAGTTATTACAGAGTAGATCTTTATTAGTACAAAACTGCTTTCTTCTAGAATCCCTGTGAAGAGGCCATGTGATTTCTTTCCCTGCCTTGTACTTAAACACCAATTTTTCAGGAAGATGTCTGTGAGCATCAATTCCTCTTACTTCTACCAGTTCATCCAAGTAGAGGTTTAAATCTGAAAACTCCTTGATATCATAGATATATAAAAGATCTTCCTTGTTGACTGTAGATTTAGATTTGGTTAAGGTCTTGGTTCTGAAAGTTACAGGCTTGCTTTTCTTGGTTGCTCCTGCTTTGTTTTCTTTGGCTTATTGAAGATAGGTAAATTTAGTTCAGGATTGGCAAAATATCCCAGTCCATTGGCTCATCCTTTGGAATTATAGGCTCACCATGAAAATTCTTAGTTGGATCCACCTTGAATTCTTCATGTACCACTGAGGGCTTGGATGTCTGAGTTGAAGTTGTAGACTTTTTGGGAATGTAGTCTTCCATTTCCTCATCACCGATGGTTGTGCAGAAATCTCAGTTGTAGTCCAATTTTCTTTTGGAATGGAGCTTGTATCTGAATCTTCTTTTATGTTGTGGTTTTTGATGCATTTTCTGATCTTGAGGTTCAGCAATCACCGATGGTTGTGCAGAAATCTCAGTTGTAGTCTTCACAGCTTGAAGTTTGGCCAAGATAGCAGCTTGCTCCTTCTTTTGTTTGAGCTTCTTAGCATCTAAGGCAGCCTGCTTCTTTTCTTGCCTGATTATTTCCTTCTCTTCCTTCTTAGCTTCTACAAACTGAGGGTGTCCATCCACCACACAGATTTCCTTACCATTTCTGAAGATTTTGGCAATCCTTCTATTAAGTGTTGAATCAGTTGGATCTTTGAAAAATACAATTGACCTAGACAACAGCTTCTTCTCATCTGGCCTAGGTGTCTCAAACACAAGTTCAACAGGATATTTGTCTGAGAACTTTGAGTAGTTTCTTTTAGGCTTTAGGATTAGATTTGCTTTTGGAGATTTGATGCATGAGGTTTGGCCTTTTTCCAAGTTGCCCAGACTCATTTCATGCACTGAGAGTTGTTTGACTTGAGAATGGTGATGAAAGGTCTTGTCTGGCTTCTGTAGCTGTCCAAAATTTCTCCTGAATAGCTGCATCAATCTTCTTTCATTTCTCATCTAGTTCATTCTCAATAGCTGCAACATCAAGCATCTTGGGATTTGTCTTTGAATCAAGTTTAGCAACTGCTATTTGGATCAGATCAATGTTGTCCAATACTGGTGACTTTGGCAGAGTAATTTCTGGAACAATTACTTGACTGATTTGAACATTTACCACATGCTCCCCCTCACTGGTTGGCTCTGCTTGATTGACTTGGATTGTTGAATTTGTCTCCCCCTTTTTGTTATCATCAAGTAGAGTGGAGGTAGAAGTTTGTGCAGCCACCAGCTTTTGCAGCAACTGAGTTTGCTGTGCTTGATATAGCTGGATACCTGTGAGAGATGCTTTTATTACAGTTAGCCTTGCATCCAGGGAATCTACTTTAGTGACAAGATCAGAATTCTTCCTTACCTGTCTTTAAATGTCAAGCATTGTTGAATATGGAAGTTTAGCATCCAATCGTTCAGAGACATCCTTCTTTACTTGATCAATCTCAGTTTTGATAGAAGTGACATCCTGATTATATTGAAGAGCTTGAATCTGATGTAATTGTAGAGAGTTGAGATGTGCCTGTAAGAGCTTCCTGGTGCTAGCATTTGTAGTGGATTGAAGAGCATTATGTGTCTCTTGAATTTTATGGATGAGAGTGGTCTTGAAGTGTTGAACATCACATTCCTTGGAAAATGCCCAGGAAGGCAGGCCAGATCTGGAGCTGGGGCCTTCTTCTCCCCCTATGTCCATGAGCTCTTCACTATCATCACCATCATCTCCAAAGAAATCTGCAGATTCACCAGTACCATATTCAACATCATCACCAGCTCTAGGTGGCATGGCTGTGATAGCATCCTTTGCTCTTTGCATGAATTCAGTTGTATGGACCAAGTTGAGCATCTTTTCTACAGCCGCTTTACCATGTTCAGCTAGAACTTGATATGCTGACACATGGTGAGTAAATGCCTCAGCTTCAAAAGAAACAGAGTCTAAAAATACTTGATATTCTTGCTGAATTAGCTGTTTCTTGTCAGCCTCATTGACATCCATTAACTCACTTACAATTGGCTCTTCCCATTCAGATGTACCTGCTTTTCTCATAATTTCTCTCTTTTTTTGCATCAAGGGCCCCCATTGGCTTCCCACCCTCACACCCTCACCTTCACCATCTAAGGTAGGACTCCCCTCACTCACTTTTTCCAGACCTGAAGAAATGATTTGTATTGGTTCACTCATTTCCTCTCCTTTTGCCTAGGAGCAACCCAGCATCTCACTCAATTCACTCCCTGCCCTCAGTCCTAAGAGTGATTGTACTACTACTAGGTCATCTGCACTTGTGACAATTGTTGGGATTTGAAGTTGTGCAGAGTACCGATGGTTGAGGAACATCCATCGGGATAGTAATTTGGCTAGCCGATGGATGACTGCTGTTAGGAACATCCGTAAGGATACAATCACTACTCGACGGATGAATAATATCCACCGGGATAGAAGAAATGAATAAGTTTGGAATGGAGACTATTGTAGACTCTGTGCAGATTGATGAAAATTTGGGCACAGATGTCTCAACAGACTCAGAAAGAATTGGCAAGTGAGCTAACAAATCATCTAAAAGATGATGCTCACTTGCTTGGATTTTTGGCTTTTCTAATAGAGTTAAAGATGGAGAATTTGGAAGTGATGTATGAATCATATCTACATCAAGTGAGTGTGTGGGTGAATTTGGTGTTTCAGGTGCTTCAATTATCAATGATATTTGTTGTGACTCCACATTTATTGGAGCCACATCAAGCTGACTTTGAGATGGTGTAGTGACTGAGTCTTTAGCTCCAATTTGCACTGTGTGTGTTCCCTGTGCATCCCCAAGGGTTTTAGATCTTTTCTTTCTGGCATAAGTCTGTGGTAAACTTGTGTCCCTAACCCTCTTGGCTTGTGCTCCCGGTTGGGAGCTTGTTTCAATAGTAACATCCTTTTGGGAGGATGAAACAAGAATTGAGCTGATTTCCTTATTAACAACCACAGTTTGTTAGGAAACTATGGTGTGTCTAGGCTTGGGTACACTAGTCTCACTAGCCTTATCCTTAGGGTTTCTTTGATTTTCACCCTGTCCCTTACCTAACTCACTCTCCTTCACACTCCCCTCTTTATGTTTGGTAGCTTTTGCAACTGGAAAGAAACCAGCGGTGGTTTCTTTGCTTTGGATTTTGAAGTTGTTGATTTGGTAGCTTGGGTAGGCATCTGTGGGGTCATTAACACAAATGACATAGCTATACTTGAAGGCAAAGAAATTTGTGAGGTTGGAAGAGTAGAGACAGTAGTGCTTACCTCACTAACCTGAGTTCCCTCCATGATTGGAAAATAGAAGAGGGGCACCTCTTTGTGGTGACTTGCTCTGTTGAGATCTGCAATGATTCTCCTTTCTTGAACCCAACAATTCAGTTTATTGTTTGGGTTCTCAATAGCAATGTTCTCAATAAGATGGTTAGCAAGCATCATAAAGAATCTAGTATAATAGACAATTTTACCTCTCTTATTAAGTTCCCCTAACTTATAACCTAACTCAAACATGATCATGTCACTGAAGTTAAAGTACTTATCAGTAACTAGCATATAAAACATGTTAAGCATGACAATGTTAACAGAATCAAAATTACTCACTTTACTAGAAAATACCTTAGTTACCACATCACACAGATAGCTTCATTCCTTTCTAAGACCTAGCCTCCTAATCTCACTTAACTTAGAAGTCAAAAGTGCATAGCCCATAAAATTAAGCATGGTAACTAAATTAGCATCAGTGTGTGGAATAGTAGTAGTATTATCTGGAATTTTAAAGCATGCTTTGATAATGTCACTATTAATGCAGAACTACTTACCTTTAAGAGTGAAAATTATGGTCTTGTCAGTAGAATGATACACAGTTGTTGTCCATATCTCCTCCACAACCTCACAGTAGATTGTGGGTGATTCCAGCATAGCATAACCGAGTTTGCATTCCTTCACAAAGTCCATCATTTTGTGAAAATCTCCAGATTGTGGAATCTCCTTGTTCACAAGAGCTACGAAGTTATTCTTTTCATAGATGAACCCAGACTGGGACATGATTTTGACTACTGGTGCCATTGTTAGAGTATGGAAATTTGCAGAGAGAGTATTTGCTTTGGAGAAGAAAGAAGTTAGAGCAATTGATTTGAGAATGATAAAAGAATAGAATAAAAATGAATTCTATTTTTATACTATCTCAGAAATAAACTGTCAAAAATAATAAAGTGAAATAAAGTAACCAATAAAAATAGCCCAAAATAGCCGTTTAAAATAAATAAACTGTCAAAATTCTGTCAATTATCCATCGTGTTACACTTACAAACTGTAAGTATACCAGATGGATAACGTTCAAAGTTTTAACGGCTAAGATTGAGACAATTCGACGAATGAGAATAAAACAATTATCCGTCGAGTTATAAAATAATCCAGAAAAGTAATTAATTTTTATTAATAAATATTATTCCGACTGATGATCAAACTCGATGGATAATGATCATCCATCGGGATGTAAATTTTGACTTAGCCAAAATTTCATCCAAAACAAAAAATCAATTATGTTTCTGGGTGCATTATAACTTGCAAAAATATCTGAAATGATTCAAGAATAAGTAAGCATACCTAACTCACTTACCAACCTTGAAAAGGTGGATTCATCAAGTGGCTTGATAAAGATATCTGCAAGCTGCTTTTCACTTGGAACAAAATGAAGTTCCACAGTACCATTCATCACATGTTCCCTAATGAAGTGGTACTTGATGTCTATGTGCTTTGTTCTTGAATGCTGTACTGGATTTTTAGTGATGGCAATTACACTTGTGTTATCATAGAAATGGGAATTCTGTCCACTTGTAGACCATAGTCCAACAATTGGTTTTTCATCCACAAAATATGTGCACATCAACTACCAGCAAGAATATATTCAGCTTCAGCTGTAGAAGTAGAAACTGAATTTTGCTTTTTACTGAACCAGGACACAAGCTTGTTCCCTAAAATTGACAGGTTCATGTTGTACTTTTTCTGTCTATTTTACAACCTGCATAATTTGCATCTGAATAACCAGTTAGATCAAAACCAGAATCTCTAGGGTACCAAATGCCAAGTTTTGGTGTTCCCTTGAGATATCTGAAAATTCCCTTTATAGCTACTAAGTGAGATTCTCTAGGAACAGCCTGAAATATAGCACAAAGACAAGTAACAAACATTATATCTGTCCTACTAGTTGTTAAGTACAGGAGTGAGCCTATCATGCCCCCTATAGCTTGAAATATCCATAGACTTTTCAGTAGTGTTTAATTCAAGTTTAGTTGACATGGCCATGGGAGTTTTTACAGATGTGCAATCCATTAGACCAAACTTCTTTAAAAGATCATAAATATATTTAGTTTGACTAATGAATATTCCATCACTAACTTACTTAACTTGTAAACCAAAGTAAGTTAGTTCTCCCATCATGCTCATTTCATACTTACTTTGCATCAATTTGGCAAACTTTTTGCAAACTTTTTCATCTGTAGAGCCAAATATAATATCATCTACATAAATTTGAACAAGTATACTAGAGCCATTGATATTTCTAAAGAATAAAGTTTTATCAACAGTACCTCTTGTGAAGTGATTTTCCAAAAGAAACTTTGATAAAGTGTCATACCAGGCTCTAGGTGCTTGCTTCAGTCCATAAAGGGGTTTCAAAAGATTGTAGACATATTCTGGAAAATTTGGATCTTCAAAACCAGGAGGTTGACTGACATAGACTTCCTCCTCCAAATCTCCATTCAGAAAGGCACTTTTGACATCCATTTGATAGACCTTGAAATTGGCATGGGCTATATAGGCTAAGAAAATTCTGATGGCTTCAAGTCTTGCAATAGGAGCAAAAGTTTCATCAAAATCTATTCCTTCTTGTTGATAATAGCCCTTAGCAACCAATCTAGCTTTGTTCCTAACCATTATGCCATTTTCATCCATCTTATTTCTGAATACCCACTTGGTGTCAATTTGATTCTTTCCTTTAGGTTTGGGTACCAGCTTCCATACCTTGTTCCTTTCAAATTGGTTTAGCTCCTACTGCATAGCTAAAATCCAATCAGGATCCAACAAAGCTTCTTCTACCTTCTTTGGTTCTTCCTTAGAAATGAAGGTGCTATATAGACATTCTTCTTGAGTTGCATCACCAATGATGAGCTCAAAAGGGTTATCTTTAGTCCATTTTCTTTGTTGGGGTAGATTAGCTCTAGATGAAGAGGCCTCATTATTGTCTTGATGTGTGATTGAGTTTTGATTATGAGAAACTCCCCCTGAGTTTGTGAATCTTTGATTTGAGAAAGGGGTACTTTCTGTAGGTTATCTTTCTGACTCTCAGCTTCTCTCCTTGTTCCGACGGATGATGCACTTTGTATCTCGACGAATAAAGCTGATTGTCTCCCAATGGATAAGGCAGATTGTTTGCGACGGATGAATCATATGGTAACTCGACAGATGTTGAATTATGTGCTTCATTAGTTATAGATTTTTCTGCATTATCCTTAGTCACTGTTTCTTGATCACTTTCATCATCACTGTCATCACTAACCATCTCCACATTATCAAACTTGAGGCTTTCATGGAAATCTCCATCTTGCAGTCCTTCAATCCTTTTATCATCAAACACAACATGTACTGATTCCATAACAATGTTGGTTCTTAGATTGTAGACTCTATATGCTTTTCCCACAGCATATCCAACCAAAATTCCTTCATCTACTTTAGCATCAAACTTTCCATGTTGATCAGTTTGATTCCTTAAAATGTAACATTTGCAGCCAAAGACATGAAGAAAATTTAGAGTTGGCTTCCTATTCTTGAACAATTGATAGGGTGTCATGCACTTGGCTTGATTAACCAAAGAGATATTCTGAGTGTAACAGGTAGTATTCATAGCTTAAGCCCAAAAATATGTTGGTAACTTTGATTCTTCAAGCATTTTCCTTGCAGCTTCAATAAGAGATCTGTTCTTTCTTTCCACTACTCCATTTTATTGTGTAGTTCTTGCTGCAGAAAATTCATGCATAATCCCATTCTCTTCAAAAAATGATCTCATCACAGAGTTCTTGAACTCAGTTCCATTGTCACTCCTGATTCTTCTTACTTTAAAGTCAGGATGATTGTTGACTTGCCTTATGTGATTGATGATGATTTCACTAGCTTCATCTTGGGACTTTAGAAAATATGTCCAAGAGAAATTTGAGAAATCATCCACAATTACTAAGCAAAATCTTTTTCTTGAGATGGACAACACATTGACTGGTCCAAACAAATCCATGTGCAACAATTGCAAAGGTTCTTCAATTGTTGAATCAAGCTTCTTTCTGAATGATGCTTTGATCTGCTTTCCTTTCTAGAAGGCATCTGATAAGTGGCATTTTATACCATTTAGAACATCTTATTATGGCTTGGAATGATGTCTTGAAATCAAGTATTTTGTGTATTTGATGCGTTTTTCTAGTGTTTGTGCATTTTAGGGTATTACTTGCATTTGTGGAGAGATTTCATCAGGAATAGGCCTAAGTATGTGCTTGGCATTGCAAGTGGGAAGTTAGGAGCAGAACGCAGCAGAAAACGGGAGAAAAATAATAAAATTTCCAGTGAGGTTCTGGGCGCCCGCTCAGCCTGGCTGGGCGCTCGCTCAGGATTGCTGGGTAGCCGCTCAGGGTCGTAAATTTAAATCCTGATTTTTAGAGTTCTAATCTTGTTGAACTTCCGACTTCTGAGATAGCTGGGACTTGTGGGGCTCCTATATAAGTAGTTTTCAGAGACGTTTCACGTGTGTTGAATCGTGGTATCAATCGAGGAGCAAGGAGATAAGGAAGAATACTGTTTTAGCACATCGCAACGATGAAGATGAAGCATAGTTTTCTTGTGATTCTTTTGTTCGTTGTATCAGTGGATGCTAGTTTTCTTTACTTTGAACCTTATTACTCTTGTGACGTACTCTGGTTTTAATAAGTATTTTTATTAGTTATTCTCGTGTGTTATTATCATGTTTTCATATGAACCCATGGTAACGATGAGTTCAATCATGGGCTAATCGTGATCATGGGGTCATAACGGATTTACTATGGAATTCTTTAGTTAGTTGTTTAATACCTTAGTGAGTGATGATTGTATGATATCTAGTATTGGTTGTGCTTATTCATCTTATGTGCGTCGCGAACATATAAGATAGGGTGTTAATCTCTTGTGAAGTGACGGTGGATCTTGAGATTTAGAACTTGCCATGCTAACATAGGTTCATGTATGTGTATGCATGATTAGTGGGTAACTCTAACCGTTTTACTTGTCCTGTGTAATCATAAGGAATAACTTGTGCTTAAATCGTTATGTAGTCAAATTCTGTAGACATATAGGGTCTCAACATAATTGATGACTATTCAACTTCTATCTTAATTGTGGATGTTTGGTAGAATGGTATTAGTACAATGAAAGTTGGCTTTTATCAGTTTCGTGTTGTTCGATTAATATCATCACCGTTACATGCTAAGGGTAATGAAGATAACTATTGAAGGAAGTAGTAATGAAGTTATGATCTCATGTGTGTTTAATATTGTTAATTCAAGTATCAATTAAGTGTTTAATTCTCATAGTTAATTATAGTTAATACTTAGTTAATCAAATCTACGTGTTATTGTCTTGACGTTGAGAAGTAATCATACATTGGTGAGTAAGTGTTAATTGAACATAATTAGTCTGAGTCTCTGTGGGAACGAGCTTGAAAGTATTCTATATTACTTACGAACGCGTATACTTGTGTGTATTATTAGCGCGTGTTTTCCGCCCTAACAAGTTTTTGGCGCCGCTGTCGGGGACTCGGCGTATTTGTTTAGTTTATGTACTTATCATCAGTGGTAGTTAGGACTCATTGATTAAGACGTGTTACTTAGTGTTTCCGATTGTGTTTCAGGTACTTTAACGAGCGTTTATGCAAACACGTTCTCGTACTCGCAAGAGGACTTTAGATACGGCTGAGGAGACAGACTCAGTTCTTGGTATTCCAGAGAAGATAGATTTTGAAGATTCGGATAAAGAGAATGAGCAGAAAGAACCAGTAATCATGGGTGATCGTATAGTTCCGGCAGATCCAGCTCTTATGGACTTTTCTCAGCCTAAAATTGATGACATTCAGTCAAGCATCCTTCATCCGGCTATTCAGGCTAACACTTTTGAAATCAAGTCGAGCACTATTCAGATGGTGCAGAAATTATGTTTCTTTCGGAGGTGCTGCGACTGAAGACCCCAACATGCACATCAGGAATTTTGTCGAGATCTGTAGTACTTTCAAATATAGTGGTGTGACTGATGAGGCTATCAAGCTGAGGCTTTTCCCATTCTCTTTGAGGGATAAAGCTAAGGACTGGTTACATTCGGAACCAGCTGGGTCCATCACTACTTGGCAAGATCTTGTGCAAAAGTTTCTAGTAAAGTTCTATCAAATGGCAAAGACTGCAGCTATGAGGAGTGCTCTTACTCAGTTTGCGCAACAACCAACAGTATCTATGTGCGAAGTTTGGGAGCGCTACAAGGAGATGTTGAGAAAGTGTCCACATCACGGTATGCCTGACTGGATGGTGATCACTGGTTTCTATAATGGTTTGGGGGCCCAATCTCGGCCTATGCTCGATGCAGCAGCTGGAGGCGCCTTGTGGGCCAAAAGCTATACTGAGGCTTATAATCTTATTGAAACTATGGCTGCAAATGAGCATCAAAACCCAACTCAAAGGATGATGCCTGGGAAGGTAGCAGGTATTCTGAAAGTTGATGCAGCTACAGCTATTGTAGCGCAGCTTCAAGCGCTGTCTTTGAAGGTCGATTGTTTAGCCATCTATGGAGTCAATCAGATAGCTATGGTCTGTGAGCTTTGTACAGGTTCTCATTGTAATAACCCCAATTTTTGGAAATTTTTGAAACCCTTATGAATAGTGTTTTTGCTGAATGAGAAAACTTTTCATGCCACACTATGTAGGGGTTCTGTTATGGATATTCTGAGATTTTATTAGTACTCTATATGATAAATAAGTGTATGTAAAGATCGTCAGAATCCAAATTCGAACACTTTGATTTTTCCCGAAAATCTACCAGATACAGAAAGAATTGAGTATAAGGTAACAGAATAAAAAGGATTTAAATTCAAGGATTAAAAGAGAGGATCATGAAAGGAATATAATGTATTGAGAAAGGTTAAAGAAACCTAAGTAATAAGATCCCGGGTATGATCCCTCAAACGATAAACGAAAACGAAAGTTAAGCGAACCGTATAACAGATCAGCGGTCATTAGGCAGGCAATTAAGAGTTAATCAAGGAGGTTAGGGATGATGATATCATCAAACCAACAA
Organism: Apium graveolens; assembly: GCF_009905375.1. Lineage (NCBI taxonomy): Eukaryota > Viridiplantae > Streptophyta > Magnoliopsida > Apiales > Apiaceae > Apium > Apium graveolens. The sequence goes on along the minus strand of NC_133650.1, from coordinate 179,430,331 downwards.
GAAGAGGACAAGTGTGGAGGGTGACATCACATGATGACCAAAGTATGACATAAGGGAAAGAAGTGTGGTTGATTTATAACCACACAATTTTTTTTTTCATGGTTAAAAATTATTAAAACAAAACAAAAGTCAACCAACCAAGGCAAATCAAAACAAATCACAAAAAACACAAAAGCTCTTCCCTTTTCTTCATCAAGCTCTCGGCCAAAATAAACACAGCAACTTCAAACTGCCATATCTCCTTCAATACTCACTCAAATGTTGTGTTCTATATCTCGTTGGAAGGGTATTGAGATGGCCTACAACTCTTGTTCACAAGTCTCGTCCAAATAAGCATGGTAAGACCCTCATTTTTACAGTTCTTTCAATCGGACTTTTAGAAACTTTAAAGCCTAACTTTGTGTTCTTGATTTCTTTGAAAAGATCAAGCTTGTAGGAGGCTCCATAAGGCTTCCTAGTAACTTTCCACCCTCAAATAAAGGTATAAATATTCACACCCTTTAGTAATAAGTTTGAATGTTGAAGTTTGGAGATGGTTTGGATGGATGAGTAGTAATTTGAATGATAAGCATGATTCGAGCTTAATTGTTAAGTAGTTTAGTTGAATTTGGAGATGTTATAATATATGATTGGATTGAGATCCTTGAGCTTATTATGACTCAAATGAGTAGCATTTATGTGTATCTTGAGTTGTTTTTGATTGGTAGTTGGATTGATATGATTTGGAATGGTAAAATTTGGGAAATCGCGTAAACATAGCCGTCGTAATGTCCGATTTACTTTAGACTGTTTTTGCTCTTAACATCAGGACCGGAGAACTCCCTGTTAGGTTTTGACCATTACCATGATTAGATAGTTCATGTTACGAGCTTCGTTTTGATATGTGGTTCGTTTGAATCCGATGTACGGTTTAGGAGAAACGACCGTTTTATGTAACGGCGTTTCGTGACCGAACCATTACCCCTCGCCTTACTTTGAAACATAGGTTAAATACCTAAAAAGGGTTAATTATTGTATGAAACAATTATGTTAAGTGTGTTAGGCAGTTGGTAAGTTGCTCGCGAAAGAATCGCCTTAAAACTCTTAATGGCTAATTTATTAAAAATGGTGGAGCCGAGGGTACTCGAGCGACTTAAGAGAATCAGTAAGCGCAAAACGAGCGTTAGAGTCTAAGTTGGTTAAAGTATAGATTTACAAGTGACTTTGGTTTAATTCCAACTTACTTGTTGTTTATAGGTTACCAGACTCGTCCCGAGCCATTGTAACCCCCAGTCGCTCTGGCAAGTTTTCTACCCGTATAACTGTTGGTGTGATGTATATATGTATATGCATGATCTTGCGATAAATGCATATTTGTTATTAGCAAATTCTTGCAATATATTGTAGCATGTGATATGGTATATATGCATGCCTGTTTCATATTCTTGAATTATATATATGTTGGTTAAAATGTTTATAGTTGCATAATACCTATGCTAGAGATAAGCTGTATTTGAGTTACCCTTAGTATAGGGAATAAAAAGGGTTAACATATTTCTAAACCGGGAGTCGATGTTCCCGAGTATAATATATATTATATATATATGGTTATAGTTTTAAAAACTATTAATCGAATAAGGTTTATTCGATAACTTTATATTATTTTATTGAATATTATCTTGAATATTCATTTGAGGACTTATGACTCCTTTATATTAATTAATGAATATTACTTGAATATCCATTTGAGGACCTATGACTCCGATTATTTACTGAAATATATTCTTTATTTTATTAAAGAATAAGGTGTCGATAATCAAACTTATTTTTTATTATTCAAATAAAGATAGTACTTTCGTATAAGTATATCTTTGGTTATTTAATACTCATTTCAAGTATAAGTTTTACAACTTCTACTTCAATTATTTGTATAAAGATTATTCTTTATGGGAATATTATTTAAATTATAATATTCAGATATTTTCTAATATATTGGGACTGATTTACTTTATTAAATCAGCATTACTCTAAACACTCTTTAAAGTATTTTCGAGTCTTTAAAATGATTTTTAAAAGTTAGAGCGGATCCCAAAACTCATTTTTTATATATTTAAGATCTTCCTTTTAAAGGGGATTTAAATACTCGCTCAAAATCAGAGGGATCCGGCTCTGTGGTGTATTTTATATTCGCAACAAGGTTGCGGTTTTGGTAAATAAATTGATTACTTACCCAACGTTCGGGAAGTAAGTCCATCTATTTGAGTCGGCATAAGCAACATGGGCTCAGTGGGCGTCCATGAAAGTGTAAGTGGCTCAGTGGGAGTCCATCAAATGCATAAGTGGTTGAGTGGCAGTCCAGCATAAGGTCCTATTGCGACCAGGGTGATGACCAGTGGGGAATTCGTCCGTCTACTAGTAGAAAAGGTTACTTATTGGTATCTTTTCCTGATCAGCAAGATATCAGGTTTATGCCAAGGTTTTCTCCTTTTCAAAATTCATTGGATATTGCAACTCTATTTATAATTTTCATAACAGAGGTTTTCAAGGAGTGTATGAAATGTATATATATATAGGTGTATATATATATATCGGGACTTAATGAAGTATCTCGTAACTTCATTATTTATAATGATATTTCAAGGATTGAATCTATTCAAGTCTTATCTTGTAGTCTCATCTGGGTGATGAACTTTTGATGTGGATCGCACCACAAAGAAACAAAAACAAGAAGAAAAGGGATAAGAGAAGAAGAGGATATTTCAAAAGAACACGATCAATCCAGAAACGTGAACTTTGAATCTCAAATTGCTTAGATCAATCCAAAAACTAAGTAATTCGAATCTAACCTTCAAAACAATCCAGTAATTGAAGTTTAGAGAAAAGAAAAACTACTCATAGTTAATCTCAAAACACAAGTTTTATATCATCCATTGTCTATCTTAAAAGATTACATTAGAAGGATATTTATAGGCTTAGACAATAACCCAAACCCAATAGGATTCCGAGAGAAATTCAATATCAGCTTGAATTAGCCAATATCTGAATCCTTCCATAAAACAAATTTAAAAACCAAATCCGAATAGAAAAAAGATAAAAACCAAATCCAAATAGGAAAATAATCAGCTACTTGTCCTACTTCATGCATCGCTCCTTTATTCCTTGTTGTCCAAGTAAGCTGCATAACCCATGTTTGCATCCTCTCCAATTGAACATCACCACGAGCACACATAACCAAATCTAAATTAACATATTCATTCCTTGATCCTCATCATTCTCCTCTCCTTTGAAGAAAACTCACCCTCGAGTTCTAAAGTATTTAAGAATAAGCACACAACGAGGTGATTTCTCGTAGAACTTGAAAGCTTTGAATTGCAATTCCATGACTAGTATCTTAGGAAGTAAACTAGAAAGAATAAGATAGTTTGTTGAGATAGGTGCATTTAACAAGTTCTCTACCCCTAGAAAATCAATGTGTTCCACGATGATCATGTTGTTTTCATTGTACACAACCTCTTTAGTTTGGAACATATCCTCGAGTACCTTTTTCTCTTCAACCATGTCACGACACACAAGTTTAAGAGATGTATCTATTTGATTTTCTTCAACAACCAAGAATTTATCATCAAGTGACTGTCTTTCTTCATGCTTCTCTATCATAGATTCTTTTGTAACTGGTTCATCCTTTTCATCCAAACTTGATGTAGTCGCCACATGTAACACATGGTAATCAACAACAAGATCCGCGACATTCTCCACACTGACAAAGTCTTCTTCTTTAGTTTCTTCTGAAAGAGTAAACTCGTGAAGGGAAGACTTCAATTTCTCGTCTTGTTGAAAAGATTCAAATTCCAAAGCAAGATTGCATACATCATTAAACGAGATATATGGACTTGATTTAACCTTTCGATAAATAGGCAAATTCAATCCACGAATAAATCTTCCAATTTTAATTGTTTCCGTCTCCTCCAAGTCACAAATAAGGCGCAATCTATAAAATTCAGAAGTATACTCGGAAACACTCATAGTACCTTGAGAGAGGGATGTCATCTTCATTATACATTCGAATTTATAATGCAAAGGAATATATTTTGCACGAAGTTTCTTCTTCAGAGATGTCCAAGTCATAATCTTTTCTTTTCCAGATCTAACTCTTTTTGTGTTTAGATTATCAAACCACAAGCCTGCTTTCTTTGTAAGTTTAAGCGCTGCAATCTTGAATATTCTCATCTCAGTCCAACCTGTATAAGCAGAAATCTTGTCGACTTGTGTAACCCATTCAACAAAATCATCTATGCTACCCAAACCTGTAAAATAACCAAGATCTATACCAGGATCATAGACTTCATCACTATCTTTCACCTTAATTAAAATTTTATCCCATGCATCAAACCTCGATTTCGTTGAATTAACAAGCTTTTGAGTACGTTTATCAATCTCATCCAATTTTCCAAGTAATTTTCTGAGCAATTCATCCGTAGCCATAAGAAAAATCTGAAAAAAATTTGGTGAACAGTGCCCGTGAACAGTGCCGATGAATAGTGCCCGTGAACAGTAACCCCGTGAACAGTGCCTATGAACAATAATTTTGTGAACAGTAACCCCCGTGAACAGTACTCGTGAACAGTACTCGCGAATAGTAATATTTTTTTTTTTGAAACCTAGATCTCCCAACAATTAAGAAATTGGAGAAAAAACCTTGGCTCTTGATACCAAATTGATGTGGATCGCATCACAAAGAAACAAAAACAAGAAGAAAAGGGATAAGAGAAGAAGAGGATATTTCAAAAGAACACGATCAATCCAGAAACGTGAACTTTGAATCTCAAATTGCTTAGATCAATCCAGAAACTAAGTAATTCGAATCTAACCTTCAAAACAATCCAGTAATTGAAGTTTAGAGAAAAGAAAAACTACTCATAGTTAATCTCAAAACACAAGTTTTATATCATCCATTGTCTCTCTTAAAAGATTACATTAGAAGGGTATTTATAGGCTTAGACAATAACCCAAACCCAATAGGATTCCGAGAGAAATTCAATATCAGCTTGAATTAGCCAATATCTGAATCCTTCCACGAAACAAATTTAAAAACCAAATCCAAATAGAAAAAAGATAAAAACCAAATCCAAATAGGAAAATAATCAGCTACTTGTCCTACTTCATGCATCGCTCCTTTATTCCTTGTTGTCCAAGTAAGCTGCATAACCCATGTTTGCATCCTCTCCAATTGAACATCACCACGAGCACACATAACCAAATCTAAATTAACATATTCATTCCTTGATCCTCATCAACTTTTGAAACTGATTATAACTTGAACGGTGGTAGTTCAAGCAGTATTCGGATATAAGTATATTGGAGTATCTTGTAACTTCATCTTTTAAACTTATATCTAGTAAATGATTATCTTGTGCATGTCAAAGATTTTCGGAAAAACGTTGAGACAAGGTTAGATATAGGAGATCACCTTACAACGATATTTTATATAGTTATAAACTGGAACTCTGTGTATATTATACATGTCAAAGGATTTCAAAGATTGTGAAAAGTATATATGTATATATATACTGAATATTTTGCGACTTGGTCACATTAAGATATCAGCTTGGTTCATTTCTTCTTGACCAAGACTTTCATGAGTACTATGAGAATGCTCATATATTGTTAATTATTATACATATTATTTCGGTGGGCTTGTTGCTCACCCTTGCTTTCTTCTTTCATCACACAATATCAGATAAACAAGATGAACAAGACCAAGCTTCCAATTCTCAAGCGGTTAGGAAACGTTCCGCAGTTTTCTGGAAGCATTGATGCCGCCGTAGCTGAGGTAGGAGCTACCAATAGGATATGCTTTCAACTTTTGATGTACCAGATTTATGTATATTTATGAATTGTAATAATGGCAAAGAAATGTAAATCTATTCAGAAACCCTTTTAAGGTGTAATGGCATATAATTTTAGAATAAAATGACTTGTGATTGTTTTTGGATATTCATCTCTGAGACTATAACTTGTGGTGTGTGTGTTTATTGTGGGGTCACAGTACAGAGTAGTTGATTATTTATTAAGATTGGGTGTTACTAAGGGAAATGGAACTCGTGACAACCCGGATCCCCGAACCCGGATTTGGGGGTGTTACAGAAGTGGTATCAGAGCTAAGCGTTATAAACCTCAGAGATGATATGACGTTAATAAGTTCACTAAGATAATAAGAACTCTTGCCAAGTTCATAGTCGGGCTACCTAACGTAGTACTCACAGTTAAAACCCTTATGGGAACCCTTATAAATATCATGATAGAAGCGTAGTTCGTTATCGTATATGTTAGCGGGACTCCGAACCCTGAGGTTGAGGAGCAACAACGCGATGATGTTTCATTAGTTATTGGAGATCAGATTGTGGATCCAATAGAGCGTCCTAACACGGGACCGGATGATGTTTATATTGAGGATGTAGCGGTTGAGGATGTTGTCCTAGAAGGGATAGTTGCTGAGGAGGATCCCATGGAGGATCCTGACAAGAATGAATAAAGGACCACTGATGAATTGATGACCATGGTTAGGTCGACTACCAGAGGTAGGATTGGTCGGTCACTACCGGAGGTTCGTTCAAGTTTGTAAAGATAGTAGCCCCTTTAACGCGGCTTACTCATAAGACTGAGAAGTTCGAATGGACAGAGAAATGCGAGAACAGCTTTTAAGAACTGAAGCAATGATTGGTGACGGCCCCTATGATGGCATTGCCGGATGGAAAAGGAGATTTTGTGATCTGTAGTGACGCTTCGCATAAGGAATTAAGGTGCTTCTTATACAGCACATCAAGGTAATCGTGTACGCGTCAAGACAATTAAGGGAATATAAAATTCGATATCCCCACCCATGAGCTTGGGCTCGTGGCAATAGTTTTGCCCTAAAGATTGGAGGCACTACTTGTATGGAGAGAAGTGCGAGATTTACCTAAGCCATAACTGCTCTAGTACATTTTCACGCAGAAAGAACTCAACATGCGCCAAATGAGGTGGTTAGAGCTAATCAAGGATTACGATTATGAGATTCTTTATCATTCGGGGAAAGCCAATGTGGTGGTTGATGCCCTTAGTAAAAAGGAGAGACTCAAGATGATAATGTCTTTGAGAGAGTTTATAAGAGGTTTTGAGAAAATGGAAATTGAAGTGAAGGTAACCGGAGCCGGTACCGAAAAGCTGTTTGAGATTGCAATACAGCCCGAATTATTGGAAAAGAACAGGTTGTGCCAGAAAAAAGTGATGAATGAAGGCAGAGAGCCAACAAATAGATAAGAGATTAATACTGAGAAAGATGATAAGGGAATAATGAGGTATTCCTACAGAATTTGGGTTCCAAATGTTCAAGAGCTTAAAGATGAGATCTTAGATGAAAGCTAGTTTGAGGAATAAGATTTAGAGCAAACCCTGAACGTGATAGTCAGGGAGGTCGCCATCAAGATAAAAAGGAACCCATAACATAATGAAGTGGAAAATGAGGATTTAAAATATGTAGGAGGACCCCGATTATGGGGAGGAGGAGGGAATGTTCAGACTAAGGAAACAGAAGTCGAGTAAGGAAAGGAGACCCGAGACGGTACTCCTATACGAAAATTTATGGACCTTTCTAGACAGAACTTAGACTATTATCCCCAACCACCACCCTGAGGAAATAATGCGGTGAGAAATTCTTTCAGGACCTTTAAGTCGCTAAGCCCTTAGAGTTCCAAGGAACAAGCTGACCCAGTCGAGGCAAGAGCCTGGCTAAAGGAAATATAGGAATCATTTGAGATTCTAAATGATGGATGAATCACAAAAGACTATTTTTGTCACTTACCCTCCTAAGAGAAGGGCCACCACTGGTGAAAGACCAAGAAAGGCACGGAGCCAGAGGTTAGAATAAACTGATTAAAGTTCAGGCAATTGTTTTTGGGAAAGTAATTCCCAAGGTTATGGAGATAGTGTAAAAGCTTTAGAATCAGAACAAAGGCGGACGAGTATGATGAAATATGAAGCTAAGTTATAAAAGTTGTCAAGATTCATTCTGATGACAAGAATCCCAGAACGATGTGATGCTTAAAGTCAATGATTAGTGGGTTCATGAAATAATGATAAGAGAAAGGAAAATAGAAAGAAACTGAAGTGGAAAGGAATATAAAGGCAATAGAGTTTGAGAAATGATAAGGGAGTTGGGTATGAGGAAACCCTAAAGACTCATAGCAATAGAAATAGAAAAGTATATAATCGTCAGGATGAGGATGATTCACCATGAGTTAAAATTGATGGTTGAAGGCATATGATTAAGAAGGGTATTAACCTGCTATCGTTGCTTTGATTGAAACTCTTCTGCAATTTTATCTGCTTCATGTCATGAATGTATGCCAGGATCTGGAGTGTTCTTCATGAATTATGAATGGTGATTATGTTAACTCCTTAGAAGAATTCGATAAGGTAGGTATGGACTTTGTATGGTTAGATATGAAGATTTCATGGAAAATGAATGACTACAGTAGGTCAGTGGTAGACCATAGTAATGCTCCAATGAGTCTATGAATAATGAGACAATGACAAATGTGAGAGTTGTACTGTAATGAATGTTGAGATTGAGTACCACTAATCGGGTCATGGTGATGTATAAGTTATCATTGAATAGACTAATTAAGTAGATTATTTACCTATTGAATATTTATTCCTCCTTATCAATAGAGGGTCGTATGACTATACGAGGAAGGTTGCGATGCAAGCATAGAATTCTAGTAACGATGATGTCTAGAATGAGATCCCAGATTCGATTTTCAATGTCGAGGGAGTTTCAAAGGTGATTGTGTATAAGCTCGAGGAAGAGCATGGGTCCATAGAATGATGGACGGAATAGCAAAAATATTTAAGCATGTGAAATGCGATGCGATAATACTTGATGTTGATATATATACGTATATGATTTGTTCTCCTATGACAAACCTCTATAGCTTAGAGGTAGATTCCAAGCCAGATATTTTGTGGCAGTATATTTTATATATATACAATTCTCTTCAGTTCGTTCTTTTCTCTCCTTTTCATTTCATATAAGCTGAGAAGAACAACCCTTCCAGAAGGGGAGGTATTGCCGAATGACTATCTATCTGTGTGATAGAAGCCTAGTAGGATACCATCTATTGTTTAATTGCTTATCAAGTACTAAAGGCTGACCACCTTCTGTACTAACTATGCGATATAACAAGTGTTCATGATCATAGTGATCTCTCAATAAATTCTTTTACTTCTATATGAAGGACCAAGCTTTCGAAGATGGAAGCAGCTAAATGAAGTAATATCAGTACGGTGGTATTCCGATTCTAACGCGTTCGTGATACTAAGGTTGACGTGGTTATTAAAAGGTTATAGAATGCTAACGAGCAAAAGTGTAACCAGTATAATATTATGTACGGAAGATAGTAATGACTACAAACTAGAAAAGAATAGGTATTGAGAAGCAAAAGCCATAGTGCTAGAAGCTATGATGAGAGTCTGTGCAATAGACTTGAATGAATTTAGAATGATCACTTAACGCGGATTGAGTTTTCTTATGAAAATAGATCATATGTCATTATCGAGATGTCGTCTTATAAGATCCTTGAGGGAAGACAATGTCGATCTCCCTTATCATATGATGATGTTGCAGAGCGCAAGATGCTTAGACCAGCAGTGGTCCAAAGGACCAAGGATATAATAGATTTAATTAGAGGACGGCTGGTAGTAGCCCAAGATGGGCACACGAAGTATGTTGATTTGATATGAAAGGACAAGGAATAGGAAGTAGGGGACCTAGTGCTGTTATAGGTATTCCCTTGGAAAGGATGGATGAGGTTCGGAAAGAAAAGAAAGCTAAGCCCACGAATTATTGGACCCTTTGAGGTATTAAGACGTACTGGGAAGTTAGTATATGAGCTAGCCCTACCCCCGAACATGTAGCAAGTTCATAACGGGTTCCACGTATCAATATTAAGGAAGTATAATTCGGATGCCAGACAAATAAGGGCATATGAGCGCATAGACATGCAACACGACGTAACCTATATGGAGCAACCAGGAAGGGTTATAGATTGAAAAAGGAACAAGTGCTTAGGAGAAGGGTTATCAAACTATTCAGAGTTTGATGGAAGAACCACAATATGGGAAAATTTACTTGAGAATTAGAAAGTGCAATGCTAAGAGAGTATCCCTATTCATTTTCTATCTGATTCCGGGACGGAATCCTTTTAAGGAGGGGAGACTGTAATAACCCCAAATTTTGGAAATTTTTAAAACCCTTATGAATAGGGTTTTTGCTGAATGAGAAAACTTTTCATGCCACACTATGTAGGGGTTCTGTTATGGATATTCTGAGATTTTATTAGTACTCTATATGATAAATAAGTGTATGTAAAGATCGTCAGAATCCAAATTCGAACACTTTGATTTTTCCCGAAAATCTACCAGATACAGAAAGAATTGAGTATAAGGTAACAGAATAAAAAGGATTTAAATTCAAGGATTAAAAGAGAGGATCATGAAAGGAATATAATGTATTGAGAAAGGTTAAAGAAACCTAAGTAATAAGATCCCGGGTATGATCCCTCAAACGATAAACGAAAACGAAAGTTAAGCGAACCGTATAACAGATAAACGGTCATTAGGCAAGCAATTAAGAGTTAATCAAGGAGGTTAGGGATGATGATATCATCAAACCAACAAGAAGAGGACAAGTGTGGAGGGAGACATCACATGATGACCAAAGCATGACATAAGGGAAAGAAGTGTGGTTGATTTATAACCACACAATTTTTTTTTTCATGGTTAAAAATTATTAAAACAAAACAAAAGTCAACCAACCAAGGCAAATCAAAACAAATCACAAAAAACACAAAAGCTCTTCCCTTTTCTTCATCAAGCTCTCGGCCAAAATAAACACAGCAACTTCAAACTGCCATATCTCCTTCAATACTCACTCAAATGTTGTGTTCTATAACTCGTTGGAAGGGTATTGAGATGGCCTACAACTCTTGTTCACAAGTCTCGTCCAAATAAGCATGGTAAGACCCTCATTTTTACAGTTCTTTCAATCGTACTTTTAGAAACTTTAAAGCCTAACTTTGTGTTCTTGATTTCTTTGAAAAGATCAAGCTTGTAGGAGGCTCCATAAGGCTTCCTAGTAACTTTCCACCCTCAAATAAAGGTATAAATATTCACACCCTTTAGTAATAAGTTTGAATGTTGAAGTTTGGAGATGGTTTGGATGGATGAGTAGTAATTTGAATGATAAGCATGATTCGAGCTTAATTGTTAAGTAGTTTAGTTGAATTTGGAGATGTTATAATATATGATTGGATGGAGATCCTTGAGCTTATTATGACTCAAATGAGTAGCATTGATGTGTATCTTGAGTTGTTTTTGATTGGTAGTTGGATTGATATGATTTGGAATGGTAAAATTTGGGAAATCGCGTAAACATAGCCGTCGTAATGTCCGATTTACTTTAGACTGTTTTTGCTCTTAACATCAGGACCGGAGAACTCCCTGTTAGGTTTTGACCATTACCATGATTAGATAGTTCATGTTACAAGCTTCGTTTTGATATGTGGTTCGTTTGAATCCGATGTACGGTTTAGGAGAAACGACCGTTTTATGTAACGGCGTTTCGTGACCGAACCATTACCCCTCGCCTTACTTTGAAACATAGGTTAAATACCTAAAAAGGGTTAATTATTGTATGAAACAATTATGTTAAGTGTGTTAGGCAGTTGGTAAGTTGCTCGCGAAAGAATCGCCTTAAAACTCTTAATGGCTAATTTATTAAAAATGGTGGAGCCGAGGGTACTCGAGCGACTTAAGAGAATCAGTAAGCGCAAAACGAGCGTTAGAGTCTAAGTTGGTTAAAGTATAGATTTACAAGTGACTTTGGTTTAATTCCAACTTACTTGTTGTTTATAGGTTACCAGACTCGTCCCGAGCCATTGTAACCCCCAGTAACTCAGGAAAGTTTTCTACCCGTATAACTGTTGGTGTGATGTATATATGTATATGCATGATCTTGCGATAAATGTATATTTGTTATTAGCAAATTCTTGCGATATATTGTAGCATGTGATATGGTATATATGCATGCCTGTTTCATATTCTTGAATTATATATCTGTTGGTTAAAATGCTTATAGTTGCATAATACCTATGCTAGAGATAAGTTGTATTTGAGTTACCCTTAGTATAGGGGATAAAAAGGGTGAACATATTTCTAAACCGGGAGTCGATGTTCCCGAGTATAATATATATTATATATATATATGGTTATAGTTTTAAAAACTATTAATCGAATAAGGTTTATTCGATAACTTTATATTATTTTATTGAATATTATCTTGAATATTCATTTGAGGACTTATGACTCCTTTATATTAATTAATGAATATTACTTGAATATCCATTTGAGGACCTATGACTCCGATTATTTACTGAAATATATTCTGTATTTTATTAAAGAATAAGGTGTCGATAATCAAACTTATTTTTGATTATTCAAATAAAGATAGTACTTTCGTATAAGTATATCTTTGGTTATTTAATACTCATTTCAAGTATAAGTTTTACAACTTCTACTTCAATTATTTGTATAAAGATTATTCTTTATGGGAATATTATTTAAATAATAATATTCAGATATTTTCTAATATATTGGGACTGATTTACTTTATTAAATCAGCATTACTCCAAACACTCTTTAAATTGTTTTCGAGTCTTTAAAATGATTTTTAAAAGTTAGAACGGATCCCAAAACTCATTTTTTATATATTTAAGATCTTCCTTTTAAAGGGGATTTAAATACTCGCTCAAAACCAGAGGGATCCGGCTCTGTGGTGTATTTTATATTCGCAACAAGGTTGCGGTTTTGGTAAATGAATTGATTACTTACCCAACGTTCGGGAAGTAAGTCCATCTATTTGAGTCGGCATAAGCAACATGGGCTCAGTGGGCGTCCATGAAAGTGTAAGTGGCTCAGTGGGAGTCCATCAAATGCGTAAGTGGCTGAGTGGCAGTCCAGCATAAGGTCCTATTGCGACCAGGGTGATGACCAGTGGGGAATTCGTCCGTCTACTAGTAGAAAAGGTTACTTATTGGTATCTTTGTCTGATCAACAAGATATCAGGTTTATGCCAAGGTTTTCTCCTTTCCAAAATTCATTGGATATTGCAACTCTGTTTATAATTTTCATAACAGAGGTTTTCAAGGAGTGTATGAAATGTATATATATATATAGGTGTATATATATATCGGGACTTAATGAAGTATCTCGTAACTTCATTATTTATAATGATATTTCAAGGATTGAATCTATTCAAGTCTTATCTTGTAGTCTCATCTGGGTGATGAACTTTTGAAACTGATTATAACTTGAACGGTGGTAGTTCAAGCAGTATTCGGATATAAGTATATTGGAGTATCTTGTAACTTCATCTTTTAAACTTATATCTAGTAAATGATTATCTTGTGCATGTCAAAGATTTTCGGAAAAACGTTGAGACAAGGTTAGATATAGGAGATCACCTTGCAACGATATTTTATACAGCTATAAACTGGAACTCTGTGTATATTATACATGTCAAAGGATTTCAAAGATTGTGAAAAGTATATATATATATATACTGAATATTTTGCGACTTGGTCGCGTTAAGATATCAGCTTGGTTCATTTCTTCTTGACCAAGACTTTCATGAGTACTATGAGAATGCTCATATATTGTTAATTATTATACATATTATTTCGGTGGGCTTGTTGCTCACCCTTGCTTTCTTCTTTCATCACACAACATCAGATAAACAAGATGAACAAGACCAAGCTTCCAATTCGCAAGCGGTTAGGAAACGTTCCGCAGTTTTCTGGAAGCGTTGATGCCGCCGTAGCTGAGGTAGGAGCTACCAATAGGCTATGCTTTCAACTTTTGATGTACCAGATTTATGTATATTTATGAATTGTAATAATGGCAAAGAAATGTAAATCTATTCAGAAACCCTTTTAAGGTGTAATGGCATATAATTTTGGAATAAAATGACTTGTGATTGTTTTTGGATATTCATCTCTGAGACTATAACTTGTGGTGTGTGTGTTTATTGTGGGGTCACAGTACAGAGTAGTTGATTATTTATTAAGATTGGGTGTTACTAAGGGAAATGGAACTCGTGACAACCCGGATCCCCGACCCCGGATTTGGGGGTGTTACACTCATGCTACGGATCAGTGTTCTCTTGTTAATGAATCTGTTCCGTATGTGAACAATTATCAGAGACCGCAATAGCCTGTGCCAGCTACCTATCATCCTAACAATAGAAATCATCCCAATTTCATCTGGAGCAATAATCAGAATGATATTCAGCAACCATATCATCAAGGCGTAAGTAAATAGTTTAATCCACCTGGATACCAACCGCCACGACATTATGCTCAAAGGCAATCATACCCTCAACAAGGAGGTGTTGCTCCATAGTCTAGTGCTGATTTTGAGGAACTCAAGTTGTGCAAAAGTCAGGCTATTTCTATCAAGACCTTGGAAAATCAAATCGGTCAAATAGCCAATGCAGTGCTCAATCATCAACCTGGCGCACTTCTCAGTGATACTGAAGTGCTAGGCAGGAAGGAAGATAAAGAGCAAATCAAGGCTATTACCTTAAGGTCTGGAAAAGTTGCTGATGCTGAAAAAGCAAAAGACGGAGAAGCTGAAGTTGGTGATGAAGAAGAGAACCAAAAGGAGAAAACGGCGGAACCAAGGAAGACTATTGTTGAACACACTCTGCCTAAGGGTAATACAGGGGAGAAACAACTCTATCCTCCACCACCTTTCCCTAAGAGATTGCAACAACAAAAGCTAGATAAGCAGTTTGGTAAGTTTCTGGAGGTGTTCAAGAAACTACACTTCAACATACCTTTCGCTGAGGCTCTGGAGAAAATGCCTAGTTATGCGAAATTCATGAAGAGTATTCTTTCAAGGAAGGTGAAACTGGATGACCTTGAGACCGTTGCTCTAACGGAAGCGTGCAGTGCTGTGCTGCAACAAAAATTACCTCTAAAGCTTAAAGATCCAGGTAGCTTCACCATTCCTTGCACCATTGGCAAGTTGTCTTTTGACAAATACCTGTGCGATTTGGGAGCAACCATCAATCCGATGTCATTGTCTATCTTCAAAAAGTTGAATTTTCCTGATCCAAATCCCACCTACATGTCTCTACAATTGGTTGATCGTTCTATTACATATCCACAAGGCATAGTGGAAGACGTGTTAGTAAAGGTGGATAAGCTCTTCTTCCCTGCAGACTTTGTCATTTTGGATTTCGAGGAAGATAAGAAGATCCTCATAATCTTGGGAAGATCTTTCTTGGCTACAGGCCGAACCTTGATAGATGTACAGAAAGGTGAACTTACTATGAGGGTGCAGGATCAGGATGTAATATTCAATGTATTCAAAGCGATAAAATTCCCTACAGAAGACGAAGAGTGCTTATTTGATTGATTCTGCGGTAACTTCATAACTTGATCATATGCTAATGTCTGATGCATTAGAGAAAGCCTTAGTGGGGGAGTTTGACAGTGATGATGAGGATGGCAATGAGCAACTACAATATCTAAATGCTTCTCCTTGGAGGCGAAAGCTAGACATGCCATTTGAATCTCTTGGTACTTCTGATCTCAAGAATGCTGAAGGAAAGCTCAAACCATCTATTGAGGAAGCACCTACTTTGAGCTTAAACCATTGCCTGAACACTTGAGGTATGCCTTTTTAGGTGATACATCTACCTTACCTGTTATTATTGCATTTGACCTTTCAGGTAGTGAGGAGGACAAGCTCTTGCGGATCTTAAGAGAATTCAAATCGGCTATCGAATGGACTATAGCAGATATCAAAGGGATCAGCCCTTCGTACTGCATGCATAAAATTCTGCTAGAGGAAGGTAGTAAGCCAACTGTTGAGCAACAACGACGACTTAATTCTAACATGAAAGAAGTGGTGAAGAAAGAAATTCTGAAGTGGCTGGATGCAAGAATCATATATCCTATTTCTGACAGGTCTTGGGAGAGCCCCGTGCAATGTGTACCGAAGAAAGGAGGTATAACTGTGGTAGCAAATGAGAAGAACGAGCTCATCCTCACTCGAACAGTCACAGGATGGAGGGTATGCATAGATTACATAAAGTTGAACAAAGCCACGAGAAATGATCACTTCCCTCTTCCATTTATTGATCAGATGATTGACAGGTTGGCCGGTCATGAGTATTATTGGCCGGTCAGAGGATCAAGAAAATACTACCTTCACTTGTCCATTTGGCACGTTTGCTTTTCGCAGAGTTTTGTTTGGCTTATGTGGCGCACTTACCACTTTTCAGAGATGTATGATGGCTATATTCTCTGATATGATTGGAAATAATGTCAAAGTGTTCATGGACGACTTCTCCGTCTTTGGACATTCATACGATGAATGTTTGAATAATCTTCGTGCGGTGCTCAAAAGGTGTGTGGAAACTAATTTGGTGCTAAATTGGGAAAAATGTCACTTTATGGTGCGTGAAGGCATTATTCTTGGGCATAAAGTCTCTAGCAAGGGTCTTGAGGTGGACAAAGCTAAGGTGGAAGTCATTGAAAATCTTCCACCACCTATTTATGTGAAAAGAATCCATAGTTTTCTTGGTAATGCGGGTTTTTATCGGCGTTTCATCAAGGACTTCTCGAATATATTTAAGCCGTTGTGCAACTTGCTCGAGAAGGATGTGCCTTTCAAATTTGATGATGAATGTTTGGCGGCATTCGAGACTCTCAAGAAGAGTTTGATAACTGCACCAGTTATTATGACACCTAATTGGATAGAGCCTTTTGAGATGATATGTGATGCGAGTGATTATGCGGTGGGAGCAGTTCTTGGGTAGCGCAAGAATAATCTTTTTCATGTGGTCTACTATGCTAGTAAGACTCTAAATGGAGCTCAAATGAACTATACCACTACTGAGAAGGAGCTCTTGGCTAAAGTCTTTAGTTTCGAAAAATTTCGATCTTATCTGCTTGGGACAAAGGTGACAGTATTCACTGATCTTGCTGCCATTCGCTATTTGGTTTCCAAGAAGGATTCGAAGCCTAGACTTATTCGTTGGGTGCTCTTGCTACAGGAATTTGAGTTAGAGATCAAGGATCGAAAAGGTATTGAGAATCAAGTAGCTGACCATCTCTCTAGATTGGAGAATCCTGATTCTACTTCGCATGATAAGACATTGATCAACGAATCTTTTCCTGATGAGCAGTTGTTCGCAGTTCAGGAGGAAGAGCCATGGTTCGCAGATATTGTGAACTATCTTGTCAGCAATATAATGCCTCCTAATATGAATACAGCTCAAAAGAAGAAGTTTCTGCATGAGGTGAAGTGGTACATGTGGGATGAACCATATTTGTTTAGATAAAGAGCTGACCAGATCATCAGGAGATGTATCCCATTCTGTGAGACGCAGGGGATATTACGAGACTGTCATTCCACAGTTTATGGTGGACATTATGGTGGTGAAAAGGCAGCAGCTCGTATTCTGCAAGCAGGTTTTTTCTGGCCTACTTTGTTTAAGGATGTTCATCAGTTCATTTTAAGGTGTGATCGTTGCCAAAGAGTGGGGAATCTTACGAGGAAGGATAAGATGTCGTTAAATGTGATGCTTGAAGTCGAGGTCTTTGATGTTTGGGGAATCGATTTCATGGGAACATTCGTCTCATCATGTAATAATCAGTACATCTTATTGGCAGTCGATTATGTCTCAAAATGGTAGAAGTCAAGGCTTTACCGACGAATGATGCAAAGGTAGTGTTGAATTTTCTTCATAAGCAGATTTTCACAAGGTTTGGAATGCCACGAGTAATCATAAGTGATGAGGGGTCGCATTTCTGCAACCGTAAGTTCACTTCTATGATGCAGCGCTACAATATGAATCATCGTGTTGCTACTGCCTATCATCCGCAAATGAATGGTCATGCGAAAGTGTCTAATAGAGAGATCAAGCGCATTCTAGAGAAAGTTGTTTGTCCGTCAAGGAATGATTGGTCTTTAAAGCTCGATGAAGTTGTTTGGGCTTATAGAATAGCATATACGACTCCACTTGGGTTGTCCCCGTTTCAACTTATTTATGGTAAGGGATGTCATTTACCTGCGGAGCTTGAGCATAAGGCTTATTGGGCATTGAAGAAGTTGAACCTTGATCTAGATGCAGCTGGGAAGAAGTGAGTGCTTCAGTTAAATGAACTTGATGAATTTCGACTCCAAGCTTACGAGAACAACAAAATGTACAAGGAAAAAGTGAAAAGGTGGCACGATAGGAAGCTATATCCTAAGTCATTTGTGCTGTGGCAACAAGTTCTTTTATTCAACTCCTGTCTCCGACTTTTTCCTGGAAAGTTGAAATCAAGGTGGTCTGGACCTTTTATTGTCAAAACTATGTTTCCACATGGAGCGGTGGCGATTTTTGGGACTGATCTGGGCCAAGTATTCAAGGTTAATGGTCAGCGTTTGAAGCATTACTAAGGGGACACGGTAAACCGGGAAGTGGTTAGTGTCGTTTTTTTGTCAACTTGAGCAAGGTACTCTACGTCAAGCTAATGACGTAAAAGAAGCGTTCCTTGGGAGGCAACCCAAGATTTGTTATTTTAGGAACCCTTAGAAGTTAGTAACCTATCCAAAAACACAAAAAAAGTCAGAAAAAAAGGGCAAGAATTTTTTTTTTCTAGACACCCTCTGGGCGCCCGCCCAGCTCTGCTGGGCGGCCGCTCAGGATGCTGGGCGCCCGTGCAGCTTTGCTGAGCGGCCGCTCAGCCCCCGAATGTCTAAAAAAAATTTTAGCCTTATAAAAATCCAAAAAAATCAGGAAAACCAAAAATAAAAACACAAACCCACAACCCACAAATTCTTTTCCCATTAACCCACGTTTTTTCCCTCAAACCCCACTCCTAATCAAATTATAACCCTAATCCCTACCCTATATATACATACAACTCCTCCATATACTCTCCCATATACTTCCAACCTTAAAACTCTCTCCCATATTCAAAAACACAACTCTTAAACACTTTTTCTCAGTTTCAATGGCACCCAAGAGATCCCGGACTATTGATAGCAGCAGCACTGTGCCTACTGCTGATTCTTCGAGGGGTACTGCTGCGAGACCTCGTTTGTTTGATAGGGCTGCTGAGGAGGAGTATACTAGGCTTCTGGCTAAATCGATTTTGAAGGAGAGGGGATTCTTACCATCGGGGAGGGATGGTGAGTTGTTGCCGATGATTGCTGAAAAGGGGTGGATTTCTTTTTGTGAGTCACCGGAGGCGGTTCCGATGAGCGTGGTTCGCGAGTTTTATGCGAACGCAAAGGCTGAAAAGAATGGGTTTACTGTTGTTTGTGGGCTTATGGTAGATTATCATCCTGAGGCGATTCGCCGTGTGATTGGACAGCGATAGAGGAAGCCCACGGAGGAGAATTGGAATGAGAAGCACTTCGAGGAATTTAATGTGGATTTGATTCGTGCTACTCCCTGTCAGCCGGGTACGGTTTGGAAGTTCAAGACGGGAACTAACGAGTATCGTTCTTTTCCGGCGATTGCGATGAATAGGTATGCCCATGCATGGAATGCCTTTATTTGTGCTAATATTCTGCCTACTTCGCATACACATGAGGTTACAGTTGAGCGAGCAAGGTTGTTATGGGGTATTTTTAATGAGGAGTATTATGTGGACCTTGGTGAGTTTATCTACCAAGGAATTTTGAAGTTTTTGAGGGGAGCGAAGCACATGAACATCCTTTATGCATCTATTGTCACGAAGCTATGCCGAGCAGTGGGAGTTCATTGGTCTTCTCATGAGAAATTGCAGATGTCGGCCGCTCCTATTGATTCAGCGACTCTGAATGCGATGCAGGAGTGGACAGGTGGAGAGCCCGAGGAGCATGGGTTGGGTTATCGTCTTCCAGGAGGACGTCCAGCAGCTGGTGCTACCATGACTAGGCCGGGTCGTGATGAGGCAGGCTCTTCTAGAGCCCAGGAGGGTGCTGGGATGGCTGATGCCCAGTATAGGAGGCTGTCGAGGAGGATGGATGCTATGTATGAGACACAGAGTAGGTTTTCTCAGGAGCTCACCCTTGCACTTGGGACTGCTTTCAGAGGTCTTGGAGCTGACATCCAGTGGCCCATTTTTGTTGAGGACTCTGCTTATCCGCCTCCTAATACTCCACCCTTTGAGGGTGATGATGATGATTTCTTCGAGTAGGTATACCCTGTGTTCCTTTCTACTACCTTCACTGGGGACAGTGAAGATTTTAAGTTTGAGGGTGGTAGTTAAGGAATATTTTTGTGCGTGTGTCATGTAGTTGCATATTCATGATAGTTAAGTTCATATAATTGCATATTTTTGTTATATAGTTTATTTTATTTTATTTTTATAGCTTTATTTATCATGTCATTTAGCTCATGCATTTACCATGATCCCTTTTGCGTTGCTTTACCAATTGATTTGTGATATTGATGCGAGTGTAGTGATAGCGTTAGATTGATGTTGAGTCTTGTAGGTTGACATGCATGCTAGAAACACTTGTAATTTCACTAAATCTTAGAGTATGCTTAAGGACTAGAATGTTGTCATGGTTTGATGGTTTTTGAGGTTAATCTATTGATTATGCTTAGAATTTATAATAGGTTCTTAATGATGAAAGGCATGAAAAGAAAAAATTGGAGTAAAAAAATTGGAATTCATCGCTAATTGTGGCTAGACGTCAAATGGCTAGTAGCCGGCTCGTATTTTTATGCGAGTAGTCTAGGGTTGAGCAAGATGGAGCGAAACGCACTTGCTCAGAAATTTGAAAAAAAAAGAATAGAAAAAAAAAGAAAAAAAGAAAAAAAAGAGAAGAAAAAAAAGAGTTAATGCATAATTGATCACGAGTGGGCTCTTTCGTATTCGAGTTATTAAGTTCTTAGGGGACTTTGTGCCTAGTGACCTAAGGCTTTTAAAGTCTAGGATCCGCTAACCTAACCCTCGCTAAATGGATGCAATTGCATAAGCATTTGTTGTTGTGTTAAATAAAAGCATGATTTCGTAATAAGCTCCAGTAATCTTGAAGTGTTTAAGTCATTTTGTGCCTATAATTTATTCTTCGTATAATCATGTGATTGCCTTGAGGATAGTCGAGTTATGATAATTGATCTAGTTTTGAAGCATATCTGTTAAGCATCCGCACACACCATATTTCTGGGTGTATGTTAGTTTGCATGATTTGATTGATCTTTAGTCACCTAATTGCATTTATTGAGATGTCGTAAATTGGTTGGTTTAGTCGTAATGAGGGGGATCGCTGCATTTCATATAGATTACATTCATGCATGTTTTTGTTTTATTTTTGAGTCTGTGACGCTTGAGGACAAGCATCGATTTAAGTTTGGGGGTGTGATAAGTGGCATTTTATACCACTTAGAACGTCTTATAATGGCTTGAATTGATCTCTTGAAATCAAGTATTTTGTGTATTTGATGCGTTTTTCTAGTGTTTGTGCATTTCAGGGTATTACTTGCATTTGTGGAGAGATTTCATCAGGAATAGGCCTAAGTATGTGCTTGGCATTGCAAGTGGGAAGTTAGGAGCAGAACGCAGCAGAAAAAAGGAGAAAAATAATAAATTTTCCAGTGAGGTGATGGGCGCCCGCTCAGGATTGCTGGGCGGCCGCTCAAGGTCATGAATTTAAATCCTGATTTTTAGAGTTCTATTCCTATTGAACTTCTGACTTCTGAGATAGCTGGGACTTGTGGGGCTCCTATTAAGTAGTTTTCAAAGATGTTTCACGTGTGTTGAATTGTGGTATCAATCGAGGAGTAAGGAGATAAGGAAGAAGACCGTTTTAGCATATCGTAAAGAAGAAGAGGAAGCATAGTTTTCTTGTGATTCTTTTATCCTTTGTATCAGCGGATGCTAGTTTTCTTTACTTTGAACCTTATTACTCTTGTGACGTACTCTGGTTTTAATAAGTATTTTTATTAGTTATTCTCGTGTGTTATTATCATATTTTCATATGAACCCATGGTGACGATGAGTTCAATCATGGGTTAATCGTGATCATGGGGTCGTAACGGATTTACTATGGAATTCTTTAGTTAGTTGTTTAATACCTTAGTGAGTGATGATTGTATGATATCTAGTATTGGTTGTGCTTATTCATCTTATGTGCGTCGTGAACATATAAGATAGGGTGTTAATCTCTTGTGAAGCGACGGTGGATCTTGAGATTTAGAACTTGCCATGTTAGCATAGGTTCATGTATGTGTATGCATGATTAGTGGGTAACTCTAACTGTTTTACTTGCCCTGTGTAATCATAAGGAATAACTTGTGCTTAAATCCTTATGTTGTCAAATTCTGTAGACATATAGGGTCTCAATATAATTGATGACTATTCAACTTCTATCTTAATTGTGGATGTTTGGTAGAATGGTATTAGTACAATGAAAGTTGGCTTTTATCAGTTTCGTGTTGTTCGATTAATATCATCACTGTTACATGCTAAGGGTAATAACAATAACTATTGAAGGAAATAGTAATGAAGTTATGATCTCATGTGTGTTTAATATTGTTAATTCAAGTGTCAATTAAATGTTTAATTCTCGTAGTTAATTATAGTTAATACTTAGTTAATCAAATCTACGTGTAATTGTCTTGACGTTGAGAAGTAATCATACATTGGTGAGTAAGTGTTAATTGAACATAATTAGTCTGAGTCTCTGTGGGAACGAACTAGAAAGTATTCTATATTACTTGTGAACGCGTATACTTGCGTGTATTATTAGCGCGTGTTTTTCGCCCTAACAGCATCACACAATCCATCCTTAGTAAACTCCACTTGAGGAATACCTCTAACCAGTTCTTTCTTGACAAGCTCATTCAAGGTCTTGAAGTTTATATGGGACAGCTTCTTGTGCTAAAGCCAACTTTCATCTTGACTTGCTTTACCGAAAAGAAAAGTTACTGATTCTGTATTTGATGAGTTGAAATCAGCTAAGTACACATTTCCTTTTCTCACTCCAGTGAGAACCACTTTGTTGCTCTTTTTGTTTGTCACAACACAGGCTTCTGAATTGAAAGTAACTGAGTTGCCCTTATCAAAAGCTGGCTGATACTCAATAAATTATGCTTGAGACCATCTACTAGGGCAACTTCTTCAATGATGATATTATCTTTTGAAATCAAGCCATATCCCACAGTATATAACCTTTGCTGTCATCTCCAAAAGTAATACTTGGGCCAGCTCTTTCCTTGAACTCAGTGAGCAGGGTAGAATCTCCAGTCATGTGCCTTGAGCAACCACTATCCAGATACCAAAGATTCTTTCTACTTCCCTGCACACATCAAAATCAAATCAAGTTAATTTTGGTACCCAAGTTTCCTTGGGTCCTGCCTTGTTAGCTTTCTTCTTTGGTTTCTTAGGTTTGATCTCATTTGACTTGGGAATTTCTGATTCATCCTTAGTCATTTGAGTTGGACCTTTAAAACCAGTCATTAGAACAGAATTATCATGCACATTTTGATTAATAGGAAAAGGCATGCTATTTGCAAACATGTTATTCCAGTAAGGCATGCTAAATGGCATTTGAGGCATATTAAATGCAGAATAATTAGGATTAAGTGCAAATGGCATATTAGCAAATTAGGATTCATATTCTGAGTAGACATAGCATTCATAGGCATGGTAGGCATGGCAGCCATGTTGGGAAAAGAAGAGAGTGCAGACATGGAAGTAGGCATAGCAAGTTTGCAATTAACAGACAAGTGATTAACACTACCACACTTAACACAGATTTTTCTTGGTGCAAATTTATCAGGTGTGTAGTTGTTATGTTTGTTAATTCCTACCTTCCCATTTCTATTGTTTTTCTTTTTAGTTTCTGTTTTAACCTCAATCTTTTCTAATATGTCATTCAATTGCTTGATAGTCAAATGACCAACATTAACTTTCTTTTCTTTTCTGGCTTGACTTGATTCTCCTGGAATAAAGTTCTTAGAAACTGATCCATATTTCTCATTCAACTTAGATAGCTTAGCTTTGCTAACTGGTTTACTCACAGCTGACGGATGTGGCTCCTTGTCACTCGACGGATAATCCTTTTGATTATCCGACGGATGATTTTCATCATCCGTCGAGTCCACATCTGTCAGTAATCCTTCAACCAAATTGGACTCAAGCTTCTCTTTAATCTTCTTCCAGGCTGCATCACAAAAGGACTCAATACCTTGAACTTTAGTGATTTGAGCATTAACATCTCTGGATGATTTCCATGCCTTAATCACTCCATGTTCTCGTTCAAGCTGCTTCTTTAAAATCTCTTCTTTCTTCAAGGACTCAGTTAATTCATCCTTGGCAATCTTTCACTCAATTCTTAATTTCTCAAATTCAATAAACTAAGAATCTAGCACATTATTCCTCTCACTTAAAAACAAATTGTTTTCTTTAATTTTAGCATTTTCCTTAGTGAGGGACTTAAGTGTAACACACAAGTGATATAATTCTATGGACATGTCATTTATTGCATCATTACACTCATCTAAAGATAAATGTGCTAGGTTAGTGGTGATTACCTGATTGCTTGAAGAACTTGTTTATGTTTCATCAAATTTTTCCATTAGGGCTAGATTGACATAGCTTGTTTCTTCATCTTCATCCAATCCATCTGCAGCCCAATCATTCTCCTGTGTGATGAAAGCCCTTTCTTTTTGTTTGAGCAACTCAAAGTATTTATGTTTATAATCAACATGCTCAAACTTCTTTTTGATGGAATCATACTTTCTACATTCACTAGCAAAATGACCCGCCAAGCCACATTTGAAACACTTGAATTTTGACTTATCAACCATGTTTTTGTTTGGCTTAGCTGCTCCAAAATTCTTCTTGAATTTGAGCTTGGAAAATCTTCTGGATAAGAATGCTAGATGTTCATCAATATCATCCATGTCATCTTGGCTCAATTGATCTTCATTTTCAGCTACGAGCCCTTTACCCTTGCTTTCACAGACCTTTGATGTAGACTCAACAGCTTCTACCTTCATCTCTTTCTCCTTCTCTAACTCAGCAACCAGTGCTATGTACCCTCCTTTCTTCCTTCCTTTCTCCATCCTCTCATCTTGCTCTATTTCAAGCTCATAGGTTTTCAGGATGCCATACAGTCTTTCCAAGGTGAACTCCTTGTAATCCTGTAAATTTCTCAATGAGACTGTCATATGGCTTCCACTCCTTTGGAAGAGATCTAAGGAACTTGAGGTTAGGGTCTTTTGTTTGATAGACTCTTCCATGCAACTTCAGAGCATTTAGTAGCTTTTGAAATCTACTAAAAATATCAGTGAGAGACTCACTTTCTTCATAGTGGAAATGCTCATATTGCTGAATCAGTAGATGCATCTTGTTCTCCCTTACTTGCTCGGTACCATCACAAATAATCTGGATTGTGTCCCAATCCTCTTTGGCTATTTTACAGTTAATGATATTATCAAACATATCACCATCAACTCCATTGAACAATATATTCATGGCCTTCTTATCATTCCTGACTTGCTCAATATCAGGGTCTGACCATTCATGCCTAAGTTTTGGAACAGATGGCTCATTTCTAGTTGCAGCTCTCATTGGTACATGAGGACCTCTTTCTATGCAGTCCACATAAGCCTCATCTTGGGAAAGAAGATGTGGGTGCATTTTCACCTTCCAGTGGTGATAGTTATCTTTGTCCAAATATGGAATCTTTACTCCAACATCCTTTTTTTTCATCTTGTTGTTTGTTTTGATCTTTATACTCTTTGTTTTTCAAGAGCTTGCTCCGATACCAATTGTTATTCCCTAACAATACAACAAGAATTACAGAAGGGGGGTTGAATGTAATTCTGGCTACTTTTTCAAATTTAAAGAATATTCTAACTTGATAAATATAACAGTGTTTGATTAGCAATGGTGCGGAATAAAAGAGTGATAAAAATCAAAACACTAAGTAATAAAAATACAAGCTTTTAAAACTTTTTGGTGGATTTGAAAGTATCCACCAGATATATATATATATATATTATATATATATATATCAAATTAAGAACTTTGTGAAGCTTTAAATAGCTCATAGCTACTTACAAGTTTGAACAACTAAACTATAGAGAAATGCTTACAGAATATAGCTTGATATGTTTATCTGAAAATAAGCTTTCTTGGTTAATTGTTCTACTTGCTACACTTGGTTTATATATCACCAAGTTTATATGAAAATAAGATAAGATAATAAAACAAAACATATCTAGTCTAACTCCATGCTGCTTCACTACTCTATTCCAGCATCTTTGAATATCTTCATAACTGCATAGAAATGGTAATGCTTCTTTGTTCTAAAATTCCTGCTTAACAGGCTGCCACATTCCTTTTGCAAACACCCAACGCATGTGACTGTGTTGTCACTGTCAACAACTATTTAAATTTGATCATCCGTCAGAACTATGTTTGTCATCCATCGGGAGCTTTGTTGATCATCCGTCGGGAGTCTTGTAGATCATCCGTCGGGAGTCTATCTGCCACTTGACTCTATTTCACTGATACAGAATTACAAGACATCTCATATTTACAATTAATTAACCTATTCTGCATATCAATCTAGTAGTCAACATGACTTACAGAACCCTAAGCAATATACTTGACTAATACATGTTGTTTGCAGAAATGTGCTACAGTACTTATTTGTTACATAAGCTACTCACTCGATGGATGTCAATCTGTCATCCGTCGGGACTATAAAGTTCATCCGTCAGGACTATATTAGATCATCCGTCGAGTGCTACAAAATTCACTAAGTTAAATCTACTAAGGTGTTTTGTTTAACTTATCAACAAGTTCACAATATATTCCTAACATGGTTGCTGAAAGAATGCTCAATTTGGTGCACACTACAGCTTCTATGCAAAGGGCCAAGGATGCCATCACAGCCATGCTACCCAAAGCTAATGATGATGTTGATTATCCATCTGGTGGTTCCGAAGACATATTTGGGGATAAAGATGATGATGATGAAAAAGAAGAGTTTATGGACATAGGGGAGAAGCAGGCCCTAGCTCCAGGTCAAACACTCCACCTTGGGTGTTTTCCAAAGAATGTGATGAGCAACATTTCAAGTCTACTCTCTTTCATATCATTCAAAAAACTCAGACAGCTCTTCAAGCTACAACCAATGCCAACACCAAGAAGCTTCTTCAAGAACATCTCAATTCTCTTCTACTGCACCAAATTCAATCTCTTCAATACAATCTGGATGTCACTGCAATTAAAACAGAAATTGATCAAGTCAAGAAGGATATGTCTGAGAGACTGGATGCTAAGTTTCCCAACACAATCATGCTTGACATCAACAGACAACTAAGGAAAAATATTTATCTAGCCATCAAGGTGGACTTCTTGGATACAAGACTCAAAACACTGGAAGCATCCATAACTGCAATCCATCTACATCAGGCTCAACAGACTCAACTTCTTCATAAACTGGTGGCTGCACAAACTCCTTCCTCCACTCAACTTGATGCTAACAAAAAGGGGGAGAAAGACTCTATTGTTCCAGTTAGCCAAGGGGAGCCAACAAGTGAGGGGGAGAAAGTGCTAGACATACAAATCAGCAAGGTGATTGTTCCTGCAATTACTTTCTCAAAGCCACCAGCTTTGGACAACATTGATCTAATCAAGTTAGCAGCTGCCAAGTTGGAGTCAAATGAACAGTTCAAACAAATTGATGTAGCAGCTGTTGAACAAGAACTAGATGCACAGTGGAAGAAGCTTGGTGAAAACATCAAGGAGAAGTTTGGACAAATTGAGAAGCAAGACAAGGTCTTTTCTCACAGCTCCAATTTAAGACAAATTTCAGTGAATGAAATGAGTCTGGGTAATATGGAAAAGGGCCAACCTTCATGTATAAAGTCTCCAAAAGCCAACTTGGTTTTGAAGCCCAAAAGAAATTATCCAAAGTCATCTGACATGAACCCTTTGGATCTTATGTTTGAGACTCCAAGGCCAGATGAGAAGAAGCTGTTGGCAATGTCCATTACATTCTTCAAGGATCCAACTGACTCTGTACTAAAGAGAATAATTGCTAAGATCTATAGGTTTGGGAAAGAAATCTGTGTGGTGGCTGGACACCCTCAGTTTGTAGAAGCTAAGAAGGAAGAAAATGAGAGAATTAAACAAGAAAAGAAGCAAGCTGCTTTAGATGCTAAGAAGCTCAAATAGAAGAAAAAGCAAGCAGCTATAGTAGCCAAGCTCTAAGCTATGAAAAATGTAACTGAGATTTCTGAGAAGCAACATGTGATAGCTAAAGCTCAGGATCAGAAAATGCACAAGGAACTTAACAGACAAAGAAGCCAAGATACAAAGTCAGGATAAAAAAAGACTGGACTTCAATGATGATGAGATGGAAGATTATATTCCCAACCAGTCTACATCTATAACTCAAACATCCAAGCCCTCAGTGGTGCATGAAGAATTTAAGGTGGATCCTACAAGGAATTATCATGATGAGCCAATAGTTCCCAAAGATGAGCTAGTAGATTGGGATAACTTGCCTCTTCCTGAGCTCAATTTACCAATCTTCAACAATAAAAAGAAGACAGAGACAAGAGCAATCAAGAAGGTCAAGCTTGTGAGACTCAAAACCAAAACCTTAACCAAAACTCAACCAACTATCAACAAGGGAGATCTTCTATATACCAGTACATCAAGGAATTTTCAGATATAAATCTCTACATGGATGAGCTAGAAGAAGTAAGAGCACTTGATTCTCACAGAAATCTCCCTGAAAGACTGGTGTTTAAATACAAGGGTGGGAAAAAGATAATATGGCCCCTTCACAGGATTCTTTAAGAGAGCTGTTCTGTTTTGATAAAGATCTTCTCATATTTCAAGAAATATTTTGGATTTAATGTGACTGCCAAGAGAATGATTCTAAAGAAGATAGAAGGACTAAGGAGCAGAATAGCCTCAGATGCACTCCCAAAGACTCTATCAATTCCCTTCACAGGAAATAAAGTGCACTTGAGGCTTACTGGCTGATGGAATTCATGGATGAAAAAGGTGTTAGGAGATTCTTCAGACTGGATGACCAATTGAGAATCTCAAGTAATGAGACTCTATTGGAAATGCAAGAAAAGTCGGATCTATCAAATACTGAAGAACTTGAATTTCACAGACAACTCCAAAATCAAATAGAAGAAAACAACAGGAAGCTTGGGAAGAAATCAAGACAATCAAGGAGATATATCACATCTGCTCAGACTAGAGGAGCACCTTGAAAATGATTGTGAGAACTCTTTGTACACTTTACTTTGTTCAATTTTCAAATAAACTATAGCACTTACTAGTTTTATCTACCATAATTCAATCTGTACATTTAGGGTGTTTTATTATCATCAAGTTTCTCTTAATTTATGGCTACAATTCCAGTAGACATAAATTGGGGGAGATTGTTAGGAATATGTTGTGAACTTGATGATAAGTTGAACAAAACACCATAGTAGATTTAACTTAGTATTTTTGTAGCTCTCGACGAATGTTCTACAATAGTCCCGACGGATGGACTTTATAGTCCCGACGGAGGACCACTGAACATCCATCGAGAGTGTAGCTTATGTAGTTATAAGTCTTGTAGCACATGTCTGCAAACACCAATGTATTAGTTGAGTAGATGTTGTAGGATTCTTTAAGTCATGTTGACTACTAGATTGATATGCAGAATAGACTGGCTAATTGTAAATATAAGATGTCTTGTAATTTTGTATAAGTGAAATAGAGTCAAGTGGCAGAAAGGCTCCCGACGGATGATCTACAAAGGCTCCCGACAGATAATCAACAAGGAATCCGACGGTTGACCAACATAGTCCCGACGAATGATCATATTCAAAAAGAGTTGTTGACAGTAACAACACAGTCACATGCGTAGGGTGTTTGCAAATGGAATGTGGCAGCCTAATTGCAGGATTTAGAGAACAAAGAAGCATTACTATTTCTATGCAATTATGAAGATATTCAAAGATGTTGGATAGTGTAATGAAGCAGCATAAAATTAGACTAGAAATAATTTTTGTTTTACTTGTTTGTCTTTTTATCATGTAACTTGGTAGTATATAAACCAA
The DNA here is from genome assembly GCF_009905375.1 of Apium graveolens. NCBI lineage: Eukaryota > Viridiplantae > Streptophyta > Magnoliopsida > Apiales > Apiaceae > Apium > Apium graveolens. The sequence continues at coordinate 179,400,165 of NC_133650.1, read as the reverse complement.
GTGTAGCAAGTAGAACAAATAACTAAGAAAACAAGCCTTATTTTTCGAGAGACAGAAAAGGTTGTATCTATTAAGCATCTCTTTATAATTCTACAAGTTCACTTATAAGCAGCTGTGTGCTATTCAAGCATCATAGAGTTCTCATCTTAATATATATATCTCTGGTGGATAAGTTCAAATCCACCAGAAAGTTTTAAAGCCTTGTGTTTCATTTCTTTGTGTTTGATTTTCATATCTTTATCATTCCGCAATATAGAAAAATCTGCACAGTTATATTATTTATCGTTTGACTTGTTGACATCTCTGAGACTTCTCTATAAGCCATTTTGGACTTCTCAATAAAACATTCTGGGGTTTTCGAATGATTTCTCTATATGACTTGATCTGTGACTTTTAGATATCTTTGACTTAGAACATTTTTCCTAAAACAGATTAATTCAACTCCAAACTTCTTCAACTTTTCTCTGAGGCATGATCTTGTTGATCTTCTTCTAAAGTTTATTCTTAGACTTGAGACTGTTCACAGAAAAATACTCTAGTCTGATCTTTAACATTTTTACAGACTCAAGTAATACAATACAAAATACAGATTTAGACTATCATACAACTAAAACTTAGGGTTGTTAATATGACCTAATCTTGTTATAGTACATGCATGTCTTGCACTAGAATCTCTCCCAATTTATGAGAAGATTGCTTATCACAAATTCATATCTGATAACAAGACTAACCCCAGGTTACAATGAACCATAAAACATTACATAAAATTGATAGAATATAAATACATATTATACTACTATGCTGAGAATAAACTGTATAGAGATCATACCCCTACTCCGAAAAGTTGATAGACTATTTACGTGAAAAACCCGACTTTGTGCACGACGACAAAAAAATTGTGTAATAATTATAAATATAAATAAAATAATAGATACTAACACAATAATAAGATAAATACACAAGACAAACTCGAGCTCATGCTTTTATTCAGACGAGACATGTCCATAATGACGCATTTTATATGCTTTATGTTCTTAAACTTGATTTGATTACATTTTTCTGGTTAACACAAGTCTAATAACTAAAATAACTTGCCCGCAAGGGTTGGCTCAGTTGGTTAAAGAGAGGAAAACTAATCTCTTGGTCACAGGTTCGAATCCCACGGGAGGAGAATTTATGATTATGCCTCCTGAGCCAGAGCCTGTCGCTTAAATGCGGTTTACCTTGGTTCACGTGGTTTGCAGGCTATTACGTGAACCCGTAGTGTTTACCCAGTGCGCACCCGAAGGGTAGCGACTGCGGGTTACCTACGATAAAAAAAATAACTTTTAAAGAAAGGATTTTCTACGATAAAAAAATTAAAATAGCAAAATTAAGTATTTATGTAAATAATTTTATAAGGTAAAAAATTAAGAAAATAAGTTAACGGGGCTATATAATAACAATGAGTTTTTATCCCTATCAATCGAGTTACTATGAAAGGTAAAACTCTTAGACGTCATTTTGTTTAGAAGTTAGTATGGGTTTGGAATCAGGAATCGGGGTTAAGAAGGTATGTGGATGAGAAATGATTCTTGATATTATGTGTTTGGTTCAGTGCTCGAATGAGTCTGTTTAATTTTAAATATGATTGACATCTCAATTTTGAGTTTATAATTATATGTAAATATACATTGTACATTAAAATTAAGTTTCTACACAATTTACAAAAAATATTAATAAAAAGTATACGATTAGTAAAATATAATTTAACCAATTAAATAATAATTTAATATTTTTTAGTAAATTAAATCTTACTAATTGGCATTAAATAAAAATTATTATCATTTTATTGAAAATTAAATAATATATCAAATTTAAAATATATGTACTAAAACTGTATTTAATTGCAAAAATAAAGATGAATAATAAAATGAATATCAAATCTCAGGTATGAGTTTTAGGCTAATAAAAATTATGAACCAAACACCACTTAAATCTATATTTTAAGGTTCAAACTTAAGTATTTTTTGGTTGAGAGAATATTTTTAACGGAATAAGTTTCTTTTTTCACCCAGAAATTTTGTGCAAAAATAGAATATTAATTCCGCTATAGATGTCCACATTTTCTTATAAAAAATGCTTAAATTATGTTATATATGAACAATTTTCCTTTCTCTCCTAATCTTTCCAAAAGTAGAAAAACAAAAGTAGAAATGAAGATTTTGGAGACAAAAATAAAGAAAACTTTTTCCCTTGCCAAATCTGTAGCTGTACCTTTCTTTTCCTTTCTTTCATTTCAGGAACAAGCTCCTTTAAATTTCTTTTCTTTTCTCTCCAAAAAAAGTTTGTAAAACATAGCTCAAGTGAGAGTTGGAAGGAGGGGTAAAAAGGATTACAAGAAGCTACCAGCCTACCACACAGCTTGTCCCGGCGGTGTGTATTAATATGTATGATGTCATCTCCAAACCAAATGCTTCTTCTTCTTCTTCTTGGCTTCCATGGATATGGGGAGTTGAAACTCTTCCTTCTTATAACTCCGACCCCTCTGTTTTAATTAGTATGTTCCCTTTTACTTCATCATTTTCTCCACTTCTTGTTTTGCTTTTTGTGATTGTATTTCTATGTTCTTTTTTTTATGTGTATGGATTTTTGTTATTTTTGATTGTTATTATTATTAATATTGTTGTAGATTTAGTGAAAATGATTCCTGATGATGTGTTGGAGAATGATGCCAAGAATGCCAAGGAATTGGTTTGCTTGAGAATTCTAGAGTGTTTGTCTGGGAAATGTAATGCTGTTGGTTTTGCTCCTTCGGATTGTTGCGAGATTGTGCTTACACAAGTATTGCTCAAGGTACTTGTGTGTTTGTGTGTGTAGTGGTTTTTGATGTTTCTTCTTTTTTTGTTTGATTAAGTAATTTGTGTGTATTGTATGTGTTGGGAGTCTTTAAGACCGAATTGCTAGTTCAGTGAACCTGAGATGTTAAGATGGGATGTTAAGTCGTTTTTTAAAAATAAAAAATCTTGTTTTCCCAAATGCAATTTGAAAAAGGTTGAGATGCTATTTTTTGGTAGATTTAGAAGTTAATGAAAGCAAATAAAAAATCGGAATTTTGCTTAATGTTTGCTTTGTGATTCTGTGTTGACGAATAGCTGAAGTATGTGATTCTGAAAGACGGACATTTACTAAACTCTTCCTTGAAGGAAAGGAGTTGTTTGCTGATTATTTATCGGTCAGATGACGTCACAAAGAGACCACCTGAAGGGAGCAACTGTGATGCTCCTGAGAATCTCAAAGTTAGAGACTTGTCATCTGTGAAGAGGGGCGTGGATGAGTCAGCTTCTGGTAATCAAGGTGTGGTATCTGCTTGTAAGCAAATGGTTGTGTACAATGCTTATCCAAATGTTGATGCTGCCACGAAGCGTAAGCGGGATGTCTTCTGTACCCAGCAGGTTGTGGAAGGTAATGACTTGGCTTCTTTTCCTGAGAAAAGAGATGTTGATGATGTTCCTGGAAGAATTGTTATAGATAGTGGAAGAGATGGGTCAAATGTAGATGAAGAACCTCAGAGGAAATCCTTCAAGGGTAACATCTCTTCTAAGAATGTTGATCATGATTTTGTCACATTGAAGAAGCTTAAAATGAGCTCCACTATCGAGGCTGACCTTTTGCATAATAATATACAAGCTAATGTGGGAAAAATGACTCAAGGTGCTGATAAACTTAAAAGCATTGGTGAACACTGTGCTGAATTGAGAAGTTTTGGTGGTTCACGTCAGGCTGCAACTCAAAAAACAAAATCTTTTGATGCTGCCAAAGGTAAATGTGAGCAGAGTTGCTCGCTAATTTCTCCGAATAGTCTATGCTGTGGCGGAGTCAATGCTACAAGGAAGAGTGATCATCAACGAGAAAATTTAAGTTATGTTGACACCTACCATGATGAAAATGATGATATTTTTGTGAGAGAGAATACAATTACAAATGCTCAACATTTAGACACTCAAGATACCTTGGAAAAATTAAATGGTCAAAAGAAAGAACTCTGTATGATATGTAAGATAGGGGGTCAGTTGTTGGTTTGTAGTTCTGGGACCTGCCGAAGAGTGGTCCATGAAAGATGCTTAGGGGTTGCTCCCACTTTTGATGCAAAAAGGAGGTTTTACTGCCCCTTCTGTGCATATTCCCGAGCAGCTGCCGAATACTCTGATAGCAAGAAGCAATATTGCTTGGCAAAGAAAGCTCTCCTGTCCTTTATTGACAGAGAAAAATATCGGCCGAGGAACTCCAATGTTTTGGGCAGGGAAGATCAGATTCATTCAAAAGAAATTGAAGTTTCAGATAATTCTGCGAGCAGGGTGAATCATGCTCGATCTATAATATATATGAAAGAAAAGCCTTCAGGATCCTTTGATTTGAGCAGTAGGGAAGGAGAAAGAGTTGTAACTGGTGGACAAAATATTGTTGACAAGCGAAATGCAGGAAGGAGTGGCAGGTCAGCATGCTGCCAATCTATAAGAGAACAAGTACAGCAGGTTCCAGAGCTAGATGTCCACAACTGTAAAGTTTATAATTCATTCTGTGGAGGGCGCACAGAACTTTCTGTAGTTGAAAAGCTTCAGGAAGTTTCACAGCAGCCAAATGGTGTGATCCTACTGAAGAATAATGAAGAACAAAAAAAAGCATTACGAGCTGTACGTGATAGTGAAGTTCACAATTCTAATTGCAACAACTTGAAAATTGCCCATGGGAGTGAGCCAATTACTGGAACTAGTAGGGAGCAAGATGTTTCTGATCAGTTACTTGTTTTACCTTGTGAACGTGCAAAACCAGTGCGTCGTGATGTAGAGGGGACTTTAGGAGGAAATGATGACAAGTCTATTGCTTGTCACTCCTTTAGAGTCCAAAAGCAAGAACAGCACTAGTAAGTTTCTTAAACTTGAACATGCTAAACATTTGATTCTACTTTCGAGATTGAGTTGACCTTATAATAATCAGACAGCACTATATTTATTATCCTCTGGAAATTTGTCTCCCTACCATAATTACCCACTTTAGTGGTGCTAGAAGTATTCACAAAGGTTGATACTGCATATTTTGCAGTCCATGTCCATCAGTTCCGCAGTTGAGGAGAAAGAAAGTCCCATGGTCAAATGCTGAGGAAGAGGCACTAAAGGTACTAGCTTTTCTGATAGTCTTTTGATGTATTGTTTTAACATTTGTGAGCATGCGTTGTAAATGTTATTGTCTGAGGAAAAGCTCTAGAGTTTAATACTCATCCCTGCCCCATACTTTAAGATATTTTGACTATCAGATACAATGTTTTCTTTTCTTATATAAATAACTAAGTTTGCGCTAATGCATGGGATTACTATGCGCGCTTTGCTTTGAGACTCGTCTTTTCACATAATAGTCAAAGATCACGATGAAGTTAGGTTTACTGTTAGCGAGAGTTTATAAATGCATGCATTGATGAGAAGCGCTTTGAGTTGCACTAACCTCGTCTCGCTTGCCCAAGGCTACTTAAAAGAGGTGTGTGCCTCACTTGCTAAGGCACAAGGCGGCGATGCCAGCCTCATTAAAGTAAATATAGTTTGACCTATTCAAATACATAAATGTGGGTCGACTGATTTAGGACAGGGGTTAGGGATAGGGTAAACAAGGGTATATGGGCCTATCTCCGCAGAGAATCAACCAAACACACAAAAATCCGCAGATTTTAATTCATCATTCAACTCTATTCAATAAAGAAGGATTACCAGAGTTTATATAGGTAATTAATTACTTGGGAGCCAAGTAATTTCCAAATGAAACTAAGCCCTACAAATATCTACCACCATAACTAATTGAAGCAAACATTCTTCTATTATTCTTCTAGAATCTTCCTAATAAATATACTTAGTATAACTTAACGAGCTAATCAATTATAATTACTTTTAAATCTAAACAATAATGTAAAATATACGCAAAGTGATTTAATTATTCCTTGTTCCGCGTCATTCTCCTCTCCTTTGAAAAAAACCCGACCACAAGTTTTATAGTGAAGAAGACTCCATAATCCTCAACTAGGGCTCCATACGCATTCAGCATGAACTTTTAGAAATAATTGAGATATATCATCAAACTTACTAACTCGATATGCTCAACCAAATCTTTTTTATCTTGAGTTTCTTTTCCAAAAAAAACGTATCAGGCCCCTTTAGAGGCTCAATTTCAAGATGCTTATCATGACCGATTTGTGGCTCTGTGTCAACGTACTTGTCATGCTCCATTCCTGACTCAGCTTCAACTTTCTTTACGACTTCAATTGGCTCTGATTTTAACTCTATAATTCTGCTCTTTCGTAAGGCCTTGAAAACGATAGAATCACAAGTTTGGTGCATTTTTTTCTAGGCCATTAGCGATGTCAAGTTGTACTATTATTTCATATTCATCATCCAATTTTGCAATCTATCTCATCGTACCATAGACATTCTTCATAATATTTGAAGTAATAGGATGATATAGATGCATTTACTGGGAAGTATTATAAAAGGAGGGGGAAGTCAACATAGTAATGGGAAGGTGATCAAATTAATAAACATAGTAATGGGAAGGAGATCAATTTAATAAAGGCAATAAATTACTAGGAGTATTAGCATCCAGACTTATTAGTTATTTCCTGTTTTGTTTTATTCTGTTTTCCAAATAATTATCCTATAATTTAGGATCTGTGTTTCCTGCTTTACGCAACCTATATGTAGCCTATATAAAGGCCTTTAGAGAGGAATAAGAAATTAAGTTTTATTCTCTGGAAATTAAGTCTCAAAAAGGGGCTCTGTCAAGGACGAGTCTTGCTGAGAACAATTCACCATAGCTTCATATAAGAATTCTCTCGTATCCAGACCTGTGACTAGATCCTACGCTCAGGCACATAACATCTTGATATCAGAGCCGTCCGTCATGGGTGATGCGGAAAGTTTAGCGAGTAAACTAGATGTGTTTATGGAACAAATGGCTACCCTTACGCGGCGCAGACACCGATTCGGCTATCAGGAATAGCAGATGGCAGAGTTATCAATATCGGTTAAAGGGAAAGGGAAAGATGTTGATAAAGACAGCGGGGGAGAGCAACACAGCAGAATTCATGGCAGTAGAGGAAGTTCAGGTAATAGAAATCCGAATGATTCACAGTCATGAGGTTTTATGGTACCTCGATACTCTAAGATGGAATTTCCTACGTTTGATGGCCTTTGGGATGGCCAAAAAGATGTGAATTTTTTTTTATCAACCAAAAGATTGCTGAAGAAAATAAGGTGGGACTACTTTCCTTCCACTTATTAGGTGAGGCACAACTTGGGTTTGATCAAATTGAACAGGAGGAGACAGATATGAACTGGGAGAGATTTAAAGAATGTTGTCATGTGCGATTCGGGCCCCCTATGAGTAGTAATCCTCTTGACGAGTTGGCTAATTTCAAACAAAGTGGATCTGTTTAAGATTATCAACGCCAACTTCCAGTCCTTGTTGGCCAGAACTTCAGATCTTAACCCGCGTCAACAAGTAAATCTTTTTATTGCTGGTTTAAGAGAGGAGTTGAGAATTGATATTGAGTTACAACAACCAGGGAATCTTGTTATTGCTATGAATATGGCTCGAGCATTAGAAAGGAAGCAATTAGTGTCACACGGAACCTTAACCTCGCGTGTCAATGGAAGCCGGTCCACTCCTAAATCCAACAATAATGAATCTATTTTCTCATCTATCAAGAATGCAAACACCAAAAGTGGGGAACAATTCCGGAAGCCTAATAGCAATTGCAATCGAACGAACACTTCAACACCTTTTGTCAAGAGGCTAACACGAGCAGAGATGGCAGAAGGAAGGGCTAAGGGACTGTGCTATAATTGTGATGAATCCTATAAACAAGGGCACAAATGCAAAAGGTTGTTCTGGATTGAGGTTCCCTATGATGATAGTGAATCAGAAGAAGAGAAAGCTAGTGACCTTGAGATCTCTTTGAATGCCATCAGAGGAACACGAAATTCGCCCACTATGCAGCTATTGGCAGAAGTACGTGGTGTTACGGTTTCTGTGTTGGTCGATTCGAGAAGCACACATAACTTTCTGCGTGAGGGCTTACTTCCAAGCTTGGGTCTAGAAATCTGGAAAAAACCAGGATTACAAGTTTGTGTGGCGAATGGAGAACGCGTACCAAGCATGGGAATCTGCAAGTCAGTATCTCTTCAAGTTTTGAATGACATCTTTCAAGCTGATTTTTATACCATTCCTTTAGAAGGGTTTGATGTGGTGCTGGGAGTAAAATGGTTATGCACCCTTGGACCAATTTTGTGGGACTTTAGTTCTTTGACTATGAAATTTGTTCTTAACGGAAAGAAGGTCATGTGGCATGGACAACCCCCTTTAGCGGAGGCACGACTCAGTTTGATGCAAACACGGAATTTGAATATGACAATATTAGATAATTTATTGGCAGAATATGCTGACTTATTCCTAGAGCCTTCAAGTTTACCTCCAAGCCGCGAGAGTGATCACCGCATACATTTGTTACCTGGGAAAAGACCTATTGTTGTCCGGCCTTATAGATACCCTCATTTTCAAAAAGATGAAATTGAGAAACAATGTGAACAGATGCTAAAACAAGGAATTATCCAGCCAAGTAAATCTCCATTCTCTTCCCCGGTACTTTTAGTCAAGAAACAAGATGGCTCATGGCGTTTCTGTGTGGACTATCGTAAACTTAATGCCAACACTAGTAAAGATAAATTTCCAATACCAACAGTGGATGAGTTGTTGGACGAACTTCATGGAGCGCAATATTTTACAAAGTTGGATTTAAAAGCAGGATTTCACCAAATCAGAATGGCGCCATCAGATAGGGAAACGACAGCTTTTAGAACCCACCATGGGCACTTCGAGTTTCTGGTCATGCTATTTGGGGTTACCAACGGCCCTTCAACTTTTTAGAGTTTAATGAACGAAGTTTTTCGACCTCATTTACGTAAGTTTGTCTTGGTTTTCTTTGATGACATTAATTTATAGCAAAACATGGGTTCAACATATGCAACATGTGAAATTAGTTTTTTGAACTCTTGCGCTCTAATGTGTTGTTTTTAAAGAAATCTAAGTGTTCCTTTGGCGAGTCAAATGTAAATTATCTGGGACATTATTCACGAAGAGGGAGTTGAAGTAGATACAACAAAAATCAAGGCCATCACAGATTGGCCAACACCTCAATCAACTAAGGCTTTACGGGGTTTTCTAGGGCTGGCCGGTTATTACAGGAAATTCATCAAAGATTACGGACTAATCAACGGGGTAATGTAAAGATTACGGGGTAATGTAAAGATTACGGTTATTATCTTTACGGGGTAAGATAAAGATAATGTTTAGGTTGGATTGGATCGTTTACAGAAGGATGACCATGTCTGGCATAAATAATTGGAGTCAGAGGCCTTTCCTGATGATCTTTCTTTCATATTAAGGCTTGTTGTTCATTTAAGAGCCATCGATGCCGATCATATCTGTTGTATTCTTTCTAAGGTCTGCTATTTGATAAACTTGAGTTCAGAATTAGTTATGTTTTTCAGAAGTTAGTTCATGATGTGATGCATAAGTAGTAATGGACATTTTTCTGTCCAACTCTCCCTCGCTATATGTATTTTCTACATAAAGAACCGTCTCTTTCCTGATCTTTTCTCTCTCCTCTCCGCTAATGGAAGTAAGAAAACAATAGGATACTGTATTAAAAATCATGCAATTGGGATTCAGGAGCATACTCTAGCATGAAGACTTTAAAGCATTCTTGTATTACTACTATGCTTCTGTCGCAGTACTGTTTTCTCCCAGACACCTTTGCTCAAATTTAGGGGGCACCATCACTGCACCTCTTGGAATGTTCTTAACTGGTAGGTTTTCTTAAGGTTCGTCCACTTAGCCAACTGCATGAAGTAGCCACAGAAGCATTGGGAACTACCACATGATATATGGACACATCACTGTTAGAAAATAGGTTCTGTTCAGTTTTTTCTAGTATATAAAGAATTGTTTTGTTGACCATTTATTTTCCTGTCACTGTTCACTAAGATACACTTTACCAATTACTATTTCATTGTTTCAGGAAGGAGTAAGGAGATTTGTGAGTAATCACGACAGAAATATGCCTTGGAAGAAAATCTTAGAATTTGGAGCTGAAATATTTGAAAAACATCGTACAGCTATAGACCTGAAAGATAAATGGAGGAATATATGCAAAGGATCTCCAAAAGTATGAAATAACCTAGTACGAGTTTAGTTTTACTTTGTTTTCATCTATCTCATAATAGGTTCCTCATCTACTAATTGTATGCTTTGTTTGCTTTTGGCTTATACATGTTTAGCGTACTATTGATCAAATAGTTGATCCATGGAATATAGTGTTTTAATTCTCAAATTTTCAGTGGAGTGGAGATCCATTTTGTGTGATCTAAATTGGTTTATGCAGATATGTACTCATAATATATATTAAAATTGAAGCTGTTCTTAAAAAAAATATCCAAGTAAATGTTTATAATATTCAGGAATGGATATGATTTAGCTGAATGCAAATAGAAGTATATATATAAAATAATTTTTATTTAGTTTAGAGTGAAAATGTAATGAACACGTATCGTTTACAGCTATTTTATTAAACAAAACAAATTTATCCCGCGATATGGAAGCAATTAATCAGGTGGGAGTGCAACGAAATTTGTATAATTATATTTTAGTATTTGGCAAATGTCTATGATTCTAAACTTTGTACAAAAATATGATGGGAGAGAGAGAGAGAGAGACAGTGTGAGAGAGAGCATGGGAAAAAAGTGGAAGGGGGGAGTATAGTGTGAAGTGGAAATCCCGGGATTCAGGTACTGAATGACTGGAAAACATGTGAAAGTTAGACGATCGAGCTCGTGAAACTCTAAATTGATGTGAGGTGCCTGGCTCTCTCCACTATTTACTCATCACTGTATTTACTCTTCCTCCACCACATTCTTCATCAAATCTGCTACACTTGTACCTCCATGATTCAATATCTTTGGAATCAGAATATTTTATTCATTCATCCCGATTCATCATAGACTCTCCATTTTGCACCGACAAAAAAAATTATTGATTTAACGACAGTATCTATTAATCCAACATTTATTTATTGAGTGGAAGTTTGTTAAACATCACAACTACTCCAGTCTAGTAGCAAAGAATCCAAGGAAAGGAAGCACAATCATACAAGTATACAATTGTTCTTCAACTAGTCAAACTGGCTTCACATTCTTCTCACCACCTACTCTTTAATGCATTCACTTAACCATCTAATAACACTACTAGTAGGATTTCACTTTACTTTCTTGTTTGATTACAACAAATGGAATTTTATATATGCAAATGTACATTGTAACAACTGAATCAAGTCTAGATGGGCTGCATATAATCCTAACTTCTTATTAGTAACGGTCACATGGGCTTCAAAACTAGCTCCAACCGTGACAACATTTAAAACTAAACAACACTCACTCTATACATATCCCGCGCCTTTCACTTCCACTTCTACTTCACTCTATACTCCTCACTTGCTCTCTCTCCTTCTAACCATCTTACAAAATTCATCATGGAAAATAATCGAAAGGTTTCGCTAAAGCCATGGAAGAAAGGCCCGACGAGAGGCAAAGGCGGTCCTCAGAACGCTACTTGTGAGTACCGAGGAGTTAGACAAAGGACTTGGGGAAAATGGGTGGCAGAAATCAGGGAGCCCAAGAAAAGAACCAGACTTTGGTTAGGCTCTTTTGCCACAGCTGAAGAAGCTGCTGTGGCTTATGATGAAGCTGCGAGACGATTATATGGACCGGATGCTTACCTAAATTTACCACATTTGAGAACCAACTTTAACCCTTTAAACAAATCACATAAGTTTAAATGGTTTCCATCCAACAATAACATCACATTGTTCCCGGCTAGTGGGCTGTTGAATCTGAATGCTCAGCCAAGTGTTCATGTTATTCATCAAAGGCTTCAAGAACTCAAGAAAACTGGTGTGTTGTCTCAGTCATCTTCGTCGAGCTCATCCTCCACTGATCCGAAGAATGAAGCCTCATTTATTAATAACCAACCTTTCCCTCCAAGTCCAATAGACAAGGCAAAAGATGTAGTAGAGTCATCATCCAAAATTACCTCAGGGGTTTATCCTGAGAAACCTCAGCTTGATCTGAATGAGTTTCTTCAACAGCTAGGTATTATCAAAAAAGATAATCATTTTGATACAGGAGAGGCCTGCAGTAGTTTAACGGAGCTTGAATCTTCTTTGAATGACGACAATGCAGTTGCAGAATTTGCGAAAACAAGTTTCAACTGGGACATGTTAGGTGAGTTGCATGATATAGAGAATCGTCAAGGAGCAGAAACTAACAGCTGGCAGGCTTATGATATCAATGAAGACCTCAGTTTCACCACCTCGATTTGGAACTTTTAAGGCTATGTATGATGCTGCTGACTGCATTATTGCAGGACAGTCGAAGCTATTCGTGCATGTTAAACATGTTTTGCCAATGAATGCTTGCTTTTTACATTACATTAACCTGAGTACTATAGTGTAAGGTGTACAACAGCTAATTGTTATGAGTACTATACTGGTTGATATTCAAATTAAAGAATAGATACCTCAAAATGATGCTAATTGAAGTAAAACAGCGCCATACACTAACCCAGAGATTTCGACATGATTACAAAAACCCCTGCACTTGTGGTCGTCAGTTGATGAGAGATTACACCTATACAAATTTGAGAGACTAGTAAGATTGGAACCAATTCAAGCACAGACGGCCTTAACATTCAAACATTATCTAAAATGATCGTACCAAAGATTAGATTAACATTTTCTAAACTCACAAACTACTCCATTATAATATACAAACAGGAAATTAAGGATCAACAATTCTGGAATCGGTCGAGAACCAATGCTCTGTCTTTGGACAATTTTGATGCTCAATTACAATTAAACAATCCTATCAAATTAACTCAGGGCTTCGTTATCTTTTCATCATTTATTATTTAAAGAAAACAAATATATCGATTTACTTTGTAATTTCTTGTTTTGCTTGTGACGCACTATGGAAGTGAAGGAAAAGTGAGCTTTATTACTCTTAATATCTCTGATTTGTTTCCATGGCTTAGATGGTTTGACCTGCAAGGGTTAAGGACAAGAACAGATATAGATATGGGAAAAACATTACAGATTGTTTCAGGTTTTGTGAAACGGTGACAACGAAACGAAGGAAGTGCAACAAAGCATAAGGACTTCTTGGACATGGTTCTATGAAGAAGCATAATCCAGAATTGATGAAGAAGGTTAAGGCAGAGCTTAGCAGAACTGATAGAGAGTGACATTAATATTCTGCCTTTACTTGCAAGCTACTACAGAGGAAACACTACGCTCACATGCAATTTGATCATCAATTAATTTAGCGTAAAAAGATTGGTATGATGTTTAGAGAATGAGATACACTTTCCCATGATATGTATGCATATATTTCTTGTTGCTTCTTTAACCGTAAAAAATAATTATGAGCTTTCGGTTTTTTAAACTTCGCATATGCAGTTGTCTATGGACTTTTGTAATGGGTGAAAAACCAAAATATACACAATTTGAGGTAAACCGACCAAAATATTAATTGACGGTAGTGTGCGCCCAAAATACCCACAAAACACGTATTTGAGGATCTAATCGGCTTCTAAAAAAATAACAAAGAATATGCATGTTCAACATGCGTATTCACATTTTTTCTTGTAAATACGCATGTCGAACATGCACATTTTTCTTACAAATAAAAGTGAATATGCATGTTTAACATGCGTATTTTTAATTAAATTTTAGAAGCTTGTATACGCATTTCTTAAATACGTATGTCGTAGATATTTTGGGAGATTCTCGGATATCCGGGTATTTTGAGCAGTTGAATGCCAAAAATTCTGTATTTTGGGCATTTTTTTCATGTGGTAATAGTGGTAATAGAGTAAATATAGTTGTTATCTTATTTTATAATAACTAGCTCCTAAACCCATGCAAGGCACTGGCAGTTCTTATATACTCCCTCCGTCTCTTTCAATTGTTTACATTTTGTAGAGAGCGTCCGACACGCATTTTAAGGTGCATATAAAGTATAGTTCTGTAATTTTTTTTACAAATTTATTTTTCTGAATAAAAATTAAAACATTCAACTTTTATTCAGAAAAAGAAAATTGTAAAAATAAGTTATATAACTATACTTTTTATGCACCTTAAAATGCGTGCCGGACACTTCGTCAAAAATATAAACAATTGGAAGGGACTGAGGGAGTATTAATTTTTAAGTATTTTAATATTTATTAAATATATTTTACAAATATGTGTAGCTGACGAATATGGTATATTTATAAAAAAAATGTAAGAACGTGTAATATTCAGAGTGATTGTAGTATAAAGGAAAACAATATTTTATTTTTTTTACCGAACATTTTGCTCTTTAAAATAATTGATTTGAATTAACTACACAATAAGAATTGATCCAAATCATTGAATTGGAGCAGGATTATTATTAATGATAGTAACTAAACATTTCATACCGAGACGTTTTTAGTTTTTAACGGTAATAAAAATTTTAAAATTATCGTGAAATGGGCGATGATCGTTATGTGCGTTGTTTTAAAAAAAAATTATCTTCTCGCCATGTTCAAATATTAGTGGTAATAGCTACTTCCCCAATGCAATTCATGGGCATACTCGACGTCACATATTATGTGTTTAAGGGGTATAGATTGATTCTAAATTATTTATTCATAAATATGAATTTATGTTCATAATTTTTAACTAATTATCGATTCATAAGGAATAATCCTCTACTCTTATTATAAGATCGTGAATGAATATATATATATATATATATATATATATATATATTGGTAAAGAGAATAATCTTCTTCTTTAAATCTTTTTTTCTCAAATCTATTTCTTTATGACCTACTTCCATAGATGACTAAAAAAAGTACCGAGTTATATTGTATCGACCTACCCCCTTGACATTTTGCTCATGTTGGCATAAACCTGACTATTTGATTGTGTTGTAAGACATATATAAATTAGACTTCAGTTTTAATGGTAAAAAAGTAATCAACCAAATTACCAAAATAATGAAAAGGGAGGGTAATCAAATGACTTGTGAATTACAGATGTGTTGAAAATTTGTGAAAAGTTTGGTTTGGTTTGGTTTGTATTCGGTTTAAAAATTATTAAAATCAAACTGCAACCATATTATCAGTTTAATTTTAATTCGGTTTGGTTATTAATTGGTTCGATTTTTAATGGTGCGGTTTTGTTCGGTTTTGGTTTCGATTTTGATTTTTGGTTCGGTTTTACTCATTCCTAAAACAGTCACAAACATGTACAATAAAATCTCGATGAATGAATACATTCAAGAATGTAATTTTTATTTATTTATCGAGATTATTCATTTATTTGATGAGTTTATTATTTATCGAATGTTCGTCTATCGATACTGTATATTTTATGTTTATGAATATCCTATATTATTCTTTTATAAAATTAGTATAAAGAGGCTAACATGGTTCAAAGGTTACGGAGAAAAATATATTTTTTAAATTACTTTGATTAGAAGATCATGCTTCGGTTCGTTGATTAGATAAAGTTGGCTATGTTACACAAGAAATTTGGGTTTAACACGAATTTTTTTATTAAAGTTGTATATGAACTCTAAATTTAACTATAAATAAAAAGTTATACAATTAAAATATATATACTCTTGTTGTTTTGCCCAAGTATAAAGTTAGTATATAAAAATGAGTTATTTAATCAAATCTCGAATCATTATACTTTACAGATATATTAAAATAAATATCAAATTAAATATAGACTAAGACACACTCCATCTAAACAAGTAAGCTCTACCTCAACACTTGATGTTACCAAGACTTAAACAAATGTGTCTCTAGCTCAAGTGGTTGATATGTTAAATTTACAAACAGTTGACATTGGTTCGATTCCAATCCAAAACAACAATTTTTAATATTTAATAAAATCCAGGAGCAAAATAGTAATTATGAATAAAATATTTCCCCAAAAACTTGATGTTGCAGTATTATATATATATAATAGTTTTGGTTTCAATTTCCATTTTTGGTTCGGTTTTACTCATCCCTAGAACAGTCACAAACATGTACAATAAAATCTCGATGAATGAATACATTCGAGAATGTAAATTTTTTATTTATCGAGATTATTCATTTATTTGATGAGTTTATTTATTTATCGAATGTTCATCTATCGATACTGTATATTTTATGTTTATGAATATCCTACAATATTTCTTTTATAAAATTAGTATAAAGAGGCTAACATGGTTCAATCGTTACAGAGAAAAATATATTTTTTAAATTACTATGATTAGAAGATCATGCTTCGGTTCGTTGATTAGATAAAGCTGGCTATATTACACAAGAAATTTGGGTTTAAAACGAAATTTTTATTAAAATTGTATGTGAACTCTAAATTTAACTATAAATAGAAAGTTGTACAATTAAAAAATATATACTCTTGTTGTTTTGCCCAAGTATAAAGTTAGTATATAAAAATGAGTTATTTAATCAAGTCTCGAATCATTATACTTTATAGATATATTAAAATAAATATCAAATTAAATATAGACTAAGACACACTCCGTCTAAAGTCTGAACAAGTAAGCTCTACCTCAACACTTGATGTTACCAAGACTTAAACAAATGTGTCTCTAGCTCAAGTGGTTGATATGTTAAATTTAGAAACAGTTGACATGAGTTTGATTCCAATCCAAAACAACAATTTTTAATATTTAATAAAATCCAGGGGAAAAATAGTAATTATGAATAAAATGTTTACCCAAAAACTTGATGTTGCCGTATTATATTTATAATAGTTTTGGTTTCGATTTCGATTTTTGGTTCGGTTTTACTTATCCCTAGAATAGTCACAAACATGTACAATAAAATCTCGATGAATGAATACATTCGGAAATGTAATTTTTTTATCGAGATTATTCATTTATTTGATGAGTTTTTTTATTTATCGAATGTTCGTCAATCGATACTGTATATTTTATGTTTATGAATATCCTACATTATTCTTTTATAAATTTAGTATAAAGAGGCTAACATGGTTCAATGGTCACGGAGAAAAATATATTTTTTAAATTACTATGATTAAAAGATCATGTTTCGGTTCGTTGATTAGATAAAGTTGGCTATGTTACACAAGAAATTTGGGTTTAAAACGAATTTTTTTATTAAAGTTGTATGTGAACTCTAAATTTAACTATAAATAAAAAGTTGTACAAATAAAAAATATATACTCTTGTTGTTTTGCCCAAGTATAAAGTTAGTATATAAAAATGAGTAATTTAATCAAGTCTCGAATCATTATACTTTATAGATATATTAAAATAAATATCAAATTTAATATAGACTAAGACACACTCCGTCTAAACAAGTAAGCTCTACCTCAACACTTGATGTTACCCAGACTTAAACAAATGTGTCTCTAGCTCAAGTGGTTGATATGTTAAATTTTCAAACAGTTGAGATGGGTTCGATTCCAATCCAAAGCAACAATTTTTAATATTTAATAAAATCCAGGGGCAAAATAGTAATTATGAATAAAATGTTTCCCCAAAAACTTGATGTTGCAGTATTATATATATAATATTTTTGGTTTCGATTTCGATTTTTGGTTCGATTTTACTCATCCCTAGAACAGTCACAAACATGTGCAATAAAATCTCGATGAATGAATACATTCGGGAATGTAATTTTTTTATTCATCGAGATTATTCATTTATTTGATGGGTTTATTTATTTATCGAATGTTCGTATATCGATACTCTATATTTTATGTTTATGAATATCCTACATTATTCTTTCATAAAATTAGTATAAAGAGGCTAACATGGTTCAATGGTTACGGAGAAAAATATATTTTTTAAATTACTATGATTAGAAGATCATGTTTCGGTTCGTTGATTAGATAAAGTTGGCTATGTTACACAAGAAATTTGGGTTTAAAATGAATTTTTTTATTAAAGTTGTATGTGAACTCTAAATTTAACTATAAATAAAAAGTTGTATAATTAAAAAATATATACTCTTGTTGTTTTCGCCAAATATAAAGTTAGTATATAAAAATGAGTTATTTAATCAAGTCTCGAATCATTATACTTTATAGATATATCAAAATAAATATCAAATTAAATATAGACTAAGACACACTCCGTCTAAACAAGTAAGCTCTACCTCAACACTTGATGTTACCAAGACTTAAACAAATGCGTCTCTAGCTCAAGTGTTGATATGTTAAATTTACAAATAGTTGACATGGGTTTGATTCCAATCCAAAACAACAATTTTTAATATTTAATAAAATCCAGGGGCAAAATAGTACTTATGAATAAAATATTTCCCCAAAAACTTGATGTTGCAGTATTATATATATAATAGATTTTCAAAAAAATACCAAATTTTGGGATTTTCAAAAAAATTGTTAATATTTATTTTTGAATTTCAAAGGGACGACTTTTGTCAATTTCCTTTAATTCCCAGTTAACTACTAACCATATAAGAGTGAATAACATATTTGTGGTTGTATTATAATGATTTCTAAAAAATGTGTGAAATTTTCACATTATCAAAGGGTAAGTCATATTTTTGAAAATTAGTGTAAAATACATTCATAATTATTATATTTACTCTTATAAAATTAGTAGTAATCGACAAGAAGAGTTGACGAAAGCTTCTTCTTCGAAACACCAAAATGAAAGCCAACAATTTTTTTTATTTGCTGATGAGTAGTTATCAGTAGAAATATTTTGTTCAAATTTCTTCTTCTCCATTTTCCAAACATCTTCACAGAAACACTCAACACTTTCAGGATCTGTGAATTTGCTTGTTACATCCCTAGATTCATTCCATTTAGCAATTACTTTTTTCAAGTTTTAACTGCCTTTTTAAAATTTCTTCTATCTTTAATATCCTCAGCAATTTATCTTTAGCAGTTAGACAATTTTTCTTAGCATTTTCATCTTCAAGCAATTGCATCTTTAATAAGTTGTTTCTCTCGAATAATAATAAGGAATTATTGTTTTTAATCCTACCATTTTCCTTTTTAAGAGACTTCAAAGGTTAGGCAAGTAGTGCAGTTCAAAAGATATATCATTGATAGTATCTTGACATTCACCCTTACTCAACCTAGGGAAATCAACTGTAATTACCTGACTGCTTCTTGAGGATATCTTTGAATCACTATCTTTAGCCATGAGAGACAGATCTATAAATTCTTTACACAAGTCTGAAATCTGGGCTTCTACCTCCTTTACCAAAGTTGATGGATCAACTTCAAGATCTTTAAACCTTCTGTTTGTTGAAGCCTTACTCTAATACCAATTGTTATTCACTAACAATCAACTTAGGTTAATTTGTAGGGGGCTTGAATTCAAATTAAAATTTTCAAGTTAATTCTTATTTGGGTGATAAAATATGAACACACATGTTTTAAATTTTCAGGTGGTTTATTTTTTGACTTGCCACCTGAGATTTTTTTAAAGAAATAATCTGTTAAAATTACAAATATAATCTCAGAGTTGCGGTTTACAATGTTTCAGGTGGTTTATATCTAGTAAGTAATTATCTTACACTTGATAAAAGATTCTAGTAAGTATCCATTTAGATACTTATATTATTGTTATCACTATATATTATCTTGCGAGCTGTAAGGCTCACTCTTGCTTTATTTCTTCATCACACAACAACAGTTAGGAAAGATGGCCAGACTCCAGCAGACCCAGCGCAAGCGCGTGGGAAGTGTCCCGCGTCTTCCCGATGATGTTGTAGCTGCTATAGCTGCAGAGGTAGATCTATTGTAGATCAGACCATCTACTTTTGAGAATCAATTATGTATAATTATAACTTGTGGCAGATAATGGCAATTAACTGTAAATTTATCAAGTAATCATTTTGGGTTGTAATAACTTTTAAATTGTGGATTCAAAGACTTGTACTTATTTCAATTTCATCTCTGAGACTATAACGGGTTGTGGTGTGTGTTAGTGTGGGGTTACAGCATAAGGTTATTTATTATTAATTAAGTGAAGTGATATTGTGGAAAGAAAGACCGTGACGACCCGGATCCCCGACCCCGGATCTGGGGGTGTTACAGAAATGGTATCAGAGCTAAGCGTTATAAACCTCAGAGATGATGCGACGATATAATAACAAACTCACAAAGATAATAAGAACTCTTGCCAAGTTCATGGTCAGACTACTTAAAGTAGTGCTGACAGTTAAAACCCTTACGGGAACCCTTATAAGTATCATGATAGTAACTTAGCTCGTTTAATGTGTAGGCACCTGAGATAGAGGACCCTGAGATGTTCGAGCGTGAGCATGATGAGGCATTGCTAGATGTTGAGGATCAGGAGGAGCCTGAGATGGAGGAGGATGAGGAGGACCCCTCAGAGGAGTCAGAGACGGAAGTCATTGCTATTTCAGATGAGGAGGACCCCTCAGAGGAGTCAGAGACAGAGGTTATTGCTATTCCAGATGAGGAGGACCCGGATGAGGTCCCAGTAGCTGAGGAGCGTGTTGGACCTATGGTAGTGTATGCTGGTACCCCTTTACCCACACTTCCGGTGGTAAGAGCCCCTACCCCTCCACCACTATCTTGGATTCCCGATGATGACAGCTCAGAGACCCATACTTCCGAGCCTAGGCAGACCGAGGAGGCACCCTCAGCGGCTCCGGATTCACCACCTCTTGACCCTGCCCACAGGCAGTCTCGTTAGCTCATGGATATGTTCAGGATGTTCTGAGGACCCGAATGGCTGTTGCCGAGGCCCGACTGGATGAGGCCAGGAGGGAGTTGGATGTAAGAGGGCGGGTAGGCGTACCCGAGCTTATGAGACTAGGGCTTCTATACCCCGATCCTTGAGGAGGGAGCTTACGGGGATAGAGCTCACGTCCCGAGCGAGACTCAGATCTCTCCAGGGGGACAGGCATGGTAGGATCTCCAGGCGGCAGGCCGACTATATCTTCCGTCGTGCGATGGAAAGGGTATGGGAGCTGACCCGCTCCGGTGTATGATTCAGGACTGACGATGGAATAGTCTAGTTGTCTAGTTAGCCGAGGCCTTAGTAAGAGCCAATTTTCCGGGATAGTTAACTTGTATATAGCATCCCTTTTTCTGACTAGACAGATAGACTCTTGTGTATCACTTTTGGGACAGATGACTGTAGCACTGTTGTACTTTTGACCAGATCAAACTATGTATTTCTCGCATTATGTATATATTTGTTTCCTTTCGGTTCAGTTCCATAGTGTCGAGATCACTGTTTTTATCATTATTATTACTGCACTTCGTATTAGAACTGTCATAAAATAATAGAATTGCGATATACGTTCTCCCCATTATAAGAGCTGTGCAGGGCACAATGTTGTATATGATTGTGACCTAACGTTGGATTTCCCAATAATTTTTTTTTATTATTATCAGAATCATGCCGCCAAGAAAGATTGGAACTAGGGCGAACCCTGGATCTGAGGACCAGGGAAGCCATAACCAGGATGATAGGAACCAGGAACACAGTGAAGAGGAAGACGAGGATTATGTGGAACAGGATGACTCCCTGTATGAAGAGGAAGAGGAAACCTATGATGTTGAGGGATTTGAGATAGAGGCTGAAGAAGGAGAAACTGAGGTTGAGCAACCAGTACCAAACCCAGGCATGGATCCCATGGGCCAGTTCATGCAACTCCTAAGGCAGAATTTGGAACGTCAACCCAACCCACCCCCTCAAGGAAATAACAATGTTGTGGCAAACTCTTTCAGGGCTTTTAAGTCCCTTAAGCCCCCTGAGTTCCACGGATTAGCCGACCCAGTTGAGGCAAGGGCATGGTTAAAGGAAATGGAGAAATCTTTTGAGATTTTGAGTACCGATGAGGCACAGAAGACTGTATTTGCTACCTACCTTCTGAAAGGAGAAGCTAACTACTGGTGGGAGGCCAAGAAAAACATGGAGACAGATGCTATTATAATCTGGGAGAGATTTAGTCAGTTGTTTCTGGGAAAGTATTTCCCGAGGTTTATGGAAAACCAGATGGAGCTCAAGTTCTTGGAGCTAAAGCAGAATAACTTGTCTGTAGCAGAGTACGAAGCGAAATTTACTGAGTTATCAAGGTTTGTGCCGGAGTTTGTGAGCACCGAGGAAAAGAAAGCTAGGAGGTTTCAGCAGGGACTGAAACCGTGGATTCAGAATAGGGTGGCAATCCTTGAGCTTACGGACTATGCCACTCTGGTGTAAAAGGCAATGATTGTAGAAGTCGGAAGTGAACAGATGCAGAAGGAAAGAGAGAAGAAAGGAATAAAGAGGAAAAGTATGAGCATGGGTGGAGGTTCCGCAGGAAGGAGCTTCCCAACTAGATTTAATCGAGGAGCAGTGTCCCTACCAGGAAGGAATACTGGGTTTAAGCGACCGATGAGCGTGAGTGTGAGCCAGAGCGGCCAGAAGTCAAGAATGTCCTATCCCAACCAGTCTCGACCCCCATTGCCAGCCTGTAACATATGTGGAAGGAATCACACTGGGGAGTGTAAAGGAAAGCCAGTAACCTGCTTTAAGTGCGGTCGGGAAGGCAACTATTCAACTAAGTGCCCATCATCAACCCCTGCCGTTATTCCAACCACCACTTGTCATCAGTGTGGACGCCCGGGTCATTGGAAGAGGGAATGCCCAATGAATAAACCAGCAGCTTCGGGAGCAAGCAGGGCTGCTTCTAATAAGCCACCTACTGCAAGGACTTTCAACATGACAGTCCAGGATGCTATGAAAGATTCAGATGTGATAGCAGGTACCCTTTCTCTAAATTCAGTCAGTGCAAACGTTTTATTTGATTCGGGAGCAACTAAATCTTTTATATGAAAGGACCTTGCATGTAAGTTAAGACTTAAGGCTGAACCCTTGATAGAACCCTTACAAGTAGAAATAGCCAATCATGAAATTATTCCTGTTAACCAGATTCACCCCGCCTGTGAGATAGGCATAGGGGAACAATCTTTTAGTGTTGATCTGATTCCTTTTAAATTAGGGGAGTTTGATGTAATTTTGGGAATGGACTGGCTATCTAGCAATGATGCTCAGATAGACTGTAAAGGGAAGAAGGTTAAGCTAAATATCCCAGGGAAGAAAGAAGTTATATTTAGAGAAAAGAGGCAGACGCAGAAATTTTTGACTATGGCCCAGGCCAGAAGGATGCTACGAAAAGGAAATGAGGCCTACCTAGCCTATGTGGTGGACACGCAGAAGGAGGTGCCCAACTTATAAGATATTCCAGTAGTCAACGAATTTGAAGATGTATTCCCACAAGACCTTCCGGGATTACCACCCGATAGAGTGATTGAATTTGCTATTGAGTTGGCCCCGGGGACGGCGCCAGTTTCAAAAGCACCTTACCGGTTAGCCCCGTTAGAAATGAAGGAATTAGCTATCCAATTGCAGGAACTCTTGGATAAGGGTATGATAAGACCCAGTGTGTCTCCGTGGGGAGCACCAGTTTTATTTGTTAAGAAGAAAGATGGGAGCATGAGGTTGTGCATCGACTATCGAGAGTTGAACAAGCTAACCATAAAGAACAGGTACCCATTACCTAGAATAGACGATCTATTCGACCAGCTAAAGGATGCTGTTTATTTTTCCAAGATCGACCTGAGAACTGGATATCACCAACTGAAGATTAAACCCGAAGATATTTCCAAGACAGCGTTCCGTACCAGGTATGGGCATTATGAGTTCTTGGTAATGTCCTTTGGATTAACCAACGCCCTAGCGGCTTTCATGGATTTAATGAATAGAGTATTTAAGAAGTACTTGGACAAGTGTGTGATAGTTTTTATCGATGATATTTTGATCTACTCAAGGACTGAGGCAGAACATGCAGAGCATTTGAGAATAGCTCTAGGAATACTCAGAGAGGAACAGTTATATGCCAAATTCTCGAAGTGTGAATTCTGGCGGAATGAAGTACAGTTTTTATGACATGTGATCAATAAAGAAGGAGTATTGGTCGACCCCTCCAAGATAGAGGCGGTCTCAAATTGGGAAAGGCCAACCACACCCACAGAGGTAAGGAGTTTCATAGGATTGGCCGGCTACTATCGTAGATTTGTACAGGACTTTGCGAAGATCGCAGCCCCTTTGACACGACTTACTCGTAAGACATAGAAGTTTGAATGGACGGAGAAATGCGAGAACAGTTTTCAGGAATTAAAGAAAAGGTTGATAACGGCTCCGGTGTTGGCATTGCCGGACGGAAAAGGAGATTTTGTGATATATAGTGACGCGTCGCACAAAGGACTAGGGTGTGTGCTTATGCAGCACGGTAAAGTGATTGCGTATGCGTCGAGACAACTGAAGGAATACGAGGTTAGATATCCTACTCATGACCTTGAGCTCGCGGCAATAGTATTTGCCTTAAAAATTTGGAGGCACTACTTGTATGGAGAGAAGTGCGAGATTTTCACAGACCATAAGAGCCTCAAGTACATATTTACGCAGAAAGAGCTCAACATGCGCCAGTGGAGATGGTTAGAACTAATCAAGGACTATGATTGTGAGATTCTCTATCATCCAGGGAAAGCCAATGTGGTGGCTGATGCCCTTAGTAGAAAGGAAAGACTCAGAATGATAACGACTTCAGAAGAATTGATAAGGGATTTTGAGAAAATGGAAATAGAAGTAAAGGTAACCGGAACCGGAACTGAAAAGCTTTTTGAGATCTCAATGCAGCCCGAGTTATTGGAAAAGATCAGATTGTGCCAAGAGAAAATAATGAATGAAGGCAGAGAGTCGATGACTGGAGAGGAGATCCATACTGAGAAAGATGATAAAGGGATAATGAGGTACTCCTACCGGATTTGGGTTCCGAATGTTCAAGAGCTTAAAGATGAGATATTGGATGAAAGCCATAGTTCAAGGTATTCCATTCACCCGGGAAGTACCAAGATGTATAGGGATTTGAAGGAATATTACTGGTGGCCCAACATGAAGAGGGACGTAGCAGAATGGGTAAGCAAATGTTTGACTTGCCAAAGGGTAAAGGCAGAGCACCAGAGACCCAGTGGACTCTTACGACCCCTGGAGATTCCCGAATGGAAATGGGAACAGATAGCGATGGATTTTGTTGTAGGATTGCCAAGGACGAAAGCCAATCACGACGCCATTTGGGTAATTATAGACCGACTGACAAAGTCAGCTCATTTCATTCCTATCAATGAGAGATACACAGTCGATAGACTGGTGGACATTTACCTTAAGGAAATAGTGACGCGACATGGAGTCCCAGCGTCCATTATCTCAGACCGAGACCCCAGGTTCAACTCCAGATTTTGGAGGAGCTTTCAGGAATGTGCGGGGACCAAGTTAAATATGAGTACCGCGTACCATCCCCAGACGGATGGGCAGAGTGAAAGGACCATCCAGAAACTAGAGGATATGTTGAGAGTCTGTGCAATAGACTTTAAAGGGAGTTGGGATGATCACTTGCCGTTGATCGAGTTTTCTTATAACAATAGCTTTCATGCTAGCATCGGAATGCCGCCTTATGAGGCCCTGTACGGAAGAAGGTGTCGATCTCCCTTATACTGGGATGGAGTAGGAGAGCGGAAGATGCTCGGACCCGAAGTGGTCCAAAGGACCAAAGACATAGTGGATCTTATCAGAGGGCGACTTGTAGCAGCCCAAGACAGACAGAAGAAATATGCAGACCTAGCCCGAAAGGACAAGGAATATGAAGTCGGGGACTTAGTACTGCTAAAGGTATCCCCTTGGAAGGGATTAATGAGGTTCGGAAAGAAAGGAAAACTAAGCCCAAGGTACATTGGACCTTTTGAGATATTAAGACGGATTGGGAAGTTGGCTTACGAGCTAGCCTTACCCCCAAACCTACACCAAGTTCATAATGTGTTCCATGTGTCAATGCTAAGGAAGTATCATCGGGATGCCAGACATATAGTGGAGTACGAGCAGGTGGGTATGCAGCCAGATCTAACTTTACGTGGAGAAGCCAGTAAGAATTATAGATAAAAAGGAGCAGGTACTTCAGAACAAAGTGATCAAGCTAGTCAGAGTACTATGGCAGAATCATAATGTGGAAGAATCAACTTGGGAACTAGAGAGCGCAATGCTAGAAAAGTACCCCCATTTGTTTTCTGTTTGATTCCGGGACGGAATCCTTTTAAGGAGGGGAGACTGTAATAACCCCCAAAATTTTCAACTTTTTGTAACCCTTGTGAATAGTGTTTTTGCTGAATGAGAAAACTTTTCATGCCACACTATGTAGGGGTTATGTTATTGATCTTCAGGGATATTATTAGTACTCTATGTGGTATATAAGTGTATGTAAAGATCGTCAGAATCCAATTTCCGAACACTTGGATTTTTCCCGGAAATCCACTAGATACGGAGAGAATTGAGTATAAGGTAACAAGATAAAAAGGATTTAAATTAAAGGATTATAATAGAGGATCATAAAAAGGAATATAATGTATTGAGAAAGGTTAAGGGAACCTAAGTAATAAGATCCCGGGTATGATCCTTCAAACGATAAACGAAAACGAAAGTTAAGCGAACCGTATAACAGATCAGCGGTCATTAGGCAAACGATTAGGAAGTTAAGCAAAGGGATTAGAGGGAGTGATGTCACCCAACCAATGAGAGGAGGACAAGGAGGGGAAGATGACATCACAACATGACATAGGCATGACATGGGAAGGAAGGAGGTGTGGTTGAATGAGAACCACACAAATTCAAGGGCAACAAGGTAATTAACTAAATCAAACACAAAAAACAAATCAACCAAGCCAAGCAAATTCATTCTTCATCAAAATCAAAAAGAAACCAAGGCTTTGTTCTTGAGAGCTCTCGGCTTTTTACTATTCAAAAGGCAAGAAATTTCAAAAATTCAAGATCCAAGCTTCCTAAATTGGTGAGTTAATTCCCTAATCATCTTCATGCTTAGTTAGGGCTATATCATGAGTTTAAGCCATTAATTCCTTCTCAATCTTCTTCATTTAATCGAAGAAGAAGACTATGAATAGTGTTTTCAAGTTTTTAACTTGAAATTTTTCTTGTTTTCCTTGAAGATCCAAGCATTCCTAAGACTTCTCAAAGCTTCTTAAGGCTTCCTAGCTCCTCCCACCACTTCAAGGAAGGTATATCATCTCCAAACCCTAGATTCCTATGTATTATAAGATGATTTTGATTAGTAGGGTGATATTGTAGCTTGATGTTTGTGATTTAGAGTTTGGGATTGAAATGGTATTGAATCGGATTGGTAAATCTTGTTGTTTTGGTTAAAAGAATGTAGTTTAGTTAAATTCAAGCTTAGGCATAAGTATGAATGTTAAAATTGAATTGGTTGGGGTTGTTATGATGTGATAAGGATGGATGTTGGTTGTATGTTGGATTTGAGGTTGAATTGGGTTGGTTTTGAATGGTTTTAAATTGGGAAATCGCGTAAACATAGCCGTCATAACGTCCGATTTTCTTTAGACTGTTTTTGTGCATAACATTAGGACCCGAGAACCCCCTGCTAGCTTATGACCATTGCCATGTTTAGATAGATCATGTTACGAGCTTCGTTTTGATATGTAGTTCGTTCGATTCCGATGCACGGTTTAGGAGAAATGACCATTTCAAGTAACGGCGTTTCGCGAACGAAACTTTTCCCCTCGCTTTACTTTGAAACATAGGTTAAAGACCAAAAAGGGTTAATTAATGTATGAATCATTTATGGTAAGTGTGTTAGGCAGTTGGTAAGACACTCGCGAAGAAATCGCCTTAAAACTCGTAAAGGTTAAATTATTAAAAATGGTGGAGCCGAGGGTACCCGAGTGACTTAAGCAAATCAGTAAGCGCAAAACAAGCGTTAGAGTCTAAGTTAGTTAAAGTATAGATTTACAAGTGACTTTGGTTTAATTCCAACTTACTTGTTATTTATAGGTTACCAGACTCGTCCCGAGCCTTTTATCACCCCAAGTCGCTCAGGCAAGTTTTCTATCCGTTATACTGTTGTTGTGATGTATACTCTTGTATATGCATTATCTTGCGATAGATGCATGTTGGTTAATTAGCAAATGTTGCAATATACTGAAGCATGCTGCTATGGTATATATATATGCATGCCTGTTTCGTATCCTTGCTATATATATCTGTTGGTTCAGTTGATAATACCTATGCTAGAGGATAGCGGTAATTTGCATATACCCTTAGTATAGGGACCCAAAGGTGAAAATATTTTCTAAACCGGGAGTCGAGGATCCCGAGTAGATTTTGTATATATGTATATATATATATATATATTTATATATATATATGGTCATAGTTTTCAAAACTATTAATCGAATAAGAGTTATTCGATAACTTTATATTAAGTAATGAATATTATTTCGAATATTATTCGAGGGCTTATGACTCCTTTATATTATTATTGAATATTACTTGGATATTCATTCGAGGATGTATGACTCCTTCATTTTATGAATATTATTTATTCATTCGAGGTATTATGACTCCGCTTATTACTTAATAATATTCTTTATTTTATTAAAGAATAAGGTGTCAATAATCAAACTTATTTTCGATTATTCAAATAAAGATAGTACTTTCATATAAGTATATCTTTGGTTATTTGATGTCCATTTCAAGTATAAGTTTTAATACTTCTACTTCGATTATTTTTATAAAGATTATTCTTTATGGGAATATTATTTAATTAATAATATTCAGACATTTTCTAAATATAATGGGGACTGATTTACTTCATTAAATCAGCTTTACTCCAAACACTCTTTAAAGTGTTTTCGAGTCTTCAAAATGATTTTTAAAAGTTAGAGCGGATCCCAAAACTCATTTTTTATATTTAAGATCTTCCTTTTTAAGGGGATTTAAATACTCGCTCAAAACCTGGGGAATCCGACTCTGTGGTGTATTTTATATTCGCAACAAGGTTGCAGTCTTGGTAAATGAATTGATTACTTACCCAACGTTCGGGAAGTAAGTCCATCTATTGAGTCGGCATAAGCAACATGGGCTCAGTGGGCGTCCATGATAGTGTAAGTGGCTCAGTGGGAGTCCATCAAATGCATAAGTGGCTGAGTGGCAGTCCAGCATAAGGTCCTATTGCGACCAGGGTGATGACCAGTGGGGAATTCGTCCATCTACTAGTAGAAAAGGTTACTTATGGGTATCTTTGCCTGATCAGCAAGATATCTGGTTTATGCCAAAATTCTTTTCCTTTCCAAATTTATTGGATATTGCAACTTTGTTCATACTTTACATGACAGAGGTTTTCAGGAAATTGTATAAAGAAGATGTATATGTGGATATATATATATATATATATATATATATATCAGAACTTAATGAAGTATATCATGACTTCATTTCCTTTAATAAAATTTCAAAGATTTAATCTATTCAAATCTTGTCTTGTAGTCTCATCTATGTGATGAACTGTTGAAAACTCTTTATACTTTGAACAGTGGTAGTTCAAGTAGCTTTATAAATGATATAAGTGTAGTGAAGTATTTGGTAACTTCATCCCTTGTTTTTACTTATATCTAGTAAGTAATTATCTTACACTTGATAAAAGATTCTAGTAAGTATCCATTTAGATACTTATATTATTGTTATCACTATATATTATCTTGCGAGCTGTAAGGCTCACTCTTGCTTTATTTCTTCATCACACAACAACAGTTAGGAAAGATGGCCAGACTCCAGCAGACCCAGCGCAAGCGCGTGGGAAGCGTCCCGCGTCTTCCCGATGATGTTGTAGCTGCTATAGCTGCAGAGGTAGATCTATTGTAGATCAGACCATCTACTTTTGAGAATCAATTATGTATAATTATAACTTGTGGCAGATAATGGCAATTAACTGTAAATTTATCAAGTAATCATTTTGGGTTGTAATAACTTTTAAATTGTGGATTCAAAGACTTGTACTTATTTCAATTTCATCTCTGAGACTATAACGGGTTGTGGTGTGTGTTAGTGTGGGGTCACAGCATAAGGTTATTTATTATTAATTAAGTGAAGTGATATTGTGGAAAGAAAGACCGTGACGACCCGGATCCCCGACCCCGGATCTGGGGGTGTTACACAAAAACTGCCCAGCAACCAGAAAACAACCAAACATAACAAACCAAACCCCGTAAATAAATGTTAACTCTGTTATCCAAGAAACTGCAAACATAAGAATGAACCTTGCAAATCATCACAGCCAAATTTCTGCCAAGATAAAGCCTAGAGGTGTGCGAACTACTAAGCATTCAAGCACTTTTCATTCTGAACCGAAAGGAGATGACAAGGAGAAAAGATGCAGGCTGATAAGTAGGTAAGAATCATGCTTGTTAAGAGCTTGAAGGCGGCTGAAAAAATAACTAAAATCTAGGATGAAATAGAAAGAAAAAAGGGGGAGATTTAAATTGTGGAATGGGGAAATGAAATTTGAAAATTTTATTGGACAGGACCCAAAAATGGAAAGAAAAATTGAATTTTGAAAAATTCAAATGGACGGGTTACTATAAATGGTAAGAAATGAAAAAGTTCTTGAAACTAAATATGAAATGTGAGATATAATTGATGATATCAGGATATAAACTATCAGGAGTTATTATGAGTATTTGATATCAGGATTTACTAAAGGTGATGTCATCAGTATCCGTCTATCAGTATTTGATGATCAACATTTGATGATCAGTATTTAGTCACATCAGTAGATATTAAAGAAGGAAAGGGTTTGCAGAATTAAGGAGGTGAAGGACTTTACTTACAGAAGGTATCATACATGGATATGTATTAGGCTTCCTTATTGTAATAGAATATCATTCCTTATTGATTGTGTAAATGTGCACTATATAAGCACAAATTAGGTTTACACTATATTTATTTTGAATTAATATATCTCTCTAATAACCTAGCAGCTCACAAGGATAATTGTTCATCCTTTGAGATAGTACTTTTGTATTCAATTTTTATTCGTTAATATAAGTTGATTATGTTAACTGTTATCGATTTGTTTGCATAAACTGTATTCACCCCCTCTACAATTGTATTACGGACCTAACGATTGGTATCAGTGCTTGATGTTGATATACAAATAGTTTAAGATCTGAAAATCAATCTTTAATGGCAGACAAAGAAGTACAAAAGAATCCACCACCACCACCCCCAGCCACACCACAGATTAACAATAATATGAGTAGGTATGAAGCCATCACGGTTCCAATCCTAAAGATACATGAATATCAAATATGGAAGGTTAAGATGACCATGTGTTTGGAATTTACAGATCCTAAATATCTAAGCAGGATATATGATGGTCCTCATGGGCCAATGAAGTTGGAAGTAGAAGTTGGTGGACAAGATGAAACGATGGTTGATAAACCAAAGAAGGACTATACTGCAGAGGATCTATCATCAATCATGAAGGATGCAAAAGTAAGACACATCTTGCATAACAGTCTTGATAATGGTATGTCCAATAGGGTTATTGGATGTGAAACATCAAAAACAATTTGGGATGCTTTAGAAGTAAAGTGTCAAGGTACTACTCCTATCAAGAAAAACAAGAGGACATTATTTACTCAGGAATATGAGCACTTTGACTCAAGAGACAATAATTCCTTAACTGAGATCTATGATTGATTTCAAAAGATGTTGAATGATTTATCTCTTGTCAACAAGGAATATGACACAGAGGACTCAAACTTGAAGTTTCTACTTGCACTCTCTGAAAAGTGGGACTTCAAGGTCACATCAATAAGGGATAATTATGAACTTGAAGAAATATCTCTAGATGAGATCTATGGTATGTTGAAGACTCATGAACTAGAGATGGATCAAAGAAGCAAGAGAAAAGGATAAAAAACTAGACCAGTTGCACTTAGAGTTGAAGAGAAGCCAAAGGAGAAAGCTAGGAGAAAAGGTTACTCCAAAGGAAAAGCTATGATTGCAAAGTCTGATACCAAGTCATCAAATTCTGATGATAATTCAAATATTGATAGTTAATCAGATACTCATAGTGATCATGACAACAATGAGGATATAGAACAAATGACTGCTTTATTGGTCAAAAGCTTCAAGAAGATGGTCTACAGGAACTTCAAGAAAGGGAAAAGGTTTTCCAGAAAGGGTTCCAGTTCCTCAAACTCTGATCAGAGGAATGACTGAAGAAATACTGATTGGAAGGAATCAAAGTCTGGAAAATATGACAAGTCAAAGAAAATGTGCTATAACTGTGATCGAATTGGACATTTTGCAGCTGACTGCAGAAAACCAAAGGTTGAGAAGAAACAAGCTTTGATCATAAAGAAGAAAAACTGGGATGATTCATCAGAATAAGATGATGGTGTTAACTTTGCTCTCATGGAAAATGCTGAAACTGAGGATGATACTGCTGAATTAAAGGTATCTCAAACCACACTTGCTTTTGATACTGATGATATCTATAAATTAAGATTGTTTCTTAAATCTCCGCATATTAGTTATATGGATCAAACTTTAGAGAATAATAAAATCAAGAGTGAAAAATCCGAGTTAAAGAAAAGGAATGATCACCTAGAAATTGAGTTACTTTCCATGCTAGAAATTCAAGAAGAAAGAGATAATATTGTTTATGTTAAAAAAGGACTGTTAGAAAAGCATGCTTATCTAGAAAAGGGGTTAGCTAAAGAAAGAGAGGTTATTAAGCTTTGGACTAACTCGGGAAAAACAACTCAGTAAATTTTAGAAAATGGCTGTTAGGGATCAGGATTAAGATATGCAAATAGATCTAATTCTGATAAGAAAAATGAAAAAGAAACTGAGAAGGTTAAACCAACAAATACTGATAAAAAGGGTATACTGAACAAAGTTTAGATGAAGCCCATTAAGTTTAATATAAGTGTTGATGTTGTTAAGTCAATTCATGAGATATGTTCAACCTCAACACATAAATCAAACTTAAATACTGATAAGAGTGAACAAGTTCACACAAGATCAGTAAAAATTGGTTTAATGACTCAGAAAGAGCTTAAACAAAAGCTGAAGGAATTACACATGAAAGACAAGGAGAAAATGCCTAGGAAAAACAGGAATGGTAAAGTAGGTTTTAATGAAAATGGTACTTATAAAAATATTCACAATGCTCCTAAAAAGACATGTTTGAAGGTAGTACTAATCATCTTGCTAATTCTTGCACGAAGAATTAAGAGATAAATATTGTTCCTCCCAAATCAGAGTTTAGGAATAGTATAGTTAGATATAAACCACATAATTCTTGTTTTCATTGTGGTAGTGTGTGGCACTCTATATATACATGTAAAGAGTATCACGGTTTATATTATAATTATTATGAACTGAAACTCTCTTTAAATAAAGCGAAAAATGTTTCTACAGTTGCAAATACTGATAGTAAGAATGTTAACATAAACTCTGATATGAAGTCTTCTGCTGCATATGTTAACAAACATAAAAAGGCCAAAGGATCCAAGCAAGTATGGGTCCTTAAAAATACTAAATGATTTAAATACTGATTGCAGGATAACAAGAGAAATTCTCTAGTCTTGGACAATGGATGCTCAGGACACATGACTGGTTATAAATCCCTGCTATCAGAGCTTAAGGCAGAAGGCTGGCCCAAGTGTTTCTTATGAAGATGGCAACTTAGAAAGAATCTTGGGATATGGAAAAATCAAAATTGGAAATGTCATCATTAAAAATGTAGCTCTAGTTGCAGGACTCAAGCATAGTTTGATCAATGTGAGTCAGATTTGTGACAGAGGTTACCATGTGAATTTTTATGAAGAATATTGTGAAATTGTCAGTAAGACTGATGGCAAGATTGCAATGACTAGTATAAGACATGGTAACTTATATGAAGCCAGGGTCTCCATAAATACTATCAAAAGTTTGTCTACTTAGTAGAGCATCTGTGGAAGACAGCTGGAACTGGCATAAAAGACTTTCTCATCTCAATTTTAACAACATCAATGAACTTGTGAGAAAAGATCTTGTAAGAGTATTACCCAACACAGTGTTTACTCCTGATGACTTATGTGACTCATGCCAGAAAGCCAAACAAAGGAAAACATCTTTCAAGAGTAAAACTGAATCATCTATTCTTGATCCATATCATCTACTTCATATTGATCTCTTTGGTCCAGTCAATGTAATGTTAATTGCCAAGAAGAGTTATGCACTTGTAATTGTTGATGAATATACAAGATACACATGGGTGTATTTTCTGCACACCAAGGATGAATCTCCATCCATTCTTCTTGATCATGTAAGAGAACTGGAAAATGATCAACATACAAAGTGAAGATCATTATAAGTGATAATGGAACTGAATTCAAGAACAGTACTATGGAAGAGTTCTGCAAATACAAGTGAATAAAACATGAATTTTCTGCCCCTGGAACTCCACAAAAAATGGATTTGTTGAAAGAAAGAATAGGACTCTTATAGAAGCTGCAAGAACCATGCTAGAGGAAGCAAGATTGCCTACCTACTTCTGGGCTGAGGCTGTGCAAACTGCTTGCTTCACACAAAATACAACATTGATCAACAGGAATGGAAAACACCATTTGATATGGTGAAGGAAATAAGCCAAATTTGAAGTACTTTCATATTTTTGGCTGCAAGTGTTTTGTTCTCAAAACTCATCCAGAATAGCTTACTAAAATTGATCAAAAAGCCGATAAAGGCATTTTTGTTGGTTATCCATTGTCAATAAAAGCTTTTAGAGTGTATAATATGAGAACAAGAATAGTCATAAAGTCAATAAATGTATCTTTTGATGACAAGAAAATCACAGGTCTAGAAGATGCAGATGACCATGATGAGTTGAGATTTGAAAATGAAGTACCATATGCTGAATAGTTAAATCCTGATATACTGACAAGTCCTGATACAGTAAATCATGATATCACTCTAAACACTGATGATCCACATGGCAGTGGAAATTCTGCAAATACTGAAGTACATGTTGAGAGGGAGCAACATGATTCACATCAAGAGTATTCTACCAGTGATTCAACTCAAGGAACATCAGTAAATAATTCATCAAACTCTTATTCCTTAAATACTGATGGATCAAATACTAATAGCACTAGAAATACTGATTCAGGGGTAGCATCAGGAAATGATAGTTGTACAAATCAAAGAGATACTAGAGAGTTCATGGATCAAAGGGGAGGTTCTGCTTCAATGAGTCAACTCCCATCTGCAAGAAAATGGTCTAAATCACACACACCTGACTTAACTATTGGAATCCTGATAGTGGAGTAAGAACCAGGAGAGCCACTCAAAATGAATGTCTCTACCATTCTTTTTTATCTCAAGTTGAACCAAAGAAAGTGGAAGAAACTCTTCAAGATGCTGACAGGGTTACAACAATGCAAGAGGAGCTAAATGAATTTGAAAGGAACAAAGTCTGGACTCTTGTGCCAAGACCAAAGAACATATCAGTTGTTGGTACAAAGTGGGTGTTCAGAAACAAAATTGATAGTGAGGGCATCATTACAAGATATAAAGGAAGATTGGTTGCAAAGGGCTATTCACAGCAAGAAGACATTGATTATAAGACTTTTGCTCCAGTTGCAAGGCTTGAGGAAATTATAATCTTTCTATCCTATGCTGCTCACGTGAAGTTTAAAGTGTTCTAAATGGATGTGAAGAGTGCATTTCTTAATGGTGAACTTGAAGAGGAAGTTTATATTGAACAGGCTTCACGGTTCATTGATCCAAAATATCCTGATCATGTCCATAAATTGGATAAAACACTCTATGGAGTAAAACAAGCTCCAAGGGTCTGGTATGAAACAATTGCTCTATATCTATTAGAAAGTGGTTTCAAAAGAGGTATAATTGACAAAACTTTATTTTATAAATACCATTGTAAGGACTTGTTGTTAGTTCAGATATATGTTGATGATATCATTTTTGGTTCTACTAATGATAAACTTTGTGAGAGGTTTGCAAAACTAATGCAGTCAAGATATCAAATGAGTATGATGGGAAAATTGAGTTATTTTCTGGGTTTATAAGTAAAACAGAATGATGAAGGGATCATCATAAAATAATCCAAATATACCAGGAATTTGCTCAAAAAATTTGGAAGGTAAGACAGTTCAACTGTAACAATTCCAATAGCCACTGCAACCAAGTTAGATTTAAATACTAGTTCATCAGTAGATATAACTAACTACAGAGGTATGATTGGCTCACTCATATATTTGACTGCTAGTAGATCTGATATCATGTATGCTACCTGTCTCTGTGCAATATTCCAAGCTGATCCAAGGGAACCACATCTATTAGTTGTGAGAAGAATTTTTTAATATCTCGAAGACACCATGAATCTTGGATTATGGTATCCTAGAGATTCAGACTTAAGCTAATTGGGTACTCAGATGCTGATTTTGCAGGATGTAAAATAGACAGGAAAAGGACTTCTAGAAGCTGCCAATTTCTTGGTGGCGGGTTGGTTTCTTGGTTTAGCAAGAAATAAAAGTCAATTTTCACATCAACTTCAGAAGCTGAATATATTACTGCAGGAAGATATTGTACTCAAATTCTATGGATGATGAATCAGTTACTGGATTATGGGTTAGAGTATTCTGCAATTCCTATATATTGTGATGATCAAAGTGCTTTTGCAATGACATGAAATCCAGTATAACATTCAATGACTAAACACATTAGCATTAGGTACCATTTCATAAGGGAGCATGTGATGGAAGGTACAATGGAATTGATCTTTGTTCCAACAGATCAGCAATTAGCAAATATATTCATCAAACCTCTCTGTGAAGCTACCTTTACCAGATTGGTGAATGAATTGGGAATGATATCAGGACATTTCTGAAACTCTGATAATTTGGAATAATTGTTGATAATTAGAGTGTGGTGTCTTCTTATTATGTATCAGTACTTGTTAAATACTGATAATAGTGTTAACCTCTGATGTCATGAAAGCATGGAATTAGCTTTTATTAATCCCAGCAGTAGCTGCATGTTAAACTCTGATTATTTGTATAATTTCTGATATTGATCAAACTAGTGTTGGTTGATAAATCCTGATAGTTGATTAAATATTGATTTTGGTCAAACTCTGGTTTACCAATTCTGATGATAATTTTTGAATTTATTTAGATATTATTTTAATCAGTATTTTAATTACATTGGTGAAGTAATATGTTAGTGGGTAATTTTTGCATGATTAAAGTTGTCTATTGATGGCATGAGGATATGTAAAGCGTTTGAGTATACACAAGACACTATTCTTGGAAACTGTGCGCGCATTAACTGTCTTTATTACACGTTTCCATGATTGTTTTTACAGTAAATAGAAGGCTTTTTTATGGTAAATAGAAGGCTGCCACGTGTTCCACTGAACTGAAACGTTTCTGAGTTAGTGGAGTGATTTGTTAAATAAAATCAATTTCCGATTTTAAATTAGCAATTTATCTTATCACTGTTATCTTCTTCTCTACTAATTCACTTTCTCTCTCTCCATAAACTATGAAACCCTAATTTTTTCTCGAACCTTTTTCTTGCAAATTCGAAATGACTTCACCAACTTCTACTAATCCTTTTACTTATGGTGGTGCCAAGTTTGTTACTAACAATTACCCGGTAATACTTGACAATAATGGTGTCAATATTGATTTTCACATCTTTCAGGACTTTTTAAGATCCAGTGAAATTGGGTTTGCTCTTACATCTCCACCCACAATCTCTGGTGACCAGGTACTAGCTACCTGGAAGACTGGTGTCTATGATGATGGAGGAGCTACTGGGACTCCAAACCTTGTGTTTGAGTTTAATAATAAAACAAGGATTGTAACTCCTCAAACTGTAAGAGATGGATTATAGTTGCCTGCTCATGACTCCTACTGAACTTTTGTGGAGATGCCGAGATGAGGAGGTTTTTCAATGAGATAGGTTATGGTAAGGATTTGAAGAACCTTGGTCAGTTGAAAAGAAATGGGCTTAGGAAGGAATGAAATTTTTTTTTCGATTACATCACAAAGGCCTTCAACAACAAATCTTCCAGCTTTGATGCTCTGCCCATCATGACACAAGAAATAGGGTACTCTCTAATTCATGATTCTCATTATGATTTTGGTAGAGTAGTTTTATGTTTCATAGGAGATATGTTAAAAGCTGATAAGTATACAATATATTATGCTAGATTGTGTAAGTTAATTTTCAATATTTGTTTCCCTGATACCCCCATCTCCACTAATCAAGTTGTGGTAGTATTTAAGCTTACACAAAGGGCTTTCTCTGATCTCATTTCACAAGATGAAAAGAAAGAGGAATTATCTCCTTTAAGGTTGCCACTAGTTGCTAGGAACTTGTTCATTGTAAGACTCCCTGTGACATATTGTTTGCCCAACAAGCAGAGTGCTCAGCTACAGAAAATCACTATTGGGAACCCCCTATAGCTCACCCTAGCACAACAACCCAAACACAAACTGAAACATAAACACAATCCCAAACACAAACACAACTACAAATAGAATCCACCCCAGGTGTCTCTCAAAAGACACCTGTTCTAAAAAGAAAGAAACAGTTGGCTAAAAGGGTTGCAAATCCTAATGTAGCAAAGTCAAAAGCTGATGCATAACAAGTTCCTCAATCTTCTAAACCTTCAGAATCTATTAGAAGGAAGCTTATTCTTGCAGGATTAGAGTCAGATGATGATGGAGATAATGCTACCTTATCTTCCAAATTTCCAAACCTAATATTTGATTCTTCTTCAAGGCCAGTTGTTCTACCAACTGAGGAAGGCACAACTATTGATGCTGTTGAAAGTGCCAGAAATACTGATTCTGGTACAAGTCCAAGGTCAAAGAAAAGGAAAATGACCAAAGTCTACAATGCTCAGAATCTGCATAAAATCAAGAAGGAAATTGACGAGGAGATAGAGTGCTTACACTCCAAATCCTGATTTCCAGAAAAATCCTGACGCACCTCTGAATTTGTCTGATTCTCCTGTGAAGCAGCAGAGTAAGAGAGCAAGAGAAATCTCTAATGAGAAAGTTCAAGAGACTGTCAAAAGGCTACAAGGGAAAGGTCTTTTCCATGGATCTGGCACATAAGAACCTGTATCTCAAAGGGATACAGCAGCTACAAATCCTGATCCAGTCACACAAGAACCTGCACTTCAAAGGAGTGCAGCAAACATTGAAGATGTTGAGCCTCTTGATCAATATATAACTCAAGAATGGAATGAAGTTGTAACTGCCAAGCTTCATGTAGAAGTCTCTCAGATCAGGGACTTCTGTAAGCAAATAGATCCTGAAAGATTCAGTAAGACAACTGCTTTTCATGAAGAGCCTGCACATAAGTCAAACACTGCAATTGTGGAGAAGATTACACAAGAACCTGGGTGTCAAAGTCATCCAGTAACTCTTGATTCTCCATCCCCACAAGAACCATTGCATCAAAGTTGCAATGAAGGCTTAACTCATGAGGCAGTGGTATTGGTTTTAGATGTTGAAGGCAGGATTCATCCATCACCACCATCTACTGACATCTTATCAGTACTTCCATTGGATGTCTTCCAACCAGCTGAGTCTTCAGAATCACAAAATATAAGTACTGATTTCACTTTATCAACATTTACTTTAAATACTGATTTTGTATTATCATCATTTATCATGCATGTTATAAATCCTGTTGGTATGATTATATCTAGACCTTTATTTAAGGATTACCTCTAGTTGTATGACCACGGAAAACCTTTCTTTAGCCACCTCTTATTTCTGTATGATAAAATTATCTAAGCCTTTCATGTGATAATGAGAGAAATGATTTAGAGAAAAACAGAATTAAAGAGAGGCAGATCCTTCCTGGCATGAGGAGAGGTAGATGGGAGTCAGGATTTGATAATCCTTGTGAGGAAACTTTAACTATTAAAAGTTATGGGTTGTATGGTGTGAGGAGTAGTGGGACTACTTTAAAAGAACATAGAGATTAAATGTTACTTGTTAAATTTTGCAGGTGCACAAAGTACAAAAGAAACAGCTGCTGAACAACAGTCTATAGACCCTTGGTTACACTCTGATGTACCAAGTGCTGATAATCTCCCTGCATGTCTAAGTACTGATACTTTCCTGCAGTACACTCACTCTATTAACCCATCACTTATTAATCTCCATGTTGTTGCTAAAGATGTAGATGCACAACAGTCCATTCATGAAGATCTATTCATAGCAGGGTCACCACAGCACTCGACAGGTACTGAGGTCTTGGAGATAAATACTGAAGCTCCACCTCACCTGTCTACTATTCTTGAAGATGAGTAGTTAAATGTTGTTGGTATGGAAGTTTCTGAGGCAGCTAGATCATATACAACCCCAATTTATGATTCTATCTTAAATATTGAAGCTGGAGATTAAGTTCAGCAGATAGTTCAAAATCCAGTTATTGATGAAGGATCTGTCCATGAGAGAGTATCTAGTGATGGTGAAGAAGCTGATACTTCAAATCAAAATGCTATTATAGATCCTGAGGATGATCTATTCTTCCCTGAAGATATGCCCAAACATGTGAGGCAACAGAAGTTGAAAGAGAGTGATGCTAAGAAGAAGCAGGAATTCTTTAAAAAAATCTAGAATTAAAAATGGAAGGATGCCGAGTATCCTATATCCAAGAACTATGATGTCAATTATTTGGACACAGCTAAAAAGATCATTCAGCATCCTGATATGCTCAATCATCTGAAAGCATCTACTCTTCTAGTTAGATCTCTACATACAGCTCAAGAAGCTACAACTTCTCAAATCAATAAAATCAGAGATTCCTTTGTTGTTACAAAGATGACTATCAATCAGGAGATTCAAAAGCAAATTGCCCTAGTAGTTGACATACAGACACAAATAGATTCAATCAGGCTAGATTGGAGGCCAATCAGGAGAAAATGTCTAGGCAACTTGTTGAGGTAAGCAATTCAATAGAGCTGATTCTTTCCCTACTGCTTAGTGATGATGCCAAAAAGGGAGAGAAAGTTAAATCTAAATGCAAACAACTGACATTGAAATGTGCTGATGATACAAATCCTGATGGGGTGATAAGGGAGGAAGGAAGGAGATTGTGAAGAAAAGGACATGTGAAGATATAGTTGGGACTAGTGGATAATCAAAAACCACTAGAACTCAATCTAGAGAGGGTGGAGGAAGTAGGAAAAGTGAGAGGATAGTTCAACAATCAAAAGAACTGATTGTGACTATAACAACTCAACAACCTCTGAAAGTCACAAATACTGATGACCAAGGCTTTCTGGAGATAAAGCTGATGCATAAGATAATTAGTATCTTCAAACTCTTAAAGTCAAAGGTAAAAAGACAACTCTTTTTTAAAAGGACCCAAAGATTCAAGCTTTTAATTTTGAGGTGAGTAGAAAAACCTTTGAGAAGGAAAATCCAGGAGTTGATTTAGAGCAGCTTAGGCAAATAGAGGAAGAATTCAAATCTATGAGGACAGTAAATACTGATGCTGCTATCCCTCAAGTACCTTATAATGATGATCCTTCCAACAGACCAATCAAAATGGTAGTCATAAGGGAGGTAAGTCAATCGGATGCTGAAAAATCTCTCATGTCCCAAGAAATCTTAAATGCTGACATGAGTCATAAGGGGAAAGAGAAGATAGGAGATATGTCCAAACCACCAAAGTCTAAATCTAAAGACGTTGCTAAAAGGAAATCAGTATCTAAGGTACCTAAATCACAAATGCTGATAGATCCAGTCTATACAGTTGGTCAATCCTTTGATACATGAAGAAATAGTTGAAGAAGATGAAATCAATCAAGTTCATTAAAGAAGAAAGATTCATGGAGCTGACTGGGCTGAAAAACTGAAGTGAAACTATGACACTGCTCAATTTAATGAAGAAGCAAATGCTGGTGTTCAACCAATCACAACCTCTGATACTACTCATGTTGTTGATTCTTCAAACCCAATTCAAGCTGAGACAACAAATCCTGATTCTGAAAATATAAACTCTGATGTGCCAGAACTTACTTTTGAAGAGAAGAGGAAGTTGCTATGGGGAAGCAAGAAACTTGCACCTAGAAGAGATTCCTCTGAAATATTAAAGAAGATTTACAGTCGGAGTTCTCATGCTAGAAAACCTGGAATCACAAGTGGTCTGGGAAGGTTAGGTACTGATCCATCTATGGCTGATGCTTTAATTCTAAGGAAGCATGCAAATCTGACAGAAATTGGAGACAATGTGATGCTGGAAGACTTACAGAAGATCATATCAATACAAATTGTTATTAATCTTGTTGGAGAGAAACTGATATATTTCTGGAGTCTGGGAGGAGGTTGAGGTTGACATAAGAGCAGATGAGAGATAAACCATGGCAGGAGTTGGAGCTTGTTGCTACAATTTTTAAGATAACTAATCATGTTATTGCCATATGGGTTGCATTTTTAAAGAACTTAATACAGTTGAAGCAGAGATGAATGCCTTACAAATCTAACTACATTCCAAAGTACATTGATGAAACTGAATATGTTGTTGATATGCCTATTGGAGGAGCTAAAATAGAAATAAGTCTAGGAAGGGAAGTCTTAACTTTTAATCCTCATGATCTATCACTTGGAAATTAAAAGCTACATGATCTCAGGGAAGCCATCTACCAAAATGATAAATCAACAGATGAGCTAAAAGAAAACAAACAGAGGATGCAATGGTACTTGGATGTCATGGAAGAAAATCTGCTGAGGAAGTTCCTTGAAGAAGCTACAGATTGTATTAGAGTTTAAAATTGAAAATAAAGTATGATATTCACTGATTGTAAGAATGTATATATTTATTTAATTTCTGCATTTAGATAGTTTTTGACATCATCAATTAGAACTTGTACATAATTACACAATGCAAAAGTTGGGGGAGATTGTTAGATATAATTGATGATATCAGGATATAAACTATCAGGAGTTATTATCAGTATTTGATATCAGGATTTACTGAAGGTGACATCATCAATATATGTCTATCAGTATTTGATGATCAGTAATTGACGATCAGTATTTAGTCACATAAGTAGATATCAAAAAAGGAATGGTATTGCAGAATTTAAGGCGGTGAATGACTTTACTTATAGAAGCAATCATACATGGATATGTATTACGTTTCCTATTGTAACATAATAGGATTCCTTATTGATGGTGTACTATATAAGCACATATTAGGTTTACACTATATGTGTTTTTACCAAAATTTATGGGTTAAAAGCTAAGTCTAATAGATTTAAACATGAGAAAATTATAAAGAGAAAAAAAATCGACATTTGCAAAATGTAAATGGACGCGAACAATTGGTGACGTGGAAAACCCCCGTGAAAGGGTAAAAACCACGGGTGGGATGATAGCCAGCCGAAATAATTCCATTATAATGATGTCAAGACGATTACAAGTAATTAAAATCAATGAAATAATAATAAAACATGACGGATAGCTCCTTCTTCGAGTATGTAGTCTTGACGTGTCGAGCAGCAATTTGGACATTTCGAGCGTGTAGTTTGCACGTGTCAAGTGTGTATTATGCTGAATAGCATATAAAGTATCGTGTCTAGATGATTAATGAAGTACATGAAGGGTAAAATATGAAATAAGAGGCTTGTTTATGCATAGGTTAAAGAGGAGTAATAGTTTGTGTGTGTAATGAATTAATTCGTGTAGGTGTAAATGCTGATTAGGAAATAAATAATAGTGTGTATATTGAACTCATGGTGAAAGACTAGCTAGAAGTAGTGAGTAAATAAATGAATTAGTAGAAGTATATAGTATATTGTGTATAAGTGAAGAGATTGAGTACTAGTAGGGTTGTAGCTTGTGTACGTGATATATATTTGTGTGTTGTTTTGGTTAGTGTATGAGTTATGCATAATAATATCGAAAATACAGTGGCTAATGAAGAGAGTGGATGTAGAAGATGAAGTAGTAGAGTTCTAGCCTAAGTAGAAATGTGTATTTTGTGTATATGTAGATAATCAATTAGTGTTTTATCTCCTCTCCATCACTTATGTACATTTTTTATTGTTCTTCCACGTTCTTCACTCTTTCCTATAGTTTAGGGATAAGGAATAACCCCTCCTAGTTTTTAGGAACGTTTTAAGACTAATTCTTTATGTAGTTCCGTTCCCGTCGAGTACCTGCACGTCATGTCTTAACCAAGGCGTCGATCATCAGCTTTGTGTATAGCATAAATATATCATGTGGAGAATGATTAATTAGTTTGTAATTTGATGATGTATTATTCCCCTAACTTCCATAAACACGTGCCTTAATTGTAGGAGTTATATTCTTCATGATCCTATCTTTTAGAGATAGGATGGTTATCATATCCTATTTTTTAGGAAAAGTGCCTTAATTGAACTTGAACTCTAAGGATGGTTATCATATCCTTAGAGCAGAAAAGACTCACTATGACAATTCTTTCACTATCTTGAGATGATAACATGATTAAGATACAATTGTCAAATCGAATACGCTGACAAAATACTCATTAGACGAGAATATATTTTCTCTAAAGATCTTGCACTTTGCAATTGACTTACGTCCATAAGGACTTTAAATCATACTGCAATACTACGTCTGATAAACGTGTTAAATAGTACAATAAAGTTATGAATTGACAAATGAACAAGGATAAGACATGACAAACTAATACGGAAAAAATGATTACAATTGAGAATTAAGCTAGCTATGGTTCATGATATGACAGTGACCTCTTCAAGAT
Source organism: Apium graveolens (assembly GCF_009905375.1). NCBI lineage: Eukaryota > Viridiplantae > Streptophyta > Magnoliopsida > Apiales > Apiaceae > Apium > Apium graveolens. The sequence goes on along the minus strand of NC_133650.1, from coordinate 179,355,307 downwards.
AAGTGCTCAATATGGAATTCACAAGGTCCTACTAACAGCCTCGTGAAGCACACATGATTGTGTAACATCGATATCATGCTTGAAAATAAAAATATTGCATGATGACAATCACCTTACGGAAAATCTTTTAGTTTATAATATAAAATGATTGTTTTGCTTCAACTAGCAAATTACAACATCAACGGAGTTAAACAAAATAACAAAGAGAAATCAAAATGACGGGTACAACCATGAGACTTCATTTTAGTGTCTTCATTACCAAGTCTTGAAGTGTTTGACACGATCAACCATGTTTCTAGAGTTCCGTGAAGGTGGGGGTAGTCGTTTCGGAGGTGTCGTCTCCCTCTTATCGTACTCGTCCTCACATCTCAACATTTTCTCTGTCATGTAGCCTTTCTTAAAGATTATTTGAAATTCCCTCCTCAATGTTGCGCATTCATGTGTCTTGTCTTCATAGTAATCTTGAAGGTAATATTATAGTTCTAATTTTGCGTAGGCTCGCGAGTTATCACTTTTAGGTGATATCACACACATCCGACTCATATTTTCTCACATGTATTTTATTTAACTAGTCAATTTTGTTGATTCAATAATTACGTACGAATATATCATGATGAATTCGTTATAAAACAATTTATGTTTAGAAGCATATTACTCATTATAAAGTATCATTCATTGATTGTAAAATCAGTACATTTTGATATGACATAAAAAAATGAAAATAAGAATAAAAATAACATTCGGACACGGAATATGTTCAATCAGAAATTACTTTGATTTTTCACGCACAAACTAATTTATGTTGGCCACAAGGTATTGATTGATTAATACGACAACATTCAATAGTTATGACGTGATGACAATAAATTGTGATCATATGATGAAGCCATGAAAGTATAACAACTACTTGTGAATCTAAGGTGAAATTGATGCATATTAGATATACATATTTATGTCTCGTTATGTCATGCTTAATCTAAGAGTTTAATACATGTTTGTGAAGTTTGAATGAAAAAATATCAAGAATCAACATGGCATCATGATATGTGAATAACATGCATAATGAAAGATCTAAATAAAATTAATAAGTACGTGAATGATATCATGCCAAGAGAGAGTAATGAGTTCCCCACTTTACACTAGTGAAATAAGAATCAATGTATCATGGTAAACGTCAACCGAACATCTAATGAAATTCAACAACATAACAACATGATGATATTATAGGTATCAAATCTATTTTATTTAATTCAATGTAAAAAATAACATTTGAAAGCAAGTTCAAGAAAGTGAAGACAGCTAGCATAATGTTCTAATGATTTATTTGAAAGTAACTGAAATGACAAAGAAATGATGGAGAAGCTTGAAAAGAGATTGCTTGTAGTACACTTTCAAATGGAGAACAATCCAACTCTTCGTAATCTATACTATCAAGTTTAGACAACTTGTAGGCTTCCCATCTACTGACGTCATCGATCAAAATGAGTAAGAGATCAATTTTTTCTTGAATGTGTCCAATTTCCAAATCTCTAGGAGTTGTTCCATTGTATGTCCTATTTGAGATTTAAAAATCTTGTTCACAAAATATTAAAATCTCGTATCGAAACTTGTTAGACCAAATAGCAAGGTTAAGTAGCAATAGATGCCCCTATCCGTTATAAAAGTCATCTTCTCTCTATTTGGAGGATGGACTTGAATCTAGTTATGACCATTTATGCATCCAGAAATGTCAAGAGTTTATATCATGTCATCGCGTCGATCAACATGTTAAGAGTGCATGTCTAACCATCATATCGATCAACATGTTAAGAGTTTGTGTCATGCAGTCATGTTGATCATCATGTCATTGATTAACTTATTTATGTTCAGTTTCTATTTGATATGTACGTCATATGGGTTGTCATTTAAATTGTGTGTTATCACGTTTGGGTTGGTATCTATCATTACGTCATGTTCCCAAGCGAAGGCGTCCACTATTTTCGTCATAAAATCAATCAAATTGAACTCCATCTTTGGTGTCATGTCCTGTCCAATAAAAACATTCATGTCTGTTAGGTTATGAATTACACACAGAAATTGGGGGGGTGTGTGTGAATGTGTTTTTATGTTTTTCCGCTTTCCTTGATTTGTTTATGGTGATGAACAAAGTAAATTAAACCTTGTAGTGAAATATGTTAATACTGAAATTAAACATATAACAATAGTGAACACGGATCTTTCAAAATTCACTTAATTTTATATTAAAATTAAGAATGTCTTGCTACAAAATTTCTAGGCTCTTTGATAATAAAGAGATTAGCTTCTTCCTTGAGAGAATACAAGATTTCTGATATAATTTGTTACATGAAACAAAGCATCCAGTGTGTACTTTATAGAACAATAAACACTGGTTATTACACAGTATGCAATAGCATGTACTAAACCCTAATTTTGGATAACCAAATCTTTCTATTTCTGACTTAGTGTATCTTTGCTAATATTGCACGCTTGTGACTTTACTTTGCCAGTTAATCTTGGCCTTTTAACTTGTACTCTTCAAGCTGCTTTTTGTAGATTTTTCAGTCCAACTGATTGGATTGTTTGTTGATTGATAATCTTGGATATTTAACTGATTTGCACTTTGTACTTTGAGTTTTACCTTGAGATCTCCAGTTTGATATATAGAGAACTTGACATCTCAATAAGTATAATGGCTTATCGAGATCTCTCATCACTACATTGTTGTTTTGACTTATCAAAGTCTATGAGTTCTCTAAAAAGAGAATTTGGCTTGTCGAGATCTCTCATCTTCATGTCTTCACTTTGGCTTATCGATAACTCTGAATTCTCTAGTGATGAATTAACTTATCAATAACTCTGAGTTCTCTAATGAAGAAATTACTTGTCGATATCTCCATTCTTTATGTCTTCAATTTTGCTTGTCGATATCTCTGAGTTCTCTAGTAGCTTTTCTTGACTTCTCGATAAGTCATTCTGGAGTTCTCGAATGACTTCTCTATAACACAAAATATGTCACTTGTAGACTTCTTGACATAGAATGTTTTTTATAAAACATATTTATTCAACTTCAAGCTTCTTCATACTTTCTCTGAGGCATGATCTTCATGATCTTCTTCCATAGTTTATTCTTAGGCTTGAGACTGTTTACAGAACAATACTCCAGTCTAGTCAATTTACATTTTTTCAGACTTAAGTGTTATAATACATAATGCAAACATATATTACCATACAACTTACTTAGGGTTTTCAATTTGACTTAGTCTTGTTATAGTACAGGCCTGTCTTGCACAACAATCTCCCCCAATTTGTGAGAAGATTTCTTATCACAAATTCATGCATGTTAACAAGACTAACCCCAAGCTACAATGAACAATAAAACTTTACAAAAAAAATGACAGAAATACAATACTTATCATCGAGAGGTTATAGAATTTTTAACAGGAAATTCATTACATAAAGTCCTCACAGCGTAGCTCTTTTCTAATGAGATCCTTAAGAGTTATCATAACTTCCATTTCTTCTAAGATCTCAGTTCCCCTTAAGGCTTCCATAAGCTTGAGCCACTCATCCAATGAATAAACATTTAGATATTCTGCTCTAAATTTGGAGAATCTGCCAACTTTTATGTTCAGAAAATGTCCATCCTTGGAGAGTCTGCTCATCCCTTTTTCTTTAAGCTCATTTGAGCTCTTCTCCATTCTTGCAAGTTCTTCTGCATACTTCCTATCTCTTTCTTCCTTCTCAGCTTTTGCCTTTGCATTTTTCTCATCTCTTTCTTTTACCCATACACAATACACATCTTTCCAGAATCTTGTAATAGTATCCTTATCCTTCATTAGACTGATCACTCTTTTAAACTCTGTGGTTGAAAGTGTGTCCATTAGATTGCTGCCCAGTAGAGTGAAAGAACCATCTTCACAATAAATTGTGACTTTTGTATATGATACAATCCAGACTCTGACTATTTCTTCAGCCAGCTGTTGAAAATATTCTTCATCTATGTAGCACCAATTTATTGGGAGAAAGTCAGTTTGATCATAATAGAGATATTGATATTTCAGTAACTGGCAGTGGCTTTTCTTTTCTTCCAACAGATTTAAAGTGTGTCTTGATTGGAGTTTTATATGAAGGTAGTTTTGTGATTTTTTTTAAGCTGGTTTTAGTGGTAGTGATTGGAATTTTGAGAAGTGAATTTGTGGTTGGCTTTTATAGTAATTTTGGTTTTAAGGTGAGAGATGGTTGAGTGTTTGAGGTAAGAGATTTGGTAGGTTGAGATTTTGTCATAAGGATTTGTAGGGATTGGTGGTGAGGTTCTGAGCCATCTTACCTTTTCTTGCTTCTCCTTTCTTCTCCTCTTTTCTTGTCATCATTCTTTTTTTCATCCTTCTTCTTATCCTTGCTGCCAGTTACTCTTCATGATTGACTTGGATTTGAGCCAGAAGGTTTTTGTTCATCATGCTTCTGCTCATCATCATCCTTGTCATTTCTTAGATTAAACTGAGTGGGTGCCAGCATGGTTCAGTATTTACAAGATACCTTTCAAGATTCCTGATTATTTTTCCATCTTCAATTTTCTTGGTCTTTTAATACTTCAAATCAGATTGAAGAGTCATGATTAGCCTCATATTCCCTCTCACACAGTTCTTGGGAACATTGAAGATTTGTTTTTCTTGGTTTGTGAGCAGATATAGCACATCCCCTTGCTTGGATATAGATAGGCTTCAGGTAAAACTGTTATCTGTGCATCTCTGAGCTCATGAAGAAGCTGACTGTCCTCTGCGATGACTACATGGACTTTTTCAATCACAACATCTAGCTCAGATGCCCTTAGAGCTCTGAAATTTGAGAGAGAGACTTGAAGGCATCTATCCACGCCACCATCATTGATATTAACAACAATCCTCTTCTATAGATAGTCCTCAACATTCACAACTACTGCCCTGATGGAGTTGATAGTCTTGGCCAATGCTCTTTTGTATGTGATGAAGTTATTTTTAAGAGACATCCTCAGGACTGCAAGAAGTTCACTAAATTCTTGATCTTGATTTGATCCTTCTGCAGCCTTGATGAGTCTTTCTTTTCCCACATCTTGAATTTGTTGAGGTTTTGAAGAGCTTTGGCCAACCTAAATAGGCTCTTTTGACTTAGATTTAGCATCCCTGTATTCTTGAATCCCAGCCTCAATCTCCCTCTTAGTCTTGGTGATAGGCATGCGTAGAAGAGTTGGTAATTCTGTCCTTATTTGTTCAGGTAGTGAGGGCAGTGGTATGTTGAGCCTTCATGATGGCTCCCAAAGCAACAGAATTCTGCATTTTGAGATGCTTGTGAGAGTCCCCTAGGGTTTTGATATTTGTTTGTTGACTCTGTATTAAGGATGTAAGAGCTTGAACTTGGGCACTTAGTGAGTCATTAAGAGATTTGAGAGAAGGAACTTGATGTTGCAGTTCTTGAACTTGTAGTTTGGAGGAGGATTGATATGTTAAGGAAGTAGAAACCCCAAAAGTGTCCTATACAGCCTTCTTGATTTCATCCATGAGCAAGGCTGAAGGAGTGTATCTGCTAGAGTGCATTTGATCCGGCTTCAGTCTTGTGCCATTAGAGTGAATGATGTGATTTTGAACTTGTTCATATAAGGCCACAAATGAGGTCCTGCGATTCTTGACACTTGTTTCCATTCCACTGAGATCTTACCTTGACATCTGGTCAACAAAGGTTATGAATTTGTTCTTGATTTCAGTTTGAGAAGGAATGATTTGATCCATCTTTTCCCTCACCATATTCATTATTTTATCTTGATGTTCAGTCAATGTGATTTGAAGTGCTTTTCAAAAGTTGTGGAAAGCCTTGATTTGAGCCTTATATATATTATTGATGGCATCTTACACTTCCTGGGGAGTTAGAGATCTAGCACTGCTTCCCACAATAATGATATACTCTTCCCTGAACTTAGCTAGCACAACATCCATTTCAATAAAAAATTCTTGATCTATCCAAGCATCACAGTTTGCATCCTAACCAGCTTCATCAACAAGTTTAGCTTGATTTTCTTCAACATCTGTCTGGTAGGTGAGCATGATAGCTTGGTAGTCCTGATTTGATATATTGGATGTGAGAAGCTGTTGTGAGATTTGTGCAAGGCCTCCAATCTGGTCAACTATAAGATCTTCAATGGTTGAAGGTTGATCTTCAGTTTCTTGGAGCCATTGGGAGATTAAGTGAGGTTGTTGAGGTTGAGAGGTTGATGGTTGGTTTGTTGGGTGAGAAGGTGACAGGGTATTAGAACCACCTCTGACAGGAGTCACAGTTTGACTCACAGTAGGCACTGTGGTTCTGACAGGGTATTGTTCCTTACCAGTTGTGGGAACCTCCATTTGAATTGGAGGGGATTTGAATATGCTACTGTCATTTGAAATAGCCTCAAACCCTTGTGTGTCTTGCACCACACTGTCACTTAAATGTGTTATACTTGCCTACTTTGTGACAGGATAATTGGAAATTGTACTCCTAGCATCAATTGTTAATGCAATTTCTGCTAGGGTTTTGAGGGGAGTTGTTCCTGGAACAGGAACCTCCAATTGAATTGGAGAGGATTTAGATATCTCCCCCTCAGGAGTACTACCCTCAAATCTTACAGTCTGTGAAGACTGATTTGCACATGAAGGTGCATTTTCAACCACCATGGGGTCTTTAGTAAAAACTGATGAATCCCCCATATTTGTGATGGTGTCATCAAGGTCTACCCCAGCTAGTAGCCTCTCACCATCTGAATTTAGTGTCTGGGTGGTGAGCAAGGTTTCTTGAACCAAGTCATTTGAAAGGGGCAGCACTTGAGGATTTGATTTAAGTATTTCAATATAGGAAGAAGAAATATTATATATAAGAGTTTGAAGTTTAGGACTGAGTGTTGGCAGCTCCCCCTGAATGGATGAGGGAGCTTCAAGAGATGTGATCTCCTTGTGTGTGCCATCCTTGTTTCTCCTTCCATACAATTGTATTTGATCAAGTGATGGTTGTGCAGACTTTTTAACATGGTGATTTTGGAGAATGCTCTTTTCAATAGAAATACTATGTTGAGAGGATATCTCTAGAATCTGTTTTGGCCCCATTTGTACAACTGCATCCTTTTGGGAGGATACAGAGGTGGCTTGAGTGGTCAACTCAGTTTTCTTAGCCTTCTTTGGTTTTTTGACCAAAGGTAACTCAGTTGGTGTTTGTTCCTCACCACTCTCATTCATTACAGTAAGGGTTATCTCCTTTCTCTTCTTTTTACTCACTTCATCCTTTTGAGAGGATGAAGTGGTTGATTTCCTAGCTGCTATTTGTTTTGAATAAGTGGTCTCAGCTTGGGAAGGCCCCTGTTGGTTTTCCTGTATTTGAACTTCTACAGGTTCAGGGACCATAGTTGTACTAGATTGTACATTTGATCTCATGTTAGGCATTGGGTAAGGGTAAGTCTTATACCTCTCCATCACGAATGGAGTGATTTTCATACTTACATTTACCTTGTTCTTTGTAGTAAGTGAACCAAATATTATTTTGGACACTTGCTTACAATTGCCTATTTTAGTGCTATCTATACCATTCAACAAATGTGTGTCTGTTACTTTATGATTTAAAGTAGACATAATAAATATAGAAAAGAAAATTTCCTTACCTCTAGAAGACTGGGGAATAGTTAGCCTGGTGGCAAGTTCTTCCAGGATCAATAGACCAACATTCAAGTGTCTGTTGTGGGCTATTGAGAACACCAGCTTCTGCACCACACTAGAGATGTTGTCATACCCTGTCTTCCTACATGTGAAGGCCCTTACTATAGAATCAAACACAAAGGACCATTCCTTCCTTAGGTTTATTCTATTCAATCTTTCCAGGTTCATTCTTCCACCATAGTTGATGAAGTCCATGAACTCAGCAAGCTCATCTTATGTTGGCATCTCCACTAGATTTGCAGTTGGAAGACCCAAAGCTGCATTCACATCTTTCTCATTGAACTCTATCCGTTGGCCTCCAATTATGCAAGATATCACCAAAGATACAGAGTTGTCATTCATAACAGTTCTCGATGTAATATCCGGGATATATCCTGTAATTATTTTTGCTAATAAATAATTAATATATGTGTTCAGTATCTATTCTGTGAATTAATTGTTAAGTGTTAAATGTGTTTGGATGTTTAAAAATATTATTAATTGAGTATTTTAATTTTTATATGTCCAAAATAAAATATGGATATTTGTCATATCTTCTTAATTATTTTTATGTTGATTTATGGATTTATAAGGATCATATGAAATTTATAAAATCTTTTTCCGAGTATTTAAAATCTATTTTATAAAAACGGGAACCAACCGATGTCATCCGTTGTTACGTTTTTGGAACTCGAAACTCTTCCGAGAACTCCTTCCTAACCTAATTGTAATATTCCGAGCATATTCCATGTTTCGACTTTTTCGATCCGGCGTACGGTTTGTCTTGCGCTGGTCCCGGCACAACATTTTCGATACAATATTCGTTTCGGTAAATCAATAAAACTCATATTTTCGATAAACGGGAGATTTTTATTAAACTATCCCAATTATCACCTCGTAGTACGTGTAACCAGGCGCTGAGACCAAGACCGCAGTACAAATTATACTGGTTTGGATAATTGTCCCGAAAACCGATACCGTTTGGATCAGTTTTTACAAATAAACGTACCATTTTATATCCGGAATGATCCAACGGGATACTAATTTTCTGTAATTATAAATAGCCTTTACCATATTTTATTTCGTATCAAAAATCATTTGCAGTCAGTAATTATATAAATTTCCAGAGAAAATTCATATATTCATATAATCTTCTGAGAATCAAACCAACAATCGGAGGTGATACCGGAGTCCGTTTGAAAAGCTCGAGTACTCAATCCAAAGGTCTTGAGGTGTTCTATCAGATTCTGTGTTCCAAATCACTGCCGAAATCAAGGTTTATTTTCTGAAAAATTATTTATTTTCGAATTAATTTTATTAAAAATATGAATTTTTGTTCGGATGATTGTTTGTATGATTTGATGCTTGCATGTTGTAGAGCTTGTTTTCCTGATGATTTTCATATGTCATACGTCTGATTTGGAGTTCAATAACATGTTCAAAATTGAGTTTAATTCTCGAATTTTAAAATTAGGGTTTATAACCCGTATGAATGTTTTCAATTGAAATTTGGGGCTTTTTGATTTAGGGGTTATTAGCTGTTGATTTATAGTGGATTATGTTCCTTAGGAAATTTGCAATCGATTGGTATATAGCTCGTTAACAGAGGATGTCTGAATTAAAGGGAGTTGTGTTTTGAAAATTCCCGATATTCGCCGGAAACCGGCGATGTTCTTGGCCATTTTTCGGCCAGAACAGGGATGATTGTTGTGTTTTGATTGCATGAATCAATACCTGGTTGCTTGAAGATCATATCTGGAGCTTGTGGTGGGGTGAGGATGCCGGGAACGTATTCTCCGGCCATCCCCGAAGTTTTTCCAGCGACCCCTGTAAAATTACAGTTTAGTACCTGAATTATTGGGGAAGAAACAGTTAGGTCTCTGAACTTTCCAGAATTTGCAAAAATAGGATTCCAGTTTTAAAAATATTCAAAAGTCATATTTCCTATTTATTTTTATTATAAAAATTCGATTTTAATTTCTGAAAATTCCAAAAATTATTATTTTAATTCCAAAAATTATTTTTAATTCAAAAATAAATCTGAATTAATTAGTTAATTAATATCAGTTAATTTTTAATTGATTAATTAGTCAATTAATTCGAAAATTAATTGATTAATTGATTTAATTAATTATTAATTAATTTTATTTAATTATTTAATTAGATTTAATTATTTAAAAATGATTTAAAAATTCCGAAAAATAGTTTCGAGCTTTAAAATATTATTTAAATTGTTTTCAAGGCTCGATAATTATTATAAAATTATTTTGAAGCCAAAATTGGCCAACCGAACCCTATTTACTACTTCAAAATTGATTCAACGATCTGTTTTAATTCCAAAAAATGTTTTAAAAATCATTTTAAATATCCGAAAGCCTATTTATGACCCGAGACTTCTTTTTAAATGATATACCATTGATTATGTGACGTGTTATGTATTATATGTGACTTATTGGTTAACTGTCGGTCTATATATTCGCTATTTACTTATTTATTGCATAACTTTCAATCCGTTAATCGGATTTGGGTGAAATGAAGGGTAGATAGAAGTATGTGTCGAATAGAATCGTATGAGTTAAATATTGATAGATGCTTATGATATGTGAGCAGAAGAGGCAAGACGTATGAAAGCGAAACAGATAGTCAAGGAGTAAGACAATGGTGATTGAGAGCAAGTGCAGTATAATAAGCTAGTACCAGGCAAGTGTTCTGAACTTTCTCGAGATATTGTAGTGATTGATATTCCTGTTTTATATTGCAAGTGCTTTGAAGCACTGAACCCTAAACCTTGATTCCATTTATTGATCTTGAGCCGTAAACCTGATTCTTTCTAGACCATTGATTGTTGTATACCCAAATACGAACCTCAAATATACGTTACTACTCCACAAATACATACCAACTAAATATTAAACGCTGAACCAAATTGCTTACACATTCAAACCATTGTATCTTATGCTTTGAAAGACCAAATTCTTGGAACCCTGAAATGTTGATTCCTTTGTTATCCAATTCTTACATTACCTAACAGCCAAGCTTTGAAAATGCCATATAGATCTTTATACAGATTGAAACCATTTTTATTATTGAACGTCCAATATTGTTAATGATCCTGTTTATTGTTTATTACTGCTTATTCTATTATTATGGTAGAATTGGATTGTTTTTATAAAATTGTGGACCAGATTCGTGGTCAGACCATATAATTGTCAAGTTAGGCCAATGTGTGCCTTGGATCCAGTAGTTAGAGCAGTGCTGTGTGCTTTGCTCGGGGTTAGTGCGTGACTGATCAGCACCCTAACCTTGGTTTTTAAAATGAAAATATAATATCCAATTCTAGATCATAATCCATTGTTCACTTGATATCATAACCATATTTCCCTGATGATCATTATTCTTAGTTTTGTCATTGTGACTTGCTGAGCTAGTTAGCTCATTTGTGCGATGTTGTTTATGTTCTTTTCCAGTTAAGAAGGAACCGGTTGGTACCGAGGATCCCCAGTCCAGCGCGAGAGCTAGGGGTTCAGGTTGATCGAGTTGAGCTAGTAGGCTTCTTTTGGGATAATTTTAAGTTTGTAAAAGTTTGTAATAATGTTTAATACTCAGTTCTGAGTTTGGATAGTTGGGATTTGAACGGTTTGTAATATAAGTGTGTGTTTGGCTTGTGTGCATACTTTAACCTGTTGCGGTCCATGGTAGTTGGTAAGTAGGGTCACTGCATATTATTATTATTATCTTTATTATTGTTATAAGCAGGTTATAAATAGTGTGTGTGTGGACCCCAAACTTCTGACCCGGGTTTGGAGGGCGCCACAGTTCTCACCATAGCTGTTGTCCAAACTCATGCAGAACATCCATGTACAGGACTAGGTTAATAGTTAAAGCACCTGCAAGATAGGATTCAGAAAAGAATTTCACAAACCCCTTAAAACTATCAAGGGCTTGGTTAGCATCAATAAAGGCAGATAATTGGTTCCTTTTTATGGGATTGTAACTCTAACAATATTGAGTTCCATTGTTGTTGAGTAAGAGTGAATGGGTAAGAAAAATTAGTGAGAAAGAGTTTGAAATGAGAGAGAAATCAGTTTTGAATTGAAAAAGCCAAGTCACTTAGATTTCTCGAAGGCGCAAGTATATGTATCGAGATATCTAAGTATATATAGTAAAAGCAGATGACTTATCAAGGATTCAAAATAGACTTTTGGATTAAGCTTATCGAGAAGTCATTTTGAAAGAAGTTACGTATCGAGAAGTCATTTTAATTAACTCTTTTAGAGAACTAAAATTAACTTATCGAAATATCAAATAAATACTCAGTTTGTCCTAAAATGGACTGAATTAATTCTAATTTTTATTTGAGTAAATCCAAATAAATTTAGAATGAATTTATTAAGAGTAATTTACCAAAATAATTTATTGAATTTTAAATTATTTCAGTTCTGAGTTATTTATAAGTCTAAATGTACTTTTAGAGAACTCTCTGAATTAACACCTATAGAGAAATCTACAATAATTTAACGATAAGTAATAATAAAGCTTATCGAGAAGTCCCTCGAGAAGTCAGAAAATTGACTTATCGAGAACTCACTCGAGAAGTCTTAAAATGACTTGTCGATAAGTCAGTTAGACTTATCGAGAACCCAGTTCTCTATATACTTTTGATCACTTAGATTTAATCTTGTGTTTATTTCATATATTGAAGATGTAAATTAACATTTTGACAGTTCTCTTAGAATTGAAAAATTCCAAGCTGAATTTTTATTTTTGAATAATTAATATGCAGAGATTTCTGAAATATTTATAATTCATATTTCATTTAATTTCTAATAAAATCAAATTAATTTTAATTTACTGGAAATTAGTCTGCAGCAACATATTAGTTGAGTTCTTTCCTTAGGATGAAGAATTTAGCATTCTAATTTCACCTACAAGTATAGTGAAAGTTGCTTCATCCAAAGGTTTAGTAAAAATGTTAGCTAATTGTTTTTCTGTTGGAACAAAAATTAGCTCAATGGTACCATTAGCACCATGTTCTCTAATAAAATGGTACCTTACATCAATATGCTTTGTCCTAGAATGATTAACTGGATTAGCCACAACAGATATAGCACTAGTATTGTCACACATAATTGGAATTTTGTGTAACACTAGGCCATAGTCCATTAGCTGATTTCTAATCCAAAGCACTTGAGCACAGCAACTTCCAGCAGCTATGTATTCTGCTTCAGCTGTGGAAGTTGACACATATTGTTGTTTCTTGCTATGCCAGGATACAAGTCTTTTTCCAAGAAACTGACAACTTCCACTAGTACTCTTTATGTCAACCCTGCATCCAACAAAATCTGAATCTGTGTATCCAACAACTTCAAAACCAATTCCCTTAGGATACCATAATCCCAAGTTTGGAGTCCCCTTCAAATACCTGAAAATTATCTTAACAACCATCAAATGTGATTCTTTTGGATTGGCTTGAAATCTTGCACATAGACATGTTGCAAACATGATGTTTGGTCTACTTGCAGTTAAGTAAAGTAATGATCCAATCATTCCTCTATAGCTTGAAATATCCACGCTTTTGCCCTATCTATCTTCACCCAACTTTGTTGTTGTGGACATAGGTGTAGAAGAGGTGAACAATCAACCATGCCAAACTTCTTCAATAAATCTTTAACATACTTAGTTTGGTTGATGAAGATCCCATCAATTCTTTGACTAACTTGAAGTCCAAAAAAGTAACTTAATTCCCCCAGCATGCTCATTTCATATTCACTCTGCATAAGCTTAGAGAATCTTTGGAAAAAAATTTCATTTATAGAACCTGTAATAACCCCAATTTTTTGAATTTTTTTAAACCCTGATGAATAGTAACTTTTGTTGATGATGTTGATTAAGGAAAATTATCAGACCACACTATATAGGAGTACTGTTATAGAAATTCTGAGATCGTATTAATATTCTATAAAGTAAATGAGTGTGTGTAAAGGTCGTCATAATTCGAATCCGGACACTTTGATTTTTCCCGAAAATCAACCAGATACCGAAAGAATTAAGTATAAGGTAACATAATTAAAAGGATTTAAATTCAAGGATTATAAGAGAGGATCATTAAAGGAGTATAAAATATCAAGGAAGGTTTAGGGAAGCCCAAGTAACAAGATCCTAGATATGATCCCTCAAACGATTAACGAAAACGAGAGTTAAGCGAACCGTAAAACAGATAAGCAACCAAGAATCAAGCTTGTACAAGAATCCATGGATTATGACATCATCAAACCACAAGATGAAGACATGTGGCATGGAAGTGACATAGGATGATGAGGTAATCATGGTTAATTATATATTTGTCAAGAATGAATTGTATCCATGCATTTAAACCATAGTTAAACCAAGGTTAGTTGACTAACCAAACAACAAACACCACAAATTATTCAAAGGCAAGCAAAGAAGCATTTCTCTCTCATTTTCCTTCATGAAACTCTCGGCTCCTTTTGGAAACAAAGGAAAGAAAGATCAAAGCTCAAGCTACACTCATCTTTAGCTATCAAGGTAATTATGTAAGCTTCTTGGTGGTTAGTTATGCATATCCTATGAATCTAAGCTTCCAATTCCTTACCATTCTTTTCTATTAATTCATGGAAGAAGATGATGAATAGTACTTTCTTGAAATTAATTTTGTGTTCTTGATTTCTTTGGAAATATCAAGCTAGTAGGAGGATAGATCAAGGCTCCCTAAGGTTTCCTAGAAACTTATCACACACCAAGGAATGTATAAACTTCAAACCTTAGCCTTTACTTTAATTATTAGTGAGTTTGATGGTTGTTTATTAGTGAGTTTGATAGTATTATTAAGTTGAGGTTTTGATGTGTTAATGATTGTGGGTTGTTTGGTGAAGTTTTGGTGTAGTGAGAAAATTGGTAATCGCGTAAACATAGCCTTTGTAATGCCCATTTTTATTCAACTGTTTGTACTTAGTGTTCAAGATAGAAAGCTCATTGATCAATCTGCAGCCTTGCCATATTTAGTTAGATCGTGTCGTAAGCTTCATTTCGGTATGTGGTTCGCTTAGATCCGATGTACGGTTTAGGAGAAACGACCGTTTTAAGTAATGGCATTTCGCGAGCGAACCATTACCCCTTGCATTACTTTGAAACCTTATTTAAGGCCCTTAAAGACTAATTGGATTACAAAACAATTATGTAAGGTGGACTAGGCAGTTGGTAGAGTATTCGCAAAAGAGTCGCCTTAAAATTCGTAACTGTTAATTTATTAAAATTAGTGGAGCAGAGGGTACGCAAGCGATTAACGCAAATCGTTTAGCGTATAAGCGACCATAAGCGACCGTTAGGGTATGAGTGAGTTTTGACTAGTTTCTTAAGCGACCGTGGTCTAATTCCGGCTTATGTTATTGTTCATAGGTTACCGGACCCACTCTAAGTTCAAGTCTACCCCTGAACACTCAGGCAAGTTTTCTACCCGTTATACTGTTGTTGTGATGTAATATATTGATGCATTATCTTGAGATAAGTGCATGGTTATTATTAGCAAAGTCTTGCGATATATTGGAGCATGTTGATATGATATATATATGCATGCCTACTTCATAATCTTGATTTCTTGTTATCGATTCAATTTTTTATAAACTGCATAATACTTTTGCTAGAGATAGGCATTATTTCCGTATACCCTTAGTATAGGGGACCCAGATTTGAACATTTTCCTAAAACAGGGAGGTGAGGTTTCCAAGTATATATTATATAGTTTTCTATAACTATTAATCAAATAAGGTATATTCGATGGTTTTGAATAATAATCAAACTTATTTTCGATTATTCAATGAAGATCTTACTTTCGTATAAGTATATCTTTTGTTATTTATTATACGTTTCAAGTATGAGTTTTAAAACTTCTACGTCATTTATTTTTATAAAGATTATCCTTTATGGGAATATTATTTAAATAATAATATTCAGATATTTTCTAACATATCGGGACTGATTTATTTTATTAAATCATCATTACTCTAAACATTCTTAAAAAATGTTTTCGAGTCTTCAAAATGATTTTAAAAGTTAGAGCGGATCCCAAAATTCATTTTCAAATATAAGATCTTCCTTTCGAGAGGGATTTAAATACTCGCTCAAAACCTAAGGGATCCGGCTCTGTGGTGTATTTTATATTCGCAATGAGGTTGCTGATTTGATAAAGAGCTTTTGATTACTTGCCCAACATTCGGGAAGTAAGTCCTTCTAAATGAGTCGGCATAAGCGACATGCCGGGGTACGGTCTATCAAAGTGTAAGTGGCTGGGTGGCAGTCCATCAACACGTATGAGGCCGGGTGGCGGTCCAGCACAAGGTCCTAATGCGGCCAGGGTGATGACCGGTGGGGGATTCATCCATCTACTAGTAGAAAAGGTTACTTAATGGGTATCTTTTCCTGATCAGCAAGATATCGTGTTTATGCCAAAATTTTCTTCTTTCCCAATTCATTGGGTATTATAACTCTATTTATACTTTTCATAACAGAGGTTTTCAAGGAAAGTATGAGATATATATATAGGTGTATATATATATCGGGACTTAATGAAGTATCTTGTGACTTTATTTCTTTTGAATGATATTTCAAATATTGAATCAATTCAAGTCTTATCTTGTAGTCTCATCTATGTGATGAACTTTTGAAACTGATTATAGCTTGAGCGGTGGTAGTTCGAGTAGTATTCGGAAAATATATAAGTATATTGGAGTATCTTGTAACTTCATCTTTTCAACTCATATCTAGTTAATGATTATCTTATAATTGATAAAGATTTTCAGAAAAATGTTGAGACAAGGTTAGATATATGAGATCACCTTGCAACGATATTTTTATACAGTTATAAACTGGAACTCTATGTATATTATACATGTCAGAGGATTTCAAAGATTTTGAAAAGTATATATGTATATATATACTGAATATTTTGCGACTTCGTCGCATTAAGATATCAAACTTGGTTCATTTCTTCTTGACCAAGACTTTCATGAGTACTATGAGAAGGCTCATATATTGTTAATTACATTACATGTTATTTTGGTGGGCTTGTTGCTCACCCTTGCTTTATTCTTTCATCACACAACAATAACTAGACAAGATGAACAGGACCAAGCTCCCAATTCATGAGCGGATAGGATCCGCAGTTTCCTGTAGGCGTTGATGCCGCTGTAGCTGAGGTAGAAACTACAAATAGGCTAGGATTTCAACTTTTGATGTACCAGACTTATGTAAATTTATGAATTGTAATAATGGCAAAGATTATGTAAATCTATTCAGAAACCCTTTTGAGGTGTAATGACTTATAATTGTGGAATAAAATGACTTGTGTTATTTTTGATATTCATCTCTGAGACTATAACTTATGGTGTGTGTGTATATTGTGGGGTCAAAGTACGCAGTAGTTGGTTGTTTATTAAGATTGAGTGTTATTAAGGGAAATGGAACTCTTGACAACCCGGATCCCCAACCCCGGATTTTGGGGTGTTACAAAAATGGTATCAGATCCAAGCGTTATAAACCTCAGAGATGATGCGTCGTTAAAATGATAAGTTCAATAAGATAATAAGAACTCTTGCCAAGTTCATAGTCGGACTACCTAACGTAGTGCTGACAGTTAAAACCCTTATGGGAACCCTTATAAATATCATGATAGTAACATAGTTCATTATCTTATAGGGCAACAGAGCACCGAACAATGAGGTTCAGGAGCATCAGCATGAGGATATTTTATTACATGTTGGAGATTAGATTGTGAATCCGATAGAGTACCCTAACGAGGGACCTAATGAGATTCATATTGAGAATGTTGCGGTTGAGGATGTTATCCCACAAGGGATTGTTGCTGAGGAGGATCTCGTGGAGGATCCTAACAAGACTAAAGAGATGATCGTTGAGGAATTGAGGACCGTAGTCAGGGCAACTATCAGAGCTAAGATGTCCGCAAGGGCGGCATGAGAGGATAATGAGTTACCAAGGGCACAAAGAATAGTGAGGGAAGATGGAGCGGGGCCTTCCATGGCACCAGTTATGCCAGTATCAGAACCTCTCCAGGAGGTTCCTGTAGACATCCATGAGGTTCCACCAATTCCTGTTCCCTCCCCTATACAGAGCCCAACACCTACTGAGGAAATGCCACCTTTATCTCCTGCACCATTGTGACCTGATACCGTGCTTGGTTATCCATTTGGATCTTCTGGGTCTGTACCACCTGCACCACATGGACTGCTAGATGCTACCGTTCAGGCTTCTCTTATCGCTGATTATCATATGACTTTGGGTGGCCTGTCTGAGGCCCGTAATGTTGGGAGTGATCTGTTCGATTGACTTACTATACCAAGGAGTGAGGGTGGGGTACTTCCGACAGGATTAGCTTATAGCATTGACAGGATTGAGGCTACAACTTGAATTACAGCCAGAGGCCATCTTGAAGGTCAGATTGATCCAGCTCTACTTGCGACTATCTTAGACCTCATCACCTCTTTGATGGAGCAGGTTAGGGATGTCGTGTGTGCCCGCATTTCTTGATCCATAGTAGTGTGCAAAGCCAGAGCGATCAGACAAGGATTTTCATGCATCACCACTTTTGGAGGATTAGCCTAAATTATGAATGATTAGTCTAGATTGATTAGATGAATATCTGTGGTAGTACTTTTATGATGGAACCGCTCAGATCAGATGATGCAATTGTCTTTCATGTGTTTATTTGTTGTACTCTTGAACAAATGGTTATGCATATATTTGTTCCTTTTAGTTCAGATTAGTTCTTTTATGATAAGATCGCAAGTTTATTCATATTGATAATTGCACTGTTAACACTTAGGAGTGTCGTGAAGTGTATAGAAAAAGGAGAATTCATATTTTCCGACCATGTAAGGACTGTACGAGAGAAAGACTTAAGTAAAGTAAGTAAAACCAATATAAAGAGTTCCTCAAATTTTTCTGAGCATTATGCCCCCACAAGGAATGAGATTAGGGCAACCCTGAGTTTGATAATCAGGGAGGTCGCAATCAAAATATAAGAAACCCAGAACATAATGAAGTGGAAAAATGAGGATTTTAACATATAAGATGACCCGATTATGAGAAAAGGATGAAACCCTTCATACCGAGGAAATGGAAGTTAAGGCAAGGGCCTGGCTACAGGAAACAGAGGAATCATTTGAGATTCTAAATGATTAATGAGGCGCAAAAGACTGTTTTATCATTTACCTTCTGAAGGGAGAGGCTAACCGCTGGTGGGAGGCCAAGGAAGATATAGAGAAAGATATTTTAATAAACTGGTTAAGGTCCAGTCAATTGTTTTGGGGAAAGTACTTCCCAGAGTATAAAAGAGAAGTGGGAGAACAGCTTCTAAGAACTGAGAAAAGATTGGTGACGACCCCTGTGTTGGCGTTGCCGGATGGAAAAGGAGATTTTGTGATTTATAGTGACGCCTTGCACAAGGGATTAGGGTGTGTGCTTATGTAGCATGGTAAGGTAATCACGTACGCGTCCAGACAATTAAAGGAATATGAAATTCGATATCCTACCCAGAATCTTGAGCTTGTGACAATAGTTTTTTCCTTAAGGATTTGGAGGCACTACTTGTATAAATAGAAGTGCGAGGATTACGCCGATGATAAGAGCCTCAAGTACATTTTCACGCAGAAGGAGCGTAACATGTGCCAGAGGAGATGGTTAGAGCTAATCAAGGATTATGATTGTGAGATCTTTTATCATCCAAGGAAGGCCAACGTGGTGGCTGATGCCCTTACTAGGAAAGAGAGGCTCGAGATGATAATGACTTCAGGAGAGTGGATAAGAGATTTTGAGAAGATAGAGAAGTTGTGAGCCAGACCAGAGAAGGGCTAGTATGACAAATTATGAATCTAGGTTGAGAAAGTTGTCAAGGTTCATCTGAAGGACACGAATTCAGAATAACGGGATGTTTGAAATCAATGCTTATGTTGTGTTGGTTCATGAAATGGTTATAGAAATGAAAATAAAAGACTATAAGGGGAAGGAGTATAAAGGGATATAAAGGAAATAGAGTTGATAAGCGATAAGGGAGTTAGGTATGTAAAACCCTAAGAAACCCTAGCAATAAATATAGAGAATTGTGTCATCATCAGCGCGAGGGTGACTGATCATGAGATAGAGTCAAGGTTTGAAGGCGTAAGCGATACGTATAATTAATCCCCTTTAAGTTGAGAGTATTCGATGAAACTTTGAGATAAACTGATGGATTAATAAGGAAAAACGGATGGACTGAGGAGATAGGATAACAAGAAATTAGGAAAATGGGATGAAGGAAGTGACCTTCAAGAATGTGAACTCTATGTAAGACCGGTGGCTTGATACCCAGAAAGGGAGATGCCAGATATAAAAGATATATCAACATTGAGATGACTGTTGAGATAAATAACAGAGGTAAATGAGTAATTAGAAAAAAAAAATCCACGTTGAACACGACCAATATCTTTCAGAACATCCCTTCTATCATTACCAAATCATGTAAGAAAAGCGGATAACCGTTATTATCTTTTAGAGGCCATATGGATTGGCATCAATTTGGAAAAGGATGTTATATAAGACTAAGTATAGACTATCAAGGTGGGAATGATTGAATGAGATACCCTTACCAGGGATATGAATTGATTTATCAATGAAAGAGTGGAAGTATTTTTAAAGGTGGAATTAAGGATAAAACCCCAATAACTTGAGATGAACCCTAGGGGAATGTATAAAGGTTGGCATTTCACCCTTAATAGGGGCAATATGAGTTTTGACAATACAAATTGGAAGGACTCAGGTAACAACAACCTTTAAGAATCAGTAGAGAAATTTTTCAGAAGTATATAGACAATGGTTCTAGTATTAGTAAATGGTATTTTGATATGCCCTATATCTAGGGAATACAAGAGGAATGATTCAAAGATAACCTTAGAGGTTTTACAAGGAGAGTGGTGATATTTAAGTTTTCACAAATTGAAATTTTGGTAAAGGAAATATGACATAATAATAATGCCAAGTGGGGCACGTGTTAAACCATGAGAAAGTATGGATCAAACCAGTAAAGGTCGAAATTGTTTAAGGAAATTAGGACCTAAGATAAATGACGTCCTAAGTATGATCGAGAGTCAGTCATGACAATGTTAACCTCTAAAGACCGAGGCAATAACTTTTGGAAAATGGTGATATTTTTTTCTCACCAGGACTTAAGAAAAGCATTTTCACATAAGCAGTGATTGGAAATGAGGTAGAAAATTTAGTTGGAGATCGTTCAAATAACATTATTTTATAAGGAACTTACTATCTAGAAAGGCCAATGAGGTGGCCGACACTCTAAGTGTAAGAGAGCAATTATAGGAGCTCGTGCCAGAGGAATACAGTGATGATGGTTAAAGCCGTGAAGGTTGTATTATGGTATGAAAGATTGACATTCGTTCTGATGATTGTGCGATACTCAACCATAATAGTAGTTTGGTAAAGATTTACTTCATGTAATCGCCGTGAGCGGGCTATCTATCTTAGAAGGTCCTATCTTGAGATAAGCTAGGACCATGTTACAAAAAGACTAAATGAAATTTTGAGCTGCATGTCTCCCAATAAAGACATATGGTTAATTATGGTATTAACCTGTTATCGTTGCTTTTATTGAAACTCTTCTGCAATTTTATCTGCTTCATGACATATGTACGTCAAGTTCATGAGTGTTCTTCATGAATCATGAATGGTGATTATGTTACGTCCTTAGAAGAATTCAAAATGGTAGGTATGGACTCTGTATGGTTAGATATTAAGATTTCATGGAAAACGAATGACTACAGTAGGTCAGCGGTGGACCATAGTAATGCAGCAATGATTCAGCGAGTAATGAGCCGATTACAACCATACGAGTTGTATTGGAATGGATATTAAGATTGAGTACCACTGATCGGGTCGTGGTGATGTATAAGTTATTATTGATAGAACAACTTGATAAGTGGATTTTATATCTACTTGGAATGCTTCATTAAAGGCTTAAGTTAGTGTTTTGGACTCAAGTTATTGGTATTTTTAATGTGTTTTTCTGTTATTGCATTTAAGGCATCAGTTATATGGAAAAATGAGTTTTTCAAGGAAATATGCTGAAACGAGATCAGAATTGGAATCCTAGGCCATTCTCAAGTTGTAGAGAATCTTGTTAGCTTCGCGTAGGCAGTTGAATCGCCTAATTCTGATGAGCAGAACTCAAGATATGGCCAAAAGAAGAAATGTCAGATTTTTTCAGAATGTCAGCGCGGCCGCGCCAGAACCAGCGCGCCCGCGCAGCTGAAACACTATTCCAGCGTGGCCGCGCCCGAAAACAGCGCGCCCACGCCCGAAAACAGCGCGCCCACGCCCGAAATAGCGCGACTGCGCCCGAAAACAGCGCGACCGCGCCTGGTTTCTGCCCTAGAATCCTGAGTTAGTCGAAATTGAAGATTTTGAGAGTCCTGGTCATCCTGGAGCCTATATATACCCATAAAAAGATGTTTTTAACAAGAAGGAGACCTAGGAGAGAATAAGAAGACCTAGAGAGCACGAGAAGGCTACAGAGAAGAAGACTCTTATTTTCCCTAATATAGTTGATACTTGGATGCTCATTTTTGATTTGTCTTTGAACCCTGGTACTCTTATATTGTTTATTATCATGCTTTCATTGGAACCCATGGTAATGATGAGTTCGATTATGAACTAATCGTTATCGTGGGGTTCTAACGGATTTACTTATGGATTTCTTTAGTTAATTTATTTCAATATCTTGGTGTGTGGTGATTGATTGATATCCTAGTATTGGTTATGCTTATTCGTCTTATGTGCGTAGCTAACATATAAGATAGTGTGTTAATCTCTATTGAAGTGACAATTAATATAGAGAATTAGAACTTGCCATGCTAGCATAGGTTCATATATTTATATGCATGATTCGTAGGTAATTTTAACCATCTTACTTGCCCTATGTAATCATGATAGATAACTTGTGAATTAAACCGTTATGTTTTCAATTCTTATAGACATACAAGGACTAAGCATAATTGGTGTCTATTCAACATCTATCTCTTTTATGGATGCTCGGTAGTAGGGTATTCGTACAACGAAAGTTGGCATTTACTAGTTTCGTATTATCTGATTAGTGTCATCACCATTACATGCTAAGGTTAAGAACAGTGACTTTGAATGAAGTATTTAATGAAGTTAGAATCCCATGTTTGTCTCATATAAGTAATTCAACCTCAATTCTCTTAGTTAATGTTATTTAGTATAATCTCTTAGTTTAATCAAAACCCAATTTATTATTTATCTTAGCATTGAACGATAGCCATATCATTATTACATAGGTGCATAATCTATAATTAAATTAAACCGGTCTCTGTGGGAACGAATCTGATTTATATCTTATACTACTTGCGAACGCTGATACTTGCGTGTAATTTTAGCGCGTATTTTCGCCTTAACAAATTTTTGGGCCGCTGCCGGGGACTCGGTATTGTTAATTTTTCATTTATGTGTTTGTCATCAGTGGTTGTTAAAGTTCATTGACTCGAATTCTTTTACTTTCACGGTTTACTTGTTGTGCTTCAGGTACTCATTACAATAGGAGATCCAACAGTACGAACAAAAGCCTTGATGGATTTTTCTCAACCCAAGATCAATGAGATTTAATCTAGCATTGTCAGGCCAGCTATCACAGCTAATACCTTTGAGATCAAGCCTAGCATAATTCATTGAAATCTGCGACACCTTCAAGTTTAACGGTATTTCTGAAGATGCTGTGAAGCTGAGACTATTTCCATTCTCTCTGAGGGACAAGATTAAGAGCTGGTTACACTCTCTACTAGCTGGTTCGATTACTACTTGGGAAGATCTTGCTCAAAAGTTTCTTACTAAATTCTTCCCTATGGCGAAGACAGTTGCAATCAGGAATGCTATTACTCAATTTGTGCAGCAATCGGGAGAAACTCTTTGTGAAGCTTGGGAGCGCTACAAGGAGATGCTTAGGAAGTGTCCTCATCATGGAATGCCTGATTGGATGATCATCAATTGCTTCTATAACAGTTTGGGAGCACAGTCAAGACCCATGCTCGATGCATCATTGGGTGGAGCATTATAGGCAAAAAACTATGAGGAAGCTTATGATCTAATTGAACTGATGGCTGCTAATGAATATCAGTATCCAACTCAGAGATTGCCACAGGGCAAGGTAGCAGGAGTTCTTCAAGTGGATACAGCTATGGCTATCATTGCTCAACTAAAAGAGTTGTCTATGAAGATCGATTCTCTAGCTAACTATGATGTTAATCAGATAATCAGTGTTTGTGAGCTATGTGCAGGTTTGCATGCGACGGAATAATGCGCTATATCCAATGAATCAGCTCATTTTGTGAGAAACTTTTATAGATCGCAGCAACCAGTTCCAGACACTTATCATCCTAACAACTGGAATCATCCTAACTTCAGCTGGAGCAACAATCAGAATACGATGCAACAACCGTTCCAGTAGTTTGGAAACAAGCAATTCAATCCTCCTGGTTTTCAGTAACAATTTTGTGACGCCCTCCAAACCCGGGGTCTAGATTTGGGGGTCACTTGCCACTAAACTGTAATAAAATAATCACAGCAGAATAATATAATAAATACGACCCCTTTACCTGCACTGGATTGATCACAGGTTATAGTATGGAACAGGCACTAATACAAACCAACTGTTATTACAAACCATAATCTAATTGGTTTTACAGATTATTCAAATTTTATTACAAACCTCTAGACTATCCAAGCATCCCAAAAGAGCCTACCTGGAATATACACCACTATTTACAAGCACTCGACTTCTGACCAAACCTGGATCTCAAGCCTGCTCTGGCTTAGCTGAAAGATTAGATTGATAAACAAGTATGAGCGAAAGAAATGCTCAGCAAGCAATATAAAATGTACTTGAAATGATAAACCACATTCTGATAATAACTGAACAAAAGGGATGAAAGTAGTAATATTTGATCAATAATAAAGCTTCACAATCTATCAATAATAAATGATAATTTTAGATTGGAATCTAACTCCGACGGACATACTATCACATGCTGATTAGCCCGTGTGATAGCACAAGGTCATGATTCATAGAAAGATGTCCCCAAAATACGAGTACTCAATTAAAAAAGCAATATACCTGCCTGTGGCAAAATGGTGTCATAGTATTTCATATAACACGTAGAAATAGCCCTCCACTGGACCGTCCGTCCCGGTCACTTACGCATTCATCCAACCCATAAAACATTTTGATCAAAGGAGCCGAATCAAAGGACATCCTTAACCATATAACTCCCCATTTCTCATGGTCCAGAGTTATCTCAATAATCGATGGCGAAATAACTAGAACAATTAGTTATTCGCTAATCTCAATTCAATGTTCTATTGTATAGAGTAATTTGTAGCGAAATATAAAACGTTTAACTATTCTGAACTTAGAATAGTATGGAAATCGAAAGAATAAAGTTCAGAGTCAATATCAATTGAATGATGAATAAAGATATAGGTACTTGCATAATATGATTCGAAATAAACGTCACTTGAACAATAAGTGAAGTTAGGGGTACTTGCCTGGTATGCTCGATAACCTCATACTATAACTCAGCTTATAACTGATGGCTACTATCTCCATCTAACACTTGACTGCACTCCTTGCTACTCGATTCTATAAATAAAAGAACTATCTTAATTGACAGAACCAAACTCAATCGACGTAACTATACGTCTGGACATCTACCCGATCGTTTATAACTAGCATGGCATTTTAAAACTGTAAACAGATAGCATGCATATCACGCAACACCTAGTCATGGCATTCATATAACATATAATCACATATTTTATGTAATACATAAGTCAGATCATTAAAAGATACGTTCTAAGGCATTTAGAATTAAAATCAGGTAATATTAGCATTTATCGATCAAATACCGACTCAAACTGATGCACAAATCAAATGACATTGCAATACAAAAGAAATTAGGTCTTAAAAGTATTTTTATTGGAAGCGCAACATTTTTCTGAGTCTGTACGCGTTAGCTTCGTATTAAACGGACAAACGGTTGATTTATTATGAATTTTTGAACATTTTTCGGAATAAAACGGGTCTCCGATTCATTTAATAATTAAATAATAAGGCTCGAACATTCGAAAATAATTTTATAAAAATTATCGAGCTTGGAAAATAATTTAAAATAATATTTTAAAGCTCGAATTTATTTTTTGGAATTTTTAAATCAAAAATAAATAATTAAATCTAATTAAATAATCAATTAAAATTAATTAATAACTAATTAAATTAATTAATCAATTAATATTTAAATTAATTTACCAATTAAATAATTAATTATCAACTAAAATTAATTAATTAAATAATTAAGATTTATTTTGTAATAAAAAATAAATTTTAAAAAAATAATAAATTTTTGAATTTTAAAATAATTAAAATCAGTTTCTGAAAATTTTATAAAAAGAAAATATAATTTTTGAAAATAAACAAAACAGAAATCCTGTTTTTATACAATTCCGAAAGTACAGGGACTGGAATGAAAATATTGTAAAACTCAAGGGACCTACTTGCACTTTGTCCTCGTCCCCGTCACCGGTCGCCAGCGATCGCCATTAACGGCGATCCCGAGCTTTTCCGGCGAGCCGAAACCGACCCAGAAATACACCAAATCGACAGGGATTGTTCACTACGTTGCCAGGAACTCATTTACACAGCCAGAATTTTCAATACATCAACGAAACAGCCGGAATCATTGCCTGAAAATTCCGCCGCCGTTTCGACCCGTTTTGTGGCGCCCTCCAAACCCGGGTCAGAAGTTTGGGGTCCACACACACACCTTAATTATAACCTGCTTATAACAATAATAAAGATAATAATAATATATGCAGTGACCCTACTTATCAACCACCACGGACCGCAACAGGTTAAAGTATGCACACAAGCCAACACACTAATATATTACAAACCGTTCAAATCCCAACTATTTCAAACTCACACTGAGTATCAAACATTATTACAAACTTTTACAAACTTAAATTATCCCAAAAGAAGCTTACTAGCTCAGCTTCCTCAACCTGAACCCCTAGCTCTCGCGCTGGACTGGGGATCCTTGCTACCAACTGGTTCCTTTTTAACTGGAAAGAATATAAACAACATCGCACAAATGAGCTAACTAGCTCAGCAAGTCACAATGACAAAACTGAGAATAATGATCATCAGGTGACTATGATTATGATATCAAGTGAACATTTGATTATGATTTAGAATTGGATATTATACTTTTAATTTAAAAACCAAGGTTAGGCTGCTGATCAGTCACGCACTAACCCCGAGCAAGGCACACAGCATTGCTCTAACTACTGGATCCAAGGCACACATTGGCCTAACTTGACCATTATATGGTCTGACCATGAATCTGGTCCACAATTTTATAAAAACAATCCAATTCTAACATAATAACAGAATATGCAATAATAAACAATAACCAGAATCATTAACAACAATGAGTGTTTAACAATGAAAGGGTTTCAATCTTTGTAAGGATCAATAAAGTAGTTTAAAAGCTTGAATGCTAGGTAATGAAAGAATTGGATAACAAAAGAATCAATATTTCAGGGTTTCAAAGATTTGGGCTCTCAAAGCATAGGATACAATGGTTGAATGTACAAGTAATTCAGTTCTGTGTTTGGGATTTTGTTTGCATGTATTTATGGAATAGTATTGTATACTTGAGGTTCGAGTTTGGGTTTACAATAATCAATGGCTTAGAAAGAATATGGTTCATGGCTCAAGAACAATAATTGAAATCAGGGTTTAGGTTTCCGTGCTTCAAAGCACTTGCAATGTCAACGAGACTATCAAGAATTACAATATCTCGAGAAAGTTCAGAACACTTGCCTGGTATTAGCTTACTACTCTGCACTCACTTCCAATCACAACCGTCTTACTCTTCAACTATCTGTTTTCCTTTCCTACGTCTTGCCTTTTCTGCTCACATATCATAAGCATCTATCAATCATCAACTCACAAGATTCTATTCAACACACACTTCTATCTACCTTTCGTTTTACCCAAATCCGATTAATGGATTGAAATCTATGCAATAACCAAGTAAATATCGAATATATAGACCGATAGTCAAACAACAAGTCACGTATAACATATAATACATCACGTAATCAATGGTATATCATTTATAAAGAAGTCTCGGGTCATAAATAGGCTTTCTGGTATTTAAAGTGATTTTTAAAACATTTTTCGGAATTAAAACGAGTCGCTGGATCAATTTCGGGTTAATAAACAGGGTTCGGTTGGCCAATTCTGGCTCCGAAACAATTTTAGAATAATTATCGAGCCTTGTAATTTAGAATAATATTTTAAAGCTCGAAACTATTTTTCTAAATTTTTAAATCATTTTTAAATATTTAAATCTAATTAAATAATTAATTAAAAATCAATTAATAATTAATTAAATCAATTAATCAATTAATTTTCGAATTAATTGACTAATTAATCCATTAAAAATTAACTGAAATTAATTAACTAATTAATTTAGATTTATTTGTGAATTAAAAATAATTTTTGGAATTAAAATAATAATTTTTAGAATTTTCAGAAATTAAAAACGAATTTTTATAATAAAAATAAATGGGAAATATAATTTTTAAACATTTTTAAAACAGGAATCCTATTTTTGCAAAGTCTGGAAATTACAGGGACCAAACTGCATCGTCCCCAAAACTTCAGGGACCAAACTGCAATTTTTACAGGGGATCGCCGGAAAACACAGAGGTGGCCGGAGAACACGTTCCCGGCGTCCTCACCCCACCAACACCTCCAGATCACATCTACATAACACCAGGAACACAACCATGCAATCAAAACAACCTAACAATCCCTGAGTTGGCCGGAATTTGGCCGTGAAATTTTCCAGTTTCCGGCGAACATCGGAAAACTTCAAAACACAACTCCCTTCTCTACAGACCTCGTTGGTTCATGAAACTTATACGACTGGATTGCTAATTTCACAGAGAACACAACCCACTATATCACAACATCAATCTATCACAGAATAAGAAACCCCCAAATTTCAATTAAGAACATTCATACGGGTTATAAACCCTAATTTTAAAATTCGAAAATCAAACTCAAATTTGAACATGTTATTGAACTCCAAATCAGACGTATGACATATGAAAATCATCAGGAAAACAAGCTCTACAACATGCAATCATCAAATCATATAAACAATCATCCGAACAAAAATTCATATTTTTAATAAAATAAATTCGAAAATAAATAAATTTTTAGAAATTCAACCTTTGATTCTGCAGTGAAACAAAGCTTAGAATCTGATAGTACTCCTTGAGACCTTCAAATCGGTTACTCCAATTTTCAAACGGATTTCACTAACGCCTTGAATTTGTGGTTTGATTCTCAGAAAGGTTTATGAATATATGATTTTTCTCTGTAAAATTATATATTTATCTGTCTGCAAATGATTTTGATACGAAATAAAATACGGTAAAAGGCTATTTATAATTACGGAAAATTAGTAACCCGTTGGATCATTCCGGATATAAAATGGTACGTTTATTTATAAAAACTGATCCAAACGGTATCGGTTTTCGGGATAATTATCCAAATCAGTACAACTTGTACTGCGGTCTTGGTCTCAGCACCCAGTTACACGTACTACGAAGTGATAATTGGGATAGTTTAATTAAAAGGTCCCGTTTATATAAAATACGGGTTTTATTAATTTACCGAAACGAATATTGTATCGAAAATGTTGTGTCGGGACCCGCGCAGGACAAACCGTACGCCGGATCGAAAAAGTCGAAACATGGAAAATGCTCGGAATATTACAATTAGGTTAGGAAGGAGTTCTCGGAAGAGTTTCGGGTTCCAAAAACGTAAAAACGATTGACGTCGGTTGGTTCCCGTTTTTATAAAATAAATTTTAATTACCCGGAAAAAGATTTTAAAAATTTCATATGATTCTTATAAATCTATAAATCAACATAAAAATAATTAGGAAGATATGACAATTATCTATATTTTATTTTGGACATATAAAAATTAAAATACTCAATTAATATTATTTTTGAATATTCAAGTACATATATCACTTAACAATTAACTCACAGAATAGATAATGAACACACATATTAATTATTTAATAGTAAAAATAATTACACGTTATATCCCGGATATTACATCCTTCCCCCCTTAAAAGGATTCTGTCCTCAGAATCTCCTAAGAAAACAAATGAGGATACTTTTCTCTCATATCACTTTCTAATTCCCAGGTTGACTCTTCAACCTTTGGGTTTCTCCACAATACTCTTACTAACTTTATCACTTTATTCCTCAATATTTTCTCTCTTTCCTCTAAAATCTCTATTGGATTCTCTACATATGATAAATCTGCCTGAAGTTCTATTGGCTCATATTCTATTACATGCCTGGAGTCTGGATTATATTTCTTGAGCATCGATACATGAAAAACATTGTGAATGTGCTCCATGTGCGGAGGTAACGCCAATTCGTAAGCGACTTTGCCAACGCTCTTTAGGATCTCAAAAGGTCCGACATATCTTGGGCTTAGCTTCCCTTTCTTCCCAAACCTCGTTAGTCCTTTCCACGGTGATACTTTCAATAATACCAAGCTTCCTTCTTCAAATTCCATGTGTTTCCTTGACTGGTCTGCATATCTCCTCTGACGATTTTGTGCGGCTATTAATCTTTTCTGGATAAGTTCAACAACTTCCTTTGTCTGCTGTACCAATTCAGGTCCGAGTATTTTGCGTTCTCCTACTTCGTCCCAATATAATGGAGATCTATATTTGCGTCCATAAAGGGCTTCATAAGGTGGCATCCCAATGCTGGCGTGATAACTGTTGTTATAAGCAAATTCTACCAGGGGTAAATGCTCGTCCCAACTTCCTTTGAAATCAATAGCACAAACACGTAGCATGTCTTCGATTGTCTGAATTGTTCTTTCACTTTGGCCGTCCGTCTGCGGGTGATAGGCCGTACTCATATTCAATTTTGTTCCCAAACATTCTTGAAAACTCTTCCAAAATCTTGAATTAAACCTTGGATCTCGATCAGATACGATAGACACTGGAACTCCATGACGAACTATAATTTCTTTTAGGTACATATGGACTAACTTGTCGAGCGAAAATCTTTCATTTATAGGCAGAAAATGAGCTGACTTGGTAAGTCTATCCACTATAACCCAAATGGCATCATGATTAGCCCTTGTCCTTGGTAATCCAACTATAAAATCCATGGTAATATGTTCCCACTTCCATTCTGGAATCTCCAATGGCTGTAGCAATCCGCTTGGTCTCTGATGCTCTGCTTTAACTCTCTGACAGGTATAACATTTGCTAACCCATTCCATAATTTCCCTCTTCATATTTGGCCACCAATAATTCTTCTTTAAATCTCTGTACATTTTGGTACTCCCTGGATGGATGGAATATCTTGAACTGTGTGCTTCTTGTAAAATTTCATTTTTCAGCTCCGTCACTGGTGGAATCCAAACTCTTGAAGAAAACCTAAGAATACCTTGATCATCTTGTTGCGTGCATAATTCCTCATCTACCAACCTATTTATATCTTGATCCATTACCTCTTTCTGGCATTTCTTTATTTTCTCCAATAACTCCGGGTGGAAAATCATACTGTACACTTTTGCTTCCTCAAGCTTGCAAATTCTAACCTCCAATTCTAATTTCTGAAATTCTTTATATATTTCTTCAGGTACAGATAACACATTTAACCTTTCCTTCCGACTTAACGCATCTGCTACAACGTTCGCCTTACCGGGATGATAATTAATCGAGCAATCATAATCCTTAATCAATTCTAACCATCTCCTTTGTCTCATATTAAGTTCCTTCTGGGTAAATATATATTTCAAACTTTTGTGATCCGTGAAAATCTCACACTTTTCTCCATACAAATAATGTCTCCAAATCTTCAAAGCAAAAACTATAGCTGCTAGCTCCAAGTCATGAGTAGGATATTTCTGTTCATGTGGTTTCAATTGTCTTGACGCATAAGCAATCACCTTGTCGTGCTGCATAAGAACACATCCTAGTCCTTTATGAGAAGCATCGCTATAAATTACGAAATTCCCTTGATCGTCTGGAAGTGACAAAACAGGTGCTGTGATTAATCTCTGCTTCAATTCTTGAAAACTTTCTTCGCACTTGTCGTTCCATATAAACTTTTCATTCTTTCGTGTAAGCTTTGTTAATGATGTGGCAATCCTTGAGAAACTCTGAACAAATCGACGATAATATCCCGCCAATCCTAGGAAACTTCTTACCTCAGTGGGTGTTCTCGGTCTCTCCTAATTCGTAATTGCTTCGATCTTTGCCGGGTCCACTTTGATTCCTTCGTTACTGACTATGTGTCCTAAGAACTGAACTTCCTGTAGCCAAAACTCACACTTTGACAGTTTAGCATATAACTTCTTCTTCCTTAAAATCTCCAAAGCCGTTCTCACATGTTCCGCATGATCCTCTTTCGTCTTGGAATAGATTAAAATATCGTCTATAAACACAATAACAAACTTATCCAAATACTCTTTGAAAATTCTATTCATCAGGTCCATAAACGCTGCTGGGGCGTTGGTCAATCCAAAAGACATCACTAAAAATTCATAATGCCCATGCCTTGTTCTGAAAGCTGTCTTTGGTATATCTTCTGGCTTGATCTTTAGTTGATGATATCCCGATCTTAAATCAATTTTGGAGAAATACTTGGCTCCCTTCAATTGGTCAAACAGATCATCGATTCTGGGTAACGGATACTTGTTCTTGATTGTCAGCTTGTTGAGCTCCCTATAGTCAATGCACAGTCTCATACTTCCATCTTTCTTCTTGACAAATAATACCGGGGCTCCCCACGGGGATACGCTGGGTCTAATTACTCCTTTCTCTAACAATTCTTGCAATTGCCTTGCTAGCTCTTTCATCTCAACAGGCGCCATTCTGTACGGGGCTTTGGACACCGGTTCTGTTCCAGGTTCTAAGTCGATCGCAAATTCAATTTCTCTATCTGGAGGAAGTCCTGGTAACTCGTCGGGAAATACGTCTGGAAATTCATTCACTACTGGAATATCTTCAAGTTTTGCTGGCTCCTGACTTTTGTCAATCACGTATGCTACGAAATGCTCGCATCCTTGCCGTAGTAACTTCTTGGCTTGAATCATCGTTAAGAACTTCTTTACCTGCTTCTGTCCCTTAAACGTTACTATTCTTTCATCTGGCGTTTTCACCATTACTTTCTTATTTCGACAATCTATCTGCGCATCATGCTTAGATAACCAATCCATCCCTAATATCACATCAAATTCTCCTAACTTAAATGGTATCAAATCTACACAAAACTTACTACCAGAAATCTCAACCTCATAATTCTCACAAACTTGATTCACAGTTACACGTTCTTGATTTGCTAATTCCACAGTCATTATTTCATTTAAGCACTCAACTGGACAGTTTAATTTACTAACAAAATCTTGTGAAACAAACCATCGAGTTGCTCCCGAGTCTATTAACACTTTGGCACATAAAGAATTCACATTAAGCGTACCTGCCACGACATCCGTATCCTGGATCGCATCTTTCACTGACATGTCAAAAACTCTAGCCCTTGGAGTCTCATTCATTATTGGGGTAGATCCCATAATCCTCAATGTATTACGGACTGGGGCTGGTGTCTTGCAATCCCTGGCCATATGTCCTGGCTTCCCACATTTAAAGCATGTAAATCCAATGACTGGAACCTTCACTGCTGGATTTCGAATAGGCTGATCCTTATTTGCTGGCTGATTTCGGCATTCCCTTGAATAGTGCCCTTTCTGGTTGCATTTAAAACATACCACATTCAACTTGTTACAAACTCCTCCATGCTTCTTTCCATAAACTTGACAATCTGGAAAAGTTAATCTCAACTGATTCGGCTGATTCACATTAGCTGGACGATTGCCTTGGCCTCCGTCTCCTGCATTTTGTCTCCTGAAATTAAAATTTCTCCCTGGCTGGAACTTGCCCTTCTTAAAATTTGGAAACTTCCCTGTTTGTGACTGACCCTCACTTCCCTCAACTTTCCTTTTCTTGCTTTCCTTATCTTTCTGGAACATCTCACTCTCTGTCTCTGCGATCATAGCTTTCTGTACAACCCCGACATAAGTATCCAATTCAAAAATAGCTACCTTCCCTCTGATCCATGGCTTCAAGCCTTGCTGGAATCTCTTAGCTTTCTTTCTATCAGTATCAACATACGACGGCACATACCTTGACAATTCCTCAAACTTCCCCTCATAATCTATTACCGACATATTCCCTTGTTTTAACTCTAAAAACTTTAGCTCCATCTGATCTTGAACAAATTGAGGAAAATACTTTTCTAGAAACAATTCCTTGAACCTTTCCCAAGTAATAACATCCGTACCTTCCAATGTCTTCACCATCTCCCACCAATAGGTGGCTTCATTCTTCAGATAATAACTTGCAAACTCAACCTTCTGTTCTTCCTTTACTTTCACTAAGGCAAATGCCTTCTCTATTTCCTTTAACCAAACATTTGCTTCAATTGGCTCTAAGGAACCCTTGAATTCTGGTGGGTTTATTGCCTGAAAAGTCTTGAAGGTTACCTGGGGATTGGTCTGTCTTTGTTGTTGTTGTGCTAGGTGAACTGTTTGTTGGGCCAAGATTTGAAGAATCTGGGCTATTGCTGGGTCCATAGGTCCTGGGTTCACATTCGGGTTTGTATCATCTTGATTGTTGTTGTTGTTGTTAGTTTCTTCATTTCGGGTGTTGGTGCGGGTATTTCTTTTGGGAGGCATTTTCTGTAAAGAATCAATCAACTTATTTAGCTTTTGAATCAATCTTTTACATAAAAGAATAGTTTTGTAAAATAGAAATATTTCTTTTTGAAAACAGTTGTGACTAAATAAATTGCATGCTTCTTTACAGAATATAAACAGTTATGGAAAACAGGGCACATGGTATCACAGGGTATAACTGGTGCAATAAATAAGGTAAGGTAAAACAGGTGCAATAAAATAAATGACAGTGCTGGAAAGGAAAAAGGTACTGATATATATAGATCAAAAGTTTTAGGGTAGTACAAGCGTAAAGACGCTTCGGAAGTAAAAGCAAAAAGGGTACAACAACCTACTCACTAGTCAGCATAGCTAGTCTATAAATACAACTCAAAAGTTTACTAATACACACTACACACTACTGTACATACTACATAACCATAACAACACTGCTTAGAATCTCCATCTCTGAATCTCTGGCTCATGACAAGTCTGGACCTCCAATCTCCTCAAGCTCTTCTAGAACCCATTTAGCCCACTCTACTAAGAAATCAGGGGTGATGTCCTCATGTGTAGCC
This sequence comes from Apium graveolens, assembly GCF_009905375.1. Taxonomy (NCBI): domain Eukaryota; kingdom Viridiplantae; phylum Streptophyta; class Magnoliopsida; order Apiales; family Apiaceae; genus Apium; species Apium graveolens. Next base: position 179,320,115 of record NC_133650.1, on the reverse strand, counting down.
TTAGCAATCCTCACTGCAGCTGTCCTACGAAACGCCTGGAGCCTCTCTCTAAGTCGCCTCTCACCACTCCCCATCTCTCTGGTACGCATAATATGTAGTAACTCCTGAATCTGACCCTGAAGGAATCGCTGCTCCATAAGACAAGCCTCAAACTGATGATATGGGACAGGATAGGAAGAGAACTGGAAAGGTACTCCTGTGACTGAATGACCGGTAAAACCTGAATTAGCAGGTGGGGGTCCTCTGACAGGTGGCCTCACGCCTGGAGGTGGAATAGCCTGCAGTGGTACGGGCTGCAACACAGGTGGAGGTAGAATAGCCAATGCTGGTGGAACAACAGGACGTGGATCCGAAGACGGCACTCCAACTGAAGGCTCTGAGTGATCAGCGGATACGGGAATAAAAGAGTCGGCCATTACTGCTATCTGAAATCATATCGCAATATAAGAATCTCATACCATAACACGAACTATACTAATATCTGATATACTAAAACACTCAACCTCTCAACGTTCTATCATCCTATGCCTTACTTCTAATCCTAACCCTCTACCCATTCCCGTTAACCTAGGCTTGTGTTAGTGACTTATAACCTGTAGCTCTGATACCAAACCTGTGGCGCCCTCCAAACCCGGGTCAGAAGTTTGGGGTCCACACACACACCTTAATTATAACCTGCTTATAACAATAATAAAGATAATAATAATATATACAGTGACCCTACTTATCAACCACCACGGACCGCAACAGGTTAAAGTATGCACACAAGCCAACACACTAATATATTACAAACCGTTCAAATCCCAACTATTTCAAACTCACACTGAGTATCAAACATTATTACAAACTTTTACAAACTTAAATTATCCCAAAAGAAGCCTACTAGCTCAGCTTCCTCAACCTGAACCCCTAGCTCTCGCGCTGGACTGGGGATCCTTGCTACCAACTGGTTCCTTTTTAACTGGAAAGAATATAAACAACATCGCACAAATGAGCTAACTAGCTCAGCAAGTCACAATGACAAAACTGAGAATAATGATCATCAGGTGACTATGATTATGATATCAAGTGAACATTTGATTATGATTTAGAATTGGATATTATACTTTTAATTTAAAAACCAAGGTTAGGCTGCTGATCAGTCACGCACTAACCCCGAGCAAGGCACACAGCATTGCTCTAACTACTGGATCCAAGGCACACATTGGCCTAACTTGACCATTATATGGTCTGACCATGAATCTGGTCCACAATTTTATAAAAACAATCCAATTCTAACATAATAACAGAATATGCAATAATAAACAATAACCAGAATCATTAACAACAATGAGTGTTTAACAATGAAAGGGTTTCAATCTTTGTAAGGATCAATAAAGTAGTTTAAAAGCTTGAATGCTAGGTAATGAAAGAATTGGATAACAAAAGAATCAATATTTCAGGGTTTCAAAGATTTGGGCTCTCAAAGCATAGGATACAATGGTTGAATGTACAAGTAATTCAGTTCCGTGTTTGGGATTTTGTTTGCATGTATTTATGGAATAGTATTGTATACTTGAGGTTCGAGTTTGGGTTTACAATAATCAATGGCTTAGAAAGAATATGGTTCATGGCTCAAGAACAATAATTGAAATCAGGGTTTAGGTTTTCGTGCTTCAAAGCACTTGCAATGTCAACGAGACTATCAAGAATTACAATATCTCGAGAAAGTTCAGAACACTTGCCTGGTATTAGCTTACTACTCTGCACTCACTTCCAATCACAACCGTCTTAATCTTCAACTATCTGTTTTCCTTTCCTACGTCTTGCCTTTTCTGCTCACATATCATAAGCATCTATCAATCATCAACTCACAAGATTCTATTCAACACACACTTCTATCTACCTTTCGTTTTACCCAAATCCGATTAACGGATTGAAATCTATGCAATAACCAAGTAAATATCGAATATATAGACCGATAGTCAAACAACAAGTCACGTATAACACATAATACATCACGTAATCAATGGTATATCATTTATAAAGAAGTCTCGGGTCATAAATAGGCTTTCTGGTATTTAAAGTGATTTTTAAAACATTTTTCGGAATTAAAACGAGTCGCTGGATCAATTTCGGGTTAATAAACAGGGTTCGGTTGGCCAATTCTGGCTCCGAAACAATTTTAGAATAATTATCGAGCCTTGAAAATAATTTAGAATAATAATTTAAAGCTCGAAACTATTTTTCTAAATTTTTAAATCATTTTTAAATATTTAAATCTAATTAAATAATTAATTAAAAATCAATTAATAATTAATTAAATCAATTAATCAATTAATTTTCGAATTAATTGACTAATTAATTGATTAAAAATTAACTGAAATTAATTAACTAATTAATTTAGATTTATTTGTGAATTAAAAATAATTTTTGGAATTAAAATAATAATTTTTAGAATTTTCAGAAATTAAAAACGAATTTTTATAATAAAAATAAATGGGAAATATAATTTTTAAACATTTTTAAAACAGGAATCCTATTTTTGCAAAGTCTGGAAATTACAGGGACCAAACTGCATCGTCCCCAAAACTTCAGGGACCAAACTGCAATTTTTACAGGGGATCGCCGGAAAACACAGAGGTGGCCGGAGAACACGTTCCCGGCGTCCTCACCCCACCAACACCTCCAGATCACATCTACATAACACCAGGAACACAACCATGCAATCAAAACAACCTAACAATCCCTGAGTTGGCCGGAATTTGGCCGTGAAATTTTCCAGTTTCCGGCGAACATCGGAAAACTTCAAAACACAACTCCCTTCTCTACAGACCTCGTTGGTTCATGAAACTTATACGACTGGATTGCTAATTTCACAGAGAACACAACCCACTATATCACAACATCAATCTATCACAGAATAAGAAACCCCCAAATTTCAATTAAGAACATTCATACGGGTTATAAACCCTAGTTTTAAAATTCGAAAATCAAACTCAAATTTGAACATGTTATTGAACTCCAAATCAGACGTATGACATATGAAAATCATCAGGAAAACAAGCTCTACAACATGCAATCATCAAATCATACAAACAATCATCCGAACAAAAATTCATATTTTTAATAAAATAAATTCGAAAATAAATAAATTTTTAGAAATTCAACCTTTGATTCTGCAGTGAAACAAAGCTTAGAATCTGATAGTACTCCTTGAGACCTTCAAATCGGTTACTCCAACTTTTCAAACGGATTTCACTAACGCCTTGAATTTGTGGTTTGATTCTCAGAAAGGTTTATGAATATATTATTTTTTCTCTGTAAAATTATATATTTATCTGTCTGCAAATGATTTTGATACGAAATAAAATACGGTAAAAGGCTATTTATAATTACGGAAAATTAGTATCCCGTTGGATCATTCCGGATATAAAATGGTACGTTTATTTATAAAAACTGATCCAAACGGTATCGGTTTTCGGGATAATTATCCAAATCAGTACAACTTGTACTGCGGTCTTGGTCTCAGCACCCAGTTACACGTACTACGAAGTGATAATTGGGATAGTTTAATAAAAAGCTCCCGTTTATCGAAAATACGGGTTCTATTAATTTACCGAAACGAATATTGTATCGAAAATGTTGTGCCGGGACCCGCGCAGGACAAACCGTACGCCGGATCGAAAAAGTCGAAACATGGAAAATGCTCGGAATATTACAATTAGGTTAGAAAGGAGTTCTCGGAAGAGTTTCGGGTTCCAAAAATGTAAAAACGATTGACGTCGGTTGGTTCCCGTTTTTATAAAATAAATTTTAATTACCCGGAAAAAGATTTTAAAAATTTCATATGATTCTTATAAATCTATAAATCAACATAAAAATAATTAGGAAGATATGACAATTATCTATATTTTATTTTGGACATATAAAAATTAAAATACTCAATTAATATTATTTTTGAATATTCAAGTACATATATCACTTAACAATTAACTCGAATAGATAATGAACACACATATTAATTATTTAATAGTAAAAATAATTACACGTTATATCCCGGATATTACACGTTTTTCGATCACCACCTTCCCGACATCGTCTATTAAAACCAGTGGTACCATTCGATTCGTTGCACAACGATCTACTTAACCATGCAATCAATTTAAACAAATAACCCCCACAACAAAAAACGCCTAAATCCAATTAAGAACATTCAAAGTTTCAAAACCCTAATTTTCATTTCCGAGAATCAAAGCCACTTTTCTACATGATGCAGAACTCAAAATCTGACATATTATATACCAAATTGACCAGAAAAACATACTCTACTACATGGAAGCATCAAATCACATCAACAACATCAAGAACAAATTTTCATAATTTAATTATCAAATAATTCGAATATAAATAATTAAATAAGAAAATTATTGTGATTTCTGGGCAGAAACTGATGATTGATTCAGAAAGAAGATTTCGAGAGCTTCGTTTTGATATGTTGCACGCCCGAATCGGAGTTCGATAACGCCTTCGTTCGTGTGTTTGATTCTCGTGAACGTATCGGTTTCTCGGGTTTTTCTCTGTATTTACGGTATTTTAACTGGTTGCAAATGAATAAACGGAATAAACGAAATAAGAAATATACTATTTATATTTATGGAATATTGGATCATTCTGGATCGTTTTGGATCGTTAAATTAGTTGCTTAGCCGCTAAGTAACTGTAAAAACGATAGAATTCAATACCAGAATTGGATAATTATCAAAACCGGGCTTTTTATAAAACACCATATACGATAATAACATAAAAATATCCCGTCTTTTAAGAATACGGGTTTTGTTGATTACCGAAATGATTATCATATTGAAAATATTGCGCCGGGCCGCGCACGGGTCAAACCGTAATCCGGATTGAAAAAGTCAAAACACGGAAAATGTCCGGAATTACCAGATTAGGTTAGGAAGGAGTTTTCGGAAGAGTTTCGGGTTGTAAAAACGCAAAACGGTTGAAGTTGGAAGATTCCCGGCTCTATAAAATAATTTTATAATTATTCTGAAAATAATTAATAATTCATAAATCATTATAAAATCATATAACACTCCAAAAATTACCAGAAAAATACCACAATTATCTATATTTTATTCTGGACATATAAAAATTCAAATATTCAAATAATGTCACATATAAACATTCAGACATCAATTCCACTTTTCAGATAATTCACCATAATTCACATAAAATCACATAAACAATTCCGAATAATAATAATAATATTTGAAAATATATGGGATATTACAATCTACCCCCCTTAACAGGATTCTGTCCTCAGAATCAGCCTAGGAAAATAAATGAGGATACTTGGATCGCATTTCGCTTTCCAACTCCCAGGTCGACTCTTCAACTTTGGGATTCCTCCACAAGACTCGTACTAAAGATACAGACTTATTCCTAAGTACTCTTTCTTTCTTATCTAAAATCTGCACTGGTTGCTCTACAAAAGATAAATTTGGCTGGATCTCGATTGGCTCGTATTCTATCACATGGTTCGAATCAGGCAAATAACGCTTCAACATTGATACATGGAACACATTGTGAATATGCTGCATGTGAGGTGGTAATGCTAATTCGTAAACAACCTTTCCCACACGCTTCAAAATCTCAAAAGGGCCAACATACCGCGGACTCAGCTTTCCTTTCTTTCCAAATCTTGATAAACCCTTCCAAGGTGAAACCTTTAATAACACTGCTTCTCCAATTTCAAATTCCATGTCTTTTCTGGTAGGATCTGCATATTTGCGTTGACGATCTTGAGCTGTTATTAATCTTTTCCGAATGAGTTCTATCTTCTCCTTCATCTGCTGGATCAATTCTGGACCCAAAATCTTTCTCTCACCAACTTCCTCCCAACATATTGGAGATCTGCATCTTCTCCCGTACAAAGCTTCATAAGGCGGCATTCCAATACTGGCATGATAACTGTTGTTGTAGGAGAATTCAACCAATGGCAAATGCTCGTCCCAACTACCTTTAAAATCTAGTGCACATACCCTTAGCATATCCTCAATAGTCTGAATCGTTCTTTCACTTTGACCATCCGTCTGCGGATGATACGCGGTACTCATGTTCAGTTTCGTTCCGAGACAATTTTGAAAACTTCTCCAAAATCTTGAATTAAATTGAGGATCTCTATCTGAAACTATGGATACTGGAACTCCATGTCGTGTCACAATTTCCTTAAGATATAACCGAACCAATTTATCCATTGAGAATCTTTCGTTGATAGGAAGAAAATGCGCTGACTTCGTCAATCTGTCGATAATAACCCAAATAACATCATGATTTGCCCTGGTCCTCGGTAATCCAACTATGAAATCCATCGCTATATGCTCCCACTTCCATTCTGGAATGTCCAATGGCTGTATCAATCCACTGGGCCTTTGATGTTTTGCTTTAACTCACTGGAAAGTATAACATTTACTTACCCATTCTGCAATTTCCTTCTTCATGCTTGGCCACCAAAAATTTTCTCTTAAGTCTTTATACATCTTCGTACTTCCAGGATGAATTGAATATCTGGAGTTGTGAGCGTCTCGAAGAATTTCATCTTTTAGCTTGGCTACGTTGGGTATCCATATTCTGGAAGAAAATCTTAATATTCCTTTATCATCCTTTTGACTCCCTATTTCTTCTCCTATCAAACTGTCTCGTTCATGGCTCATAACTTCCTCCTGACATCTTCTAATCTTCTCTAATATTTCTGGTTGAAAAGACATTACACACAATACCTCTGTAGACAAACTTGGGATACTAACCTCTATTTCCAGCTTCTCAAATTCCTTGATCAACTCCTCTGATGAAGTTATCATATTTAACCTTTCTTTTCTGCTCAGAGCGTCGGCCACCACATTTGCTTTACCTGGATGGTAGTTAATAGTACAGTCGTAATCCTTGATTAGTTCTAACCATCTTCGTTGTCTCATGTTTAATTCCTTCTGGGTAAAAATATATTTCAAACTCTTGTGGTCCGTGTAGATCTCGCACTTTTCCCCATAAAGATAATGCCTCCAAATCTTCAATGCAAACACTATAGCTGCCAATTCAAGATCATGAGTTGGATACTTCTCTTTATGTGGTTTCAACTATCTTGAAGCGTAAGCTATCACCTTGTCATGTTGCATCAAAACACATCCCAATCCTTTGTATGACGCGTCACTATAAATCATAAAATTTCCTTGTTCGTCTGGCAAGACTAGTACTGGAAAAGATACTAATCTATTCTTTAATTCCTGGAAACTCTTTTCGCATTTCTCATCCCATTCAAATTTCTGGTTCTTCCTGGTAAGCTTTGTCAATGGCGTAGCTATCTTTGCAAAATCTTGCACAAATCTTCTGTAGTAACCTGCTAATCCCATGAAACTTCTTACTTCCGTTGGTGATTTTGGCCTCTCCCAGTTGATTATGGCTTCAATCTTTGCTGGATCCACTTCCACTCCTTTATTGCTAATCACGTGCCCAAGAAATCGTACTTCTTTTAACCAAAATTCACACTTAGAAAACTTTGCATACAATTTCTCCTGTCGTAGTATCTCCAAAACTATCTTCAAATGCTCTGCATGCTCCTCTTCTGTTTTGGAATAGATCAGAATATCGTCTATGAACACGATCACAAATTTATCCAAATACTTCTTAAATACTCAATTCATCAGATCCATGAAAGCTGCTGGTGCGTTGGTTAATCCAAATGCCATCACTAGAAACTCATAATGCCCATATCTGGTTCTAAATGCGGTCTTCGGAATGTCTTCAGGCTTGATCTTCAGTTGATGATATCCGGATCTTAAATCTATTTTAGAAAACCATACAGCGCCTCGCAATTGGTCAAATAAATTATCGATCCTCGGCAATGGGTATTTGTTCTTAATGGTCAGCTTATTTAATTCTCGATAGTCAATACACAGTCGCATACTCCCGTCCTTTTTCTTAACAAACAGTACTGGTGCGCCCCATGGGGATACACTGGGTCTTATAACTCCTTTCTCTAAGAGATCTTGCAGCTGAGTTGCCAATTCCTTCATTTCCACTGGTGCCATCCGGTACGGAGCTTTAGAGACTGGTTCTATTCCGGGTGCTAGGTCAATCGCAAATTCAATTTCTTTGTCGGGAGGTAATCCTGGTAGATCGTCTGGAAAGACATCTGAAAATTCGTTGACAACTGGAATCGCTTCTAGTGCTGGAACTTCTTTGCTGGTGTCTACCACATGGGCCAAATATGCTTCGCAATTCTGACGTAATAACCTCTTCGCTTGAGCGATCGTTAAGAACTTCTTCTCTTGCCTATTTCCTCAAAATATCACCTTCTTCTTACTATCCAAGGTATGAAGTCTTACTTTCCTATTCTTACAATCAATCTAAGCATTATTTTCTGACAACCAATCCATTCCTAAAATAACATCAAATTCTCCTAACTTAAAAGGTATCAAGTTGGCATAGAAATGATGTCCTCTTATCTCAACATCACACCTCGGGCATACTCGGTCGACAAAAACTTGGTCCTTATTAGCTAACTCTATCATTAATGTTTGTTCTAACAATTTAACTTTGCAATGCAATTTATCGACAAAATCTTGAGAAATAAATGACCTTGTAGCTCCAGAATCAAATAAAACTTTAGCATCTACGGAGTTGACTGGAAGCGTACCTGCAACCACGTCTGAACTCTGAACAACATCTTTCATAGTCATGTTGAATGTTTTGGCCTTTGGCTGGTCCTTTGCTAGTGGTCCTTCAATCCTTGGCACATTCTGAGATGGAGCACCTGTAAGCCTTGGGGTGTTGCTCGTCGTACCTTGTGTTGGGCAATTCCTGGCGATATGTCCTGGCTTTCCATACTTATAACATCCAGTTCCCACATTCTGACCTTGAGTCTGATTCTGACACACATTAGCAAAGTGTCCCTTCCTGCCGCACTTGAAACACGTCACATTAGCATTACAATTCCCAAAGTGCTTCCTACCACAAAACTGGAAATCTGGTATTGGTGGACGATTGGGCCTCTGCTGATTTGAATTCTGAAAACGGTTGCCTTGTCCTCCATTTCCTGATTGTAGTCTTCTGAATCCCATATTCCTATTACCCTGAAATTCTGGCCTTCTGTTAAAACGGCTCTGGAAATTACTTAGCTGCTGACCTCTTTCTGAGGTTTCTATCTTTCTTTTCTTCCCATCTTTTCCTTTCTGAGATATTTCACTCTTACTTTTGATCACCATTGCTTTCTGAACCACTGCCACATATGAAGTCAACTCAAACATGGCCACTCTGTTCTGAATCCAAAATTTCAATCCCTGCTCAAACCTTCTTGCTTTCTTTTCATCTGTATCAACCTGGTCTGGCACGAACCTTGCTAACTCAGTAAACTTAGCCTCGTACTCAGCCACAGTAAGATCACCCTGGGTCAGATTCGAAAATTTGATCTCCATTTGGTTCTTCATATACCTCGGGAAATACTTCTCTAGGAACAGCTCTGTGAATCTCTCCCAAGTTATAAACTCACCTCCTTCCAATGCTCGCGTAGATTCCCACCAATAGTTTGCCTCGCCTTTTAGAAAGTAACTTGCAAACTTGGTCTTCTGCTCAGCTCCTGCTCCGACTAATTCAAAAGCCTTTTCCATCTCCTTGAGCCATGCATCGGCTTCCACAGGATCAGCACTTCCCTTGAACTCAGGTGGCTTCACAGCTTGAAACTGCTTAAAAGTCACTGCAGGTGGTGCTGCTGCTTGCTGCTGCTGCTGTGTGAGATGTAACATCTGCTGCTGCATCAGTCCCAACATCTGGATAATCGCTAGATCAGTACGGCTCTCGGTACTATCCTCTCCTGAATTATTCCTTCTCTTTGGTGCCATTATTCTGGTAAGAGAACAAGCAACATATATATAATAATATATCAAGCATTGTGTCAAATATGTAGCAATTCCTTAGCATATCAAAGTTCGCAAACAGTATCTTTTCCCAAAATATCATGAACTTGCTACCATATTAACACAACCGACATGATTATCATATAATCCTGCTTATTATCTCAAGAATAATAACACAAAGAAAATTACTCCGAATTATCCAAACCTTTTAAATCCTTGCTTAAAATCTTAACTAAACCAACAAAATAGCAGGGCAATGACACAAGGCCTAAAGCTAAACGCAAAACAGGGAACTTAAATAACTTAACTATAACCTAACCCAATAACCTAAATTTAATCCTATAAAAGCTAAACTACACGCGCCTATCTTATGTAATCTTCCTATGACTCATTTATGACAATCCTAAGCCTGTTTCAGTGACCATAACCTGTAGCTCTGATACTAACCTGTGACGCCCTCCAAACCCGGGGTCTAGATTTGGGGGTCACTTGCCACTAAACTGTAATAAAATAATCACAGCGGAATAATATAATAAATACGACCCCTTTACCTGCACTGGATCGATCACAGGTTATAGTATGGAACAGGCACTAATACAAACCAACTGTTATTACAAACCATAGTCTAATTGGTTTTACAGATTATTCAAATTTTATTACAAACCTCTAGACTATCCAAGCGTCCCAAAACAGTCTACCTGAAATACACACCACTATTTACAAGCACTCGACTTCTGACCAAACCTGGATCTCAAGCTTGCTCTGGCTTAGCTGAAAGATTAGATTGATAAACAAGTATGAGCGAAAGAAATGCTCAGCAAGCAATATAAAATGTACTTGAAATGATAAACCACATTCTGATAATAACTGAACAAAAGGGATAAAAGCAGTAATATTTGATCAATAATAAAGCTTCACAAGCTATCAACAATAAATGATAATTTTAGATTGGAATCTAACTCCGACGGACGTACTATCACATGCTGATCAGCCCGTGTGATAGCACAAGGTCATGATTCATAGAAACATGTCCCCAAAATACGAGTACTCAATTAAAAAGGCAATATACCTGCCTATGGCAAAATGGTGTCATAGTATTTCATATAACACGTAGAAATAGCCCTCCGCTGGACCGTCTGTCCCGGTCACTTACGCATTCATCCAACCCATAAAACATTTTGATCAAAGGAGCCGAATCAAAAGGACATCCTTAACCATATAACTCCCCATTTCTCATGGTCCAGAGTTATCTCAACAATCGATGGCGAAATAACTAGAACAATTAGTTATTCGCTAATCTCAATTCAATGTTCTATTGTATAGAGTAATTTATAGCAAAATATAAAACGTTTAACTATTCTGAACTTAGAATAGTACGGAAATCGAAAGAATAAAGTTCAGAGTCAATATCAATTGAATGATGAATAAAGATATAGGTACTTGCATAATATGATTCGAAATAAACGTCACTTGAACAATAAGTGAAGTTAGGGGTACTTGCCTGGTATGCTCGATAACCTCTTACTATAACTCAGCTTATAACTGATGGCTACTATCTCCGTCTAACACTTGACTGCATTCCTTGCTACTCGATTCTATAAACAAAAGAACTATCTTAATTGACAGAACTAAACTCAATCGACGTAACTATACGTGTGGACATCTACCCGATCGTTTATAACTAGCATGGCATTTTAAAACTGTAAACAAATAGCATGCATATCACGCAACACCTAGTCATGGCATTCATATAACACATAATCACATATTTCATGTAATACATAAGTCAGATCATTAAAAGATACTTTCTAAGGCGTTCAGAATTAAAATCAGGTCAATATTAGCATTTATCGATCAAATACCAACTCAAACTGATGCACAAATCAAATGACATTGCAATACAAAAGAAATTAGGTCTTAAAAGTATTTTTATTGGAAGTGCAACATTTTTCTGAGTCTGTACGCATACGCTTCGTATTAAACGGACAAACGGTTGATTTATTATGAATTTTTGAACATTTTTCGGAATAAAACGGGTCTCCGAATCATTTAATAATTAAATAATAAGGCTCGAACATTCGAAAATAATTTTATAAAAATTATCGAGCTTGGAAAATAATTTAAAATAATATTTTAAAGCTCGAATTTATTTTTCGGAATTTTTAAATCAAAAATAAATAATTAAATCTAATTAAATAATCAATTAAAATTAATTAATAAATAATTAAATTAATTAATCAATTAATATTTAAATTAATTGACCAATTAAATAATTAATTATCAACTAAAATTAATTAATTAAATAATTAAGATTTATTTTGTAATTAAAAATAAATTTAAAAAAAATAATAAATTTTTGAATTTTAAAATAATTAAAATCAGTTTCTGAAAATTTTATAAAAAGAAAATATAATTTTTGAAAATAAACAAACCAGAAATCCTGTTTTTATACAATTCCGAAAGTACAGGGACTGGAATGAAAATATTGCAAAACTCAGGGGACCTACTTGCACTTTGTCCTCGTCCCCGTCACCGGTCGCCGGCGATCGCCATTAACGGCGATCCCGAGCTTTTCCGGCGAGCCGAAACCGACCCAGAAATACACCAAATCGACAGGGATTGTTCACTACGTTGCCAGGAACTCATTTACACAGCCAGAATTTTCAATACATCAACGAAACAGCCGGAATCATTGCCTGAAAATTCCGCCGCCGTTTCGACCCGTTTTCCGATCACCACCTTCCCGACATCGTCTGTTAAAACCAGTGGTACCATTCGATTCGTTGCACAACGATCTACTTAACCATGCAATCAATTTAAACAAATAACCCCCACAACAAAAACGCCTAAATCCAATTAAGAACATTCAAAGCTTCAAAACCCTAATTTTCATATCCGAGAATCAAAGCCACTTTTCTACATGATGCAGAACTCAAAATCTGACATATTATATACCAAATTGACCAGAAAAACATACTCTACAACATGGAAGCATCAAATCACATCAACAACATCAAGAACAAATTTTCATAATTTAATTATCAAATAATTCGAATATAAATAATTAAATAAGAAAATTACTGTGATTTCTGGGCAGAAACTGATGATTGATTCATAAAGAAGATTTCGAGAGCTTCGTTTTGATATGCTGCACGCCCGAATCGGAGTTTGATAACGCCTTCGTTCGTGTGTTTGATTCTCGTGAACGTATCGGTTTCTTGGGTTTTTCTCTGTATTTACGGTATTTTAACTGGTTGCAAATGAATAAACGGAATAAACGAAATAAGAAATATACTATTTATATTTATGGAATATTGGATCATTCTGGATCGTTAAATTAGTTACTTAGCCGCTAAGTAACTGTAAAAACGATACAATTCAATACCAGAATTGGATAATTATCAAAACCGGGCTTTTTATAAAACACCATATACGAAAATAACGTAAAAATATCCTGTCTTTTAAGAATACGGGTTTTGTTGATTACCGAAATGATTATCATATTGAAAATATTGCGTCGGGCCGCGCACGGGTCAAACCGTAATCCGGATTGAAAAAGTCAAAACACGGAAAATGTCCGGAATTACCAGATTAGGTTAGGAAGGAGTTTTCGGAAGAGTTTCGGGTTGTAAAAACGCAAAACGGTTGAAGTTGGAAGATTCTCGGCTCTATAAAATAATTTTATAATTATTCTGAAAATAATTAATAATTCATAAATCATTATAAAATCATATAACACTCCAAAAATTACCAGAAAAATACCACAATTATCTATATTTTATTCTGGACATATAAAAATTTAAATATTCAAATAATGTCACATATAAACATTCAGACATCAATTCCACTTTTCAGATAATTCACCATAATTCACATAAAATCACATAAACAATTCCGAATAATAATAATAATAATATTTGAAAATATATGGGATATTACAAATTTGCACCAAGACAACAACTCCAACTTCAACAACAAACTCATGATGCAAGTCAATCTTCAAATGAAAAATCTGAATTGGAGGAGTTGAGGCTTATGTGCAAAAACTAGACTCTTATATGCAAAGCCAGGATGTTTCTATCAAGACTCTGGAGAACCAGATAGGACAAATTACTAATGCCTTATTAAATCAACTACCAGGAACGCATTATAGTGATACAGAAGTTCTAGGCAAGAGGGAATTCGAAGAGCAGGTTAAGGCAATTACATTGAGGTTTGGGAATGTGGCACCCCAAAATCCGGGATCAGGAATCTCGGAGGCCACCCTACCTAAACTACTACAACCACAGAACTCACACTACAATATATAAATACTCACGCTTCACGACCCCACACTTATCACACACACACTTACAGGTTATTGTCTTGGAAATGAACCATTCATAACTAGAGTAATTCAACCATCAAGTGATAATTATTACAACCCAAAAGTGATTAAGTCTTAACTAATCCAGCTTATTCGGACTACCTGTGGTACAACACCAAACAATCTACGGAACAGCTGGCCATTTCCTACCCGTTTCTTGGTTGTGGTTCTCATGAAAGGCATCTTGATTAACTATTGTGTTGTGTCAATTTAAGAAAACAAGTGTGAGCTATAATGCTCAGCATAATAATGTACAGTATGCAAATGACTGTATGATAGCTTACGTAAAACATCATATATGATAATTATGTTTTATTCAAAAATAGTTTTCCTTGGTGATACACACCTTCTTATGAAAACAATTATTTAATGGATTTTATTATCCTGCGAATACCTTAATAGTAAACCCAGCACCTAGGCTTGGGTTACGGTATTGCATCACAATTCCAATTGGAAGAATTAGGACATTCATTGGAGCCACCGCATACGATGATCAATCGTACTGCGATAAAAGTAACCTTTTCTACTTGTAGAAGGACGACACCTTCGAATCTCGGTTATCACCCTTGCCGCATACGGGCTATGTGTCCTCATTTCGGGTATACACACACTTTGCAGGTCCGTAGGTACTTATTGTACCATCTCCTACGGTACCAGTAGTCTATCCAATACACGAAGTACTTGGATCCTACCCCTCCCTTATCCTTTAGGAGATCCTATCATATCCCGAGAACTTGAACCACATCGAAGTTCCTCTAAGTGTTTTGCTTGTTGATAGGTATAAATTTACTTTATATATACATATATACTTCCGAAAGTTTTCGGAGGAAGTACTAAGGATGTGAGTTGACCGTTGTCAACAGATAAATTAATAGGGGGAAAATTTTCTCCTTGAAACTATATAAAAATATTAAATGAGTCGGGATAATATTCTCCGACGATCTGAAATTATTTGAATGACTTTCGAAATCAGAAAGTAATTTAAATCCGGTTCTATGATTTTCAAATCATAACTAAACCCTTTAATAAATAATAATTAATTAAATGATAATCGATAATTAATTAAACCTCGAATGAGTTTACTCTAATAAAAGAATATTTAAAATAATATTCCTCAACTAGTTTATGTCTACGCAATTAATAATCTTTAATGTTTAATCAGGTTTGAAATAAATAATCGTTGGAGTATACTTCTCCCATAATAAAGGAATATGTATATAATATTTATTATTCGAACAATAAAATATAGTTGAGGGAATATGATCGTTGGGAAATCGTTTTAATAAAAGTTTGAGGCATTTTAATGTTTCGTAAGTGGACATTGAGTCCCTTTAAAACGTACTATTATGGACTTGTAATCATCCTATAATATCACCGGAATGATTCCCGGGTTTTCATCTTAAAATCCCCATAATCTCGGTCTTATAATCATACATCATGCTTAAAGCGGAATTAAATATTATACGATATATACTTATCGTACAACATCGCTACATTTTGCGAAAAGTTCAATTAATACGTATCATGGCAAGCATGGTATTTATGCAATGATAATAAAACAATCCCTTCACAACACAACAGTAAAAATGGAGTTGGGTTCGTAAACTTGCCTGGGTATCTCGAGGTGGAGGATGCTCTAGGTTCCGCTCGAAAATCTATTAATCATAAACACAATTCGTTAGGTCCCATTCTAATTTACGTTGACTCGCATTCATGCGCTACTTATTATGCACCCTCTCAACTTGTACTACCCTTATTATTTCTTTAAGTCCTTATTCACATCATGGTCGCTTCATTTCTCTAAGTATTTTAGGTTCATTTTCATTATCGCCGTCGGCTCCGCTTATGGATTCAACGATTTCTAATCGAGCGGCCTCGGCTCCGATATTTTTATAAAATTGAAAAATCATTATTTTCACTTGAAATTTTTATAACAGTTAGGAAACTCAATATTTTACTCTCTGTAAAAATTTCATGATTTATGAACACTTTTAAGTCGATCCTTTATATTTTCAAAGTTCGTAATTCGCAGCAGTTTTTATCGCGTAAATCACTGTTAGGTCACACACACACTGTAGAGGGGGTGAATACAGTGTATAGTACAATCAAATCGAACTTTAATAACTCAAGTAACAGAAAACAAACTTTATTGAAACAATAAACTCTGTTACAATATGGAACTGTTACCTCTCAGTGATGAACAAATATCACGAGAGCTGCTAGGGTTACAATGAATAATCTTCTCGAATATGATAACACTTATAGTGTAAACCCTATGTCTGTGTTTATATACTACACAGTTACAAGATAATCGCTAATTGATATGGAATATAATTCTGCTTCCTAAAATATATCAATCAGATATCTTTTATTCCAAGTATTCTATTCTTCATAGAATTCCTTCTTCATGCATATCTCTTCTTATGTTTATCTCGATCTTCTTTCCTTTAATCAGCTGTTGTCCTTATCTGAACGTCCTTCAGTACTTAAGTTCTGATATCTATCTTCTGATGATTATCTCCTGATAATATAAGTACTGATATCCTTAAGTCCTGACTTCCAGTAAGTACTGATTTATCCTGTTTAAGTAAGATCTGAAAACTAAACATAAATCATATTAGCCATGACATTATCAAATATATCTAACAATCTCCCCCAACTTGTAAATTAGCATAATATACAAGTTTAACAGATATTTGATGATGTCAAAAACATTAAGTACAAATACATGAGAATTAGACTAGATAACTACAACTTATAGTCCTTAAAGCTTTACCAATCTTTAACATCTGATAACAACTTCAGTCTGTATTCATATCAGAATTTAAGTAGTTGTAGATCTTGACTTGGCTTCATCTTCTAATCTCTCTGATGTCAGGAGTTGTTCTGAGATAGTTTTTCAACAAACATCTCTCAGCATATCCGAGTTCATCAATCATCCTCCTTTTAGCATCTTTAAGTTCTGCAGTATCTTCACCAATTTGAAAGATTGCAGCCCTGAGATCATTAATTCTAGCTTTTCTTATATCCTGATCCAGTCTGATCAAATATGCCTTATCAGACTCAAGATTGAATTCCACAGCCCTGTAACCCCGAAAGGTAGTTATAATCTTAGCAGTGTAAGGCTTCATTTCAACTATATCACCCTTGTGATCTCTGTACTTTGGAAGATATGTGCTGTCAGACTTAACAGAATAAAGCCTTTTCTGTCTCTGAATCTGATTCTTCAAATAGTTTGCAGTACTTTCAGTTATTCTGTCATTCACTTGAAGTAAGAATAATACATGCTCCAGTTCTTCAAAAAACTTCAGTGGAATGGCATTTTCCCTTATATGATAAACCCTATCTCTTGCTTCAAAAAGCCATATCGTGCGCTTCGATCCTGTCATGAAGAACAATAAGATGTGTTCTTTCAAGTAGGTATGGTAAACCATTTGTACAGATTCTAGTTGATTCAATCTCTCAGGAGTTGCTCCAATACCTGGTTCACTCAAGGAAGTTGGATCATTGGTAGTGTTCTGTATTCTTCTTTCATCAGCACTTCCCAATCTAGTTTTGTCTCTTGCTTCCTTTCCAGTAACTACTCTTGCATCAAAACCACTTGCAGCAGTCTTCAAAGGTTGAGTCTGTTTGGCTTTGGTGAATCCCGGTAGGAGTGTCTTTGATTTATCTTCTGATATCAAGTTAACTTGAGCTATGTCAGAGGTTACTTACTTATTTGGAATATCAGAACTTACTATCTCTTGACTCTGAACAACTTGAGCCATGTCAGAGGTTGTCTTAAAAATTTTTCTTGAAGTCAGAGCAAGATCATCATCTTCATCAGTAATTTCTTCATTCATAGGAGGCACATAAACCTTGATAGGTTCACCAACTTTTTCTTTGCCCTTGGACCTTGGATCTATCTGCGGTTGTGATTTAGCCATGGTTGCTTCAATATTTGTCCTTTCTTTTATCACAATGCCTTTGAGTTTTGGAAGCTTCATTTTACCAGAAGCTTCAGATTTAGACTTGACTTTTTCTGATTTAAGTCTGGCTTCTTCTTCCATTAAACTCTCCAAGTCCATTCGTGGATTTTCTTGAAGAAATAAATGTCTTGACATTTCTTCATCAAGATCTAAAAGTTCACCAGAACTTATCCTTTTACCAGTAGCAGAAATGATTCTTTTTCCAGTATCAGAACTTGTCCTGTGACTTGTGATTTCAGCTTTTCTTGATGAGAAACTTCTACCTTGACTATGACCTCTACCCATTCCAGGGTTTCCTTGATCATCCTTTTCATCATCCTTCCCCTTCAGTGTCTTATCAGTTTTGCATTTGGACTTAATTACTTTCTCCCCCTTTTTGGCATCAGCAGGTAATAGAAGAGAGACAAGCAATTCCACTGAGGCTTGGATTTCATTAAGTTGAGATTGCTGAGAAGCTTGATTTTTCAGAATATCATCAATCTGAGCTTGTTATTTCTCTTGAGTCTTCTCAATATAAGCAACCCTGTCAAAGGTAGGTTGGAAGAATTTTTTCTTATCAATCTTCTGAATTTGTTCTTGCTTCATTAATTCTTCCTGAATTTTATGTATCTCTGCATGAGTAGTTGAATGAAGTCCTTGTAGATTTTTAGTACTCAATGCAGTGACTCTAAGCTGTGTTTTGAAATCATCAGTGATTAACATCTTATCAGCTTTTGTCAAGTGCTCAGCAAGATTCTTTGCAGATGGAACACATGTAACTAAGTTCCATTCCTTAGTCCACTCATGTCCTGCAAGAGTTTCACTCTAAGGCACTGGTGCTCCTCTGATGACAAACTTCTTAACTAGTTCAGATTTAAGAACAGTTTGTTGAGGTGCATGTCCTGCAGGACCTGCTTCATCAGTATCTGCATTTGGAGCAGCATCACAAGTATCTCCAGTATTTGCAGCATCAGAACTTACAGAATCAGTATCTTCTGATAAAATAACAGTATGAGAAGCAATTGATACTTCAGCATCATCCTCTAATTGCTGATCTGGTTCCAAGTTCTGATCAACAGCCATATCCTGATGCTCACCTATATTCTGATCATCATCATCTAGATGCAGAGAAGGTGTAGTAGATAATTCTGGAGTTTGAGCAGCATCAGTAACAGGCATTGTTGATGGATTAGTTGCTATTGGAGCTTCTAAGTAAAGTATTTCAGGCACAACCAAGTTCTGGATATCAATTTCAGCACTTGTGCCTGGATCAACAGGAGATACAGTCTTTTGAACAGGAGACACAGATGGTGTGTATGCCATTTCAGTAGCAGCTTCCTGAGTTGGAGTTAATGGAGAAGCAGTGGCTTGAGCAGAGTCCTTTTCTTGTGAGATCAGAGATTCATGATCTCCTTCCTTAGCTGCTGCTTCCCCATCATCTGAAACTGGCCTCTTAGCTCTCTGTTTCTTGTATCTCTTTGAAGATGGGGATTCCTTGGGAGTTTCAGAAGAAGTCATTTTTCTAAGCCTTTTGAGAAGCTTAGATCCCCCAATTCCAGAATCCTTCTGAGAATGAACTTTCTCGGCTTCTTTGACAACAGGGTCTGATGTAGAAACCTGTTCCTCATTGTCAGATTCATCTCTCAAAACAATCCTCCTTCTCTTCTGAGGTGTTTGAGGAACAGTCTTTGTCCTCTTAGGCTTGGAAGATGAAGGTTTCACAATAGGTGCTGAGGATGAGGGTTGGGCTGTCTGTGAAGTGGAGAGATATGATTTGAGATATGTTCTGAGGGATGGTTGAGTAGTATGAGTGGTATGTTCTGATGGTTGTTGTGGTGTTTGGGATGTGGTGGTAGGTTGGACATCAGAATAAATAGATCTATAGGTTTCAGGATCAACATTTACCAAGATCTGTTTTACAGACTGAGGAATCTGTAAAGGTCTAACCACCCTTTTCTTAAGATCAGCATTTACCAGGTCATTAAAGGCTCGTTTTGCAATTTTAAATGGTAAAATTAAGGTACTGGCTAGTTGAGGGGGATTAGTACAACAAAAATTATATATAAGCTGACAGAATCTAGCAAAATAAACTACATTTCTATCTTCTGTCATCCTATCCCCTATGAAACCTATCACATCATTTGCAAAATCGAAATGAGTTTGGTTAATGATTGCATACCCGATGTGCTGACTCATTATAGGGATTGCATCAAAGTTGGAACACTTATTCCCAAAAGCTTTAGTGATGCAGTCGAAGAAGAAACTCCATTCCTTTCTGATATGAGCCTGTTTCAACTGCCCAAGCTTAGCCAAACTCTGCTCATACCCCAAACTGGCCATTAACTCCTGAAGAGCTGATTCCTCCGGGGTTGAAAAAGTACATCCTTCTGGTAAATGGAGGGCCTTGCGAATTGTACCAGGAGTTACCATATATGTAGAATCATCCACTTCGAAAACAATACTAGGAGTACCATGTGTACCACCATTATCAAAGTGCCCAGTCCGCCAAAACGTCAGAACTTGTTAGCTCAAAAAGACTGAAGGTTGGGTCAATGCATACCCAATTTCACTGTGTGCAAGAAGATCTTGCACAAAATGCAACTCAGACGGAGCTTCAGCATGATCAAGAATTACAGCATAGTTATTTGGAACAAACTTAGCTCCATCAATGATTAAATCCTTAGGTGCCAAGAGAAAAATTGAGATTTAAGAGTGCCTGCTAGGTGTTTGATAAAATGTCTGTATGAAAAACCAACGTCAGGAGATGAGAGAGAGTAAAAGCAAAGAAAGAGAGATAAAGTGTAAAAGTAAATAAAAGATTCTATAATCTTCTCTCTCTCTTACTTATACTTGTAAAAAAAATATAACCATTGGACACCTGTCAGACATGCAGTAATAATGAATAGTTAATGGGCACGGGAAAACAGTAATCATTACTTACCCACTTGCAGTTTTTCAAGGATAAACCGTTCCACTTACCCAGTTATTCCATTAAACGAGGTAAATCAGTTTTAATTCAAAATTGAAACTGTTCCCACTTATTCAATTATTTTTCACTGCAACTCCAATATTCTGAGAAAAATTCAAGAATGAGAATGACCAAAATAAATCAAGTAAATAAATACTGAAATTGTAAGATCAGAACTTAATTTAAATCAAAATAGAAATGGTCATCAGAACATGGATATATCAGGATTTATCAGTGCACTTAAGTTACAAACATCTCAGAGATAAAAACTTGCAAAGAAAAAGGAAATTCCATTAATATATCAAGAGAATACATTCATGAAATTTAAATTACATCAGAGCTTTACAAGATTGTCCTAAGCTTCTATACCTAACATCAACAGCCTTAGTCCTAGCTCAAGAAGCAGGGCAAGGCTGACGATGAAGAAAAACAGGAAGAAGAAAATAAATTATTTCTTCTTCCTACTCTCGACAAACAGAATAGCGAGTCTGATGATTCGCTCTTGCTGGCGGAGAGCTTTCCGCCTTTCCTCCTCCAATCGCTCCAGATGGCGATGGTAGTCCATATAGAAGAACAGGAGGTGGGTGAGTACCTCCTGGGGAATTGAGTCCCATATCTCATCAGGAATGGCAGTGACGTGCCATTCCTGCTGCCAGGCTTCACAGCTCAGCTCCATGTTGAATGTTTCATAGTTCAAAAACATATTGTAATTGACCATGGTGTTTTTGATATAAAGAAAATGAAGGTGAGTTTGTGATAAAAGAATTGATGTATAGGCTGATGTGAAGTGGGTGTTTATATAGGCAAAAGAATGCCAGGAGATTGTAAGGAATTTAATACTGATAGGTAGAATTAATTCTACCTCGTCTCCCTAGACTTGGAAAAAGAAAAACAGTCATTGGAAAGTTAAAACATGGTTTAATGCGCACAAGAAGCAAGTAAAAATGACTGTGCATGTACGTGTACCACTATCCCTAAATATAGTGACTGTTAATCTTCCACTTCAACATATTCTGGTTTAAACTGAGACTGTTTTTAAATTTTATCCACAAATAAGTCAAGTAAAGAATCAGAGTTTAATATCAGAACTTAGACTTATATCAGAACTTAACAGTCATCAGAACTTGATTTCTTAACTCGAAAAGTGAATGGCTATTTTTGTAATTCCTCACACAAATTCTGATATAGATTCTTCAGAACTTAATCATCAGATCGTTCAATCAGAACTTGTCCTCAGAATATATGCAATGTGATACATAAACTGTTCATCTAAAATAACATAGATCACCACTGTAATTTTCATCATTTATATGGAGTGTTTAGTGTGTGCATTAAGCTAAATATCAGACGAAGAGTAAAGTCTGATTCACTTCAGTACATCTTAGAAATAAGGCATAACTAAAACTTTACTAAAAACCTGTCATTATTGTGAAACCTACTATTGAATGAGTTCATACTTGAGTCCACCTCACTTGTTTTGTGCTAATTTTGTGCATCTTTTTAATTTCCATTGTACAATGGCTTCTCAGTGTAAGTGAGTCACGACTGCTTATCAGAATTTATGCTATTATCAGAGTATTTCTCCAGTAATCATAGAGTGTGAAAAGTCACCAAGAAAATATTTTTGCTTTTCTGATGCATATTTACTTAATACCAGCAATGCACTTGGGTCGTCCCTTCCACATTTTTACTCTAGATCTCAAAGGAGTACCTGATTTTAATCCTTGATTCTTTTTCTTATTCTTTTGATAAGTGAGGTTTATCAGCACTTAGTACATTCAACAGATTTACTAGCATCAGAACTTAACAATGAGAAGCATTATTCTAGTTTGTGACTTAGTAATAAGATAGACAAAGTAAACTCAACTAAGCTCAATATCAGAATTTGCTTGTGTTAATAGATTTCCACAGAAATAATTACTTCTAACATGGGATCTTTAGTATATTGAAGATTACTAGGTCAGCATCTAGCACATGTATCCTCATAGGATAGAATAGTTACACAAACAGACATATCACTATCAGAGTTTAGAAAGTCACATCAGACAATATTCAGTACTTAAGCAATTTTCAATTAAGTACAGAATTCACAAAAAGAGTAATTTCTGTAAATACTGATCATAAAGTTTGATGCATCAAAACAAAACTAAGCAGATTTAAAGAAAGAACCTGAAACCATTCCAAGTTCATTTACCAATCTTGTAAAAGTAGCTTCACACAGTGGTTTTGTGAAGATATCTGCTAGTTGTTGATCTGTTGAAATAAAATGCAATTCCACTATACCTTCATCCACATGTTCCCTTATGAAGTGGTACCTGATGCTGATGTGCTTGGTCATTGAGTGTTGAACTGGATTACCTGTCATAACAATAGCACTTTGATTATCACAGTAAATAGGGATTTTGAAATATGTTAACCCATAATTCAGTAACCGATTCTTCATCCAAAGAATCTGTGCACAACAGCTTCCTACAGCAATGTACTCTGCTTTTGCAGTTGATGTGGAAATTGAATTTTGTTTCTTGCTAAACCAAGAAACCAATCTGCCTCCAAGAAATTGGTAGCTTCCACTTGTACTTTTCTGTCAATTTTGCAACCTGCAAAATCTGCATCTGAGTAACCTATTAGTTTAAAATCTGATTCTCTGGGATACCACAATCCCAGATCAGTTGTTCCTTTAAGATACTTGAATATTCTTTTCACAGCTGTTAAGTGAGTTTCTCTTGGATCTGCTTGAAATCTTGCACAAAGACAGGTAGCATACATGATATCAGGTCTACTAGCTGTTAGATAGAGTAGAGAGCCAATCATACCTCTGTAATCAGTAATATCTACTGATTTACCAGTATCCTTGTCCAGTTTTGTTGCAGTGGCCATGGAAGTGGATGCACTTGAACAATCTTGCATTCCAAATTTCTTCAGCAAGTTTCTGGTGTACTTAGTTTGACAAATAAAAGTGCCTTCTTCATTCTACTTGACTTGAAGGCCCAGAAAATAGCTAAGTTCCCCCATCATACTCATCTGATACCTTGACTGCATCAGTTTGGAAAACCTCTTGCAAAGTCTGTCATTTGTAGAACCAAAAATGATATCATCAACATAAATCTGGGCCAGAAGTAAGTCCTTTCCATGGTTGAGGTAGAACAGTGTTTTATCTATAGTTCCTCTGTTGAATCCACTTTCCAGAAAAAACTGAGCTAAAGTCTCATACCATGCTCTAGGAGCTTGCTTAAGTCCATAAAGTGCTTTATCAAGCCTGTAGACTTAATCTGGATATTTGGAATCTATAAAGCCTGGAGGTTTTTCAACATATACTTCTTCCTCCAAATCTCCATTGAGAAAAGCACTTTTCACATCCATTTGAAAGACAGTAAACTTTTTGTGAGCAGCATAAGCCAAAAATATCCTTATGGCTTCCAATTTAGCAACTGGTGCAAATGTTTCATCATAATCAATTCCCTCCTGTTGAGAATATCCTTTTGCAACCAGCCTTGCCTTATTCCTTGTAATTATGCCATCACTATCAGTTTTGTTTCTGAATACCCACTTTGTACCAACAACAGATCTATTCTTTGGTCTTGGCACTAGGGTCCAGACTTTGTTTCTTTCAAATTCATTTAACTCTTCCTGCATTGCTTGCACCCAATCAGCATCTTGAAGAGCTTCTTCCACTTTCTTTGGCTCAGTCTGAGAAAGAAAAGAGTTGAAAAGACATTCATTTGAAGTAGCTGTTCTAGTTCTGACACCTGCATCAAGATTTCCAATTATCAAATCAGGTGTATGTGATTTAGTCCACTTCCTTGCAGATGGAAGGTTTCTCTAGAACTGGATGCTCCCCCATGATCCATGCTGTCTTCATTTTCATTTCTGATCCTCCCCCTGAAACTAAGCTCTTTGAGTTGGATTCTTCAAAATTTAGATTTTCAGTACTATCAGAACTTGGCTTATCAGAACTTGACGAATCAGAACTTGAAGAGCCAGATGTATGTTCTGATGCTTCTTGAAATGTGGTAATATCTTGAGTATGCTCCCCCTGCATAGGTGCATCTTCCTTTGGCATAGTCACCACAGTTTCAATAACATCAGAGTTTAATCCATCAGAGTTTGCAGTATCAGGACTAAGATTGTCAGGATTATCAGTACCAGAATTTTAGTCTTCATTTTCAAATCTCAGCTGATCATGATCAATAAAATCTTCAAGTCCAGTAATCTTCTTGTCATCAAAAGAGACATTGATAGATTCCATGACCACTCTTGTTCTCAAGTTATAGACTCTGAAGGCTTTTGTGGAAAGTGGATATCCAACAAAGATTCCTTCATCAGCTTTTAAATCAAATTTAGATAGCTGTTCAGGATGAGTCTTAAGAACAAAACTGTAATAACCCCAATTTTTGGAATTTTTGAAACCCTTATGAATAGTGATTTTGCCGATTATGCTGAATAAGAAAACTTTTCATACCACACTATGTAGGGGTTCTTTATTGATCTTCTGAGATATTAGTAGTACTCTATGTGGTATATAAGTGTATATAAAGATCGTCAGAATCCAAATCCGAACACTTTGATTTTTCCCGAAAATCCACCAGATACCAAAAGAATTGAGTATAAGGTAACATGGTTAAAGGGATTTAAATTCAAGGATTATAAGAGAAGATCATTAAAGGATTATAAGATATTGAGAAAGATTTAGGGGAACCCAAGTAATAAGATCCCGGATGTGATCCCTCAAACAACGAAAGAGAACAGAGTTAAGCGAACCGTAAAACAAATAAACGACCAAGGGACAAGCACATACAAGTAGAATGGGAAGGAAGCTTCCAAGAAAAGCTAAAACAAGTGGTTAAAAGAGAAGGTGACATCATCAAACCTTAAGGGAAAGACATGTGGCTTGGAGGTGAGGTCATCCAAGTGATGTCATCACTTTATCAAAGCAATCTCCACCAAGTATTCATTTCACAAACACCAAAATCAAAAACAACCAAAAAAACTCATTTCTCTTCTTCCCCCATCTATTGCTCTCGGCTTTTCCATGAAAAGCAAAGGAAAAATTTCAAAATCAAGCTACACACCTTCATAATTCAAAGATTTGTTCTTTAGCTTCCATAATTCATAACTTAGATGAGCCATAATTTAAGTTCAAGATTCCATGTTTAACATTCAATTCATCAAAGTTCTTGGTGAATAGTGTTTTTCAAGAACTTGAAATTTTGTTCTTGAGTTTTTGTTTAGATTAAGCTTTGGTAAGGACTTTCAAGGGTGATTCCAAGCTCCTTAGTTACTTTTACTCACCAAGGAAGGTATAATCTCATACCCTAGCCCTACTTTTGTATATTTAGAGTTTTTGTTTTGGAATGGTTCATGAGAAGTTTGATTATGGTGTATTTAGAGATGTGTTGGTTTTGTGATGTGTTTGGAGTTGTAAATCTTGTTGATTAGTTAAGAACTTATGTAAGCTTTTAGTTCATGATTGGGAACTAGTGTAAATTGGAAAAAACTTGAGGTGTTGGGGATGTTGTAGTGAGGTATGGATGGAGTTTGGTTGTATGGTTGAATTGTGGTTGGTTTGTGGTTGATTTGGAGTAGGATAAAAATTGGTAATCGCGTAACATAGCCGTCCTAATATCCGATTTACTTTAGACTGTTTTGTTCTTAACATCAGGACCCGAGGACTCACTGTTAGGTTTTTACCATTTCCATGATTAGATAGTTCATGTTACGAGCTTCATTTTGATATGTGGTTCGTTTGAAAATCCGATGTACGGTTTAGGAGAAACGACCGTTTTAAGTAAGAGCGTTTCGCGAACGAACCATTACCCCTCGCCTTACTTTGAAACCTTGGTTAAGGACTTTAAATGACTAATTGGGATATGAAACAATTATGTTAAGTGGATTAGGCAGTTGGTAAAGGTACTACGCGAAAGAATCGCCTTAAAACTCTTAATGGTTAATTTATTAAAAATGGTCGAGCCGAGGGTACTCGAACGACTTAGGTGATTCGTTAAGCGTAGGAGTGACCATAAGCGAACGTTAGGGTTCAATTGGTTAAAGTCTAGTTTCTTAAGCGACCGGGGTTTAATTCCAACTTATGTTGTTGTTCACTAGGTTATCGGACCCACTCTAAGCTTAAGTCTATCCGGGAGCACTCGGGCAAGTTTTCTACCTGTTATACTGTTGTGGGTGATGTATATATGTATAGCATTATCTTGTGATAGATGCATGTTGGTAATTAGCAAATTTTGTGATATATGAAGCATGGCTGAGATGTATATATATGCATGTCTGTTTCGTAATCTGGTTATCTATCTGTTGATTTCAATGCTTATAGTTGCATAATACCTATGATAGAGATAAGTAGTAGTTGCGTATACCCTTAGTATAGGGGACCCAAAGGTGAACATTTTTCTAAACCGGGAGTCGATGTTCCCGAGTATAATATATATATATATTGATATAGTTTTCAAAACTATTAATCGAATAAGGTTTATTCGATAACTTTATTTTATTTATTTAATGAATATTATTTTAAATATTCATTCGAGGATTTATGACTCCGTTATTTTATTTAATGAATATTATTTTTGAATATTCATTTGAGAACTTATGACTCCGCTTATTTACTAAATATTATTCTTTATTTTATTAAAGAATAATGTTTCGATAATCAAACTTATTTTCGATTATTCAAATAAAGATAGTACTTTCGTATAAGTATATATTTGGTTATTTAATATTCATTTCAAGTATGAGTTTTAAAACTTCTACTTCAAATTGTTTATATAGAGATTATCCTTTTGGGAATATTATTTAAATAATAATATTCAAATATTTTCTAATATATCGGGGCTGATTTATTTCATTAAATCAGCATTACTCCAAACATTCTTAAAAATGTTTTCGAGTCTTCAAAATTATTTTAAAAGTTAGAGCGGATCCCAAAACTCATTTTTATATTTAAGATCTTTCTTTCGAAGGGGATTTAAATACTCGCTCAAAACCTGAGGGATCCGGCTCAGTGGTGTATTTTATTTCGCAACGAGGTTGCTATTTTGAGAAACATCTTGATTACTTACCCAACGTCCGGGAAGTAAGTCCATCTATTGAGTCGGCATAAGCAACATGGGCTCAGTGGGCGTCCATGAAAGTGTAAGTGGCTCAGTGGGAGTCCATCAAATGCGTAAGTGGCTGAGTGGCAGTCCAGCATAAGGTCCTATTGTGGCCAGGGTGATGACCAGTGGGGAATTCGTCCATCTACTAGTAGAAAAGGTTACTTATTGGTATCTTTGCCTGATCAGCAAGATATCAGGTTTATGCCAAGGTTTTCTCCTTTCCAAATGCATTAGATATTACAACTCTGTTTATAATTTTCATAACAGAGGTTTTCAAGGAGTGTATGAAATGATATATATAGGTGTGTATATATATATCAGGACTTAATGAAGTATCTCGTAACTTTATTATTTATAATGATATTTCAAAGATTGAATCTATTCAAGTCTTATCTTGTAGTCTCATCAGTGTGATGAACTTATGAAACTAATTATAACTTGAACGGTGGTAGTTCAAGTAGTATTCGGAAAAGATATAAGTATATTGGAGTATCTTGTAACTTCATCTTTTAAACTTATATCTAGTAAATGATTATCTTATGCATATCAAAGATTTTCAGAAAAACATTGAGACAAGGTTAGATATATGAGATCACCTTGCAACGATATTTTTATACAGTTATATACTGGAACTCTGTGTATATATACATGTGAGAGGATTTCAAAGATTGTGAAAAGTATATATGTATGTATATACTGAATATTTTGCGACTTGGTCACGTTAAGATATCAATTTGGTTCATTTCTTCTTAACCAAGACTTTCTTGAGTACTATGAGAATGCTCATATATTGTTAATTATTCATATTATTTCGGTGGGCTTGTTGCTCAACCTTGCTTTCTTCTTTCATCACACAACAACAGATAGACAAGATGAACAGGATCAAGCTCCCAATTCGCGAGCGGATAGGAAACATTCCGCAGTTTCCTGTAGGCGTTGATGCCGTCGTAGCCGAGGTAGGGACTACCAATAGGCTAGGTTTTCAACTATGATGTACCAGACTTATGTATATTATGAATTGTATAATGGCAAAGAATATGTAAATTAATTCAGAAACCCTTTTGAGGTATAATGACTTATAATTGTGGAATAAAATGACTTGTGTTATTTTGGTATTCATCTCTGAGACTATAACTTGTGGTGTGTGTATATTGTGGGGTCACAGTACGCAGTAGTTGGGTGACTGTTAAGATT